>NC_045541.1:94245556-94845556 GCF_009769535.1 Thamnophis elegans | reverse complement strand
ACTCTTATGATTCTATTTCTTGAAATAGATTATTACCTGGATCATTTCTTGTGTCATCATAAAGTCGCTGATGTCCGAACGATTCAGTTTTTCTTTGACCACAGATTAAATATCCAACCAGGCAAATCAGTGCAGAGCCTAATATTGCTCCTACAATTGCTCCAAATATTACCCCTCCATTAATATGGCTTTCTGGAAAACAGATTAACATAATCATCTTCATGAAAACAACATCTGGCGCTAATGAAAATTTGTTTGTTTTGTTTAATTCAGAACTTTTCAGGAATAGACACACCTAAGGTTTAAATGAATGCTGTCCTAAACATTTACTACTTTGGTTATTTAATGGAGGGAAAAAAATTTCTCCTTAAAAAAATCCAGAGGCAAACGATAATGTGGAAAAGTTCATGTTGAGGGGGAAGAATATCATATAAGGTGGCTGAGGACTGGGTATGAATGTTCTGACTTTCTTTCTACAGTAATCTTTTATCAACCACAGTCTTCCTTGGAGTTAAATCACCATGGAAAAACCCAAGAATAAAAATCTATATTTTGTTTCGATTCCTCCAACATTATATAAGAAAGGTAGTCCTCAATTTACAGCCACAGTTGGGACTATAAAATTTATTGTTGAGTAGTACAGTCATTAAATGAGGCATCACATGAATGCAGCTAAATTTACAACCTTTTTTGCATGGTCATTTAGTGAGACATCATGTCATTATGAATTGCAACCTCCTGCTGCTTCCCCATTGAATTTGGTTATCAGAAGCCAGCTGGAGAAGTTGCAAATGGAGATAATAGACCCTATTATGCTGCAACCAGTATGCTGCAAAATGCTTAAACATGGGGTAAGAATATAAACTACAATCCATCCAATTAGTTTTGTAAAAATATAAATTCTAGTAAAGAAAAATGTAACTTTCCCTCTTTTCACTGCACTGAATGAAAAAAATAGTTTAAAATATAGACAAAACATAATTCTCACCTAAGGAAAATGAAATCTTTCTTATAATGCTTTGGACAAGTCTACAAAAAAAACCCTACAGTTACTGTATTTTTGGAGTATAAGATGCACCCTTTTTCCCTCAAAAAAGAGGCTGAAAATCTGGGTGCGTCTTATACACTGAATACAGCATTTTTTGCCTTCTGAAACCCTGCCCCTTCACCAAAATGGCCATACATACCAGTTTTCAAGCACTCTAATCATAATCAGTTGACGGTGAGGACACTGCAATGGTCATAAGTGTGAGGAACAATTATAAATCACTTTTTTCAACACCATTGTAATGTTAAACAGTTGCTAAACAAATGGTTGTAAGTCAAGAACTACCAGAAAAACTGTTGAGTTATTATAAAGTGACTGTTATTAGGGAAAGAGGAAAAAACAGAGGAAGCCCAGAGGAAGGTCTTTGTGAATCATTTTGACATAATTACTAATTTAAATCTGAATTGCATAGCCTGTGGCTTTTCAAAGATTCAAGCCATGTGCTGTGAGCCAGAGTCTTAGATGTGGCCTGAAGATTCTGTCCAAAAGTTGCCATTTAATTATCTTTAATGAGGCAAAAGGAGATGGGGTAAGACTATACCCCATCTCCTTACATGGGGTATAGTCTTACATGGGGTAAGACTATAATCTACAATCCATCTAATTAGTTCTGTAAAAATATAAATTCTAGTAAAGGAAAATGTAACTTTCCCTCTTTTCACTGCACTGAATGAAAAAAATATTTGTCTAAAATATAGACAAACAATAATTCTCACCTAAGAAAAATGAAATCTTTCTTATAATGCTTTGGACAAAACTACAAAAAAAACTATAGTTACCGTATTTTTTGGAGTATAAGACACATCTTTTTCCCTCAAAAAAGAGGCTGAAATCTGGGTGCGTCTTATACACTGAATACAACATTTTTTGCCTCCTGAAACCCTGCCCCCTTCACCAAAATGGCCGTGCATAGCCTTTAGGCTTCCAAAGTGCTCCTGGAGGCTGGGAGGGCAGAAATGAGCAAAAATGGGCTGTTTTTTGCTCAATTTTGCCCAGCTACACCCTCCCCCTCCCAGAGCACTCTACAAACCTCCTAAAGGCTATTCATGCTCTTTTAAAAAAAAAAAAAAACTGGGCCTGTTTTCATGAAAAACGGGCTGTTTTGGGAGGTCTGCAGAGGGCAAAAAATTTTTTTAAAAATTTGCCTCTTCAAAATCTTGGTGCGTCTTATACTCTGGTGTATCTTATACTCTGAAAAATACCGTATGTATACCACCCAGAATCAATTTTCATGAGATGGGGACCATATAAATTTGATTAATAAATAAATAATTTTCACTCATCTAACAACAAATGGACCTACTTGTTTTTAGAAAAGTAGTACAGACTTATTTCATTCTATTACAATGATACTCAATGTATTGAAATTTTAGTAAGAACATCTTTATTGATTCACTCCAGAGGTGTGGTATTCAGCAGGTTCTGACCAGTTCTGGAGAACCAGTAGCAGAAATTTTGATTCGTTCAGAGAAGCAATATATACCACCTCTGACTGCCCCGACCCCATCTATTTCTGCCTCCTGAATCCCAGCTGATCGGGAGAGAATGGAAATTTTGCAGTAACCTTCCTCTGGAGTGGGGTGAGAATGGAGATTTTACAGTATCCTTTCCCTGTCATGCCCACCAAGCCATGCCCACCGAGCCATGCCATGCCCACCAAGCCGCACCCACAGAACCGGTAGTAAAAAAAATTGAATCCCACCACTGATTCATTCATAATTTTGATTCAACTAAGAAGAGGATTACTTAAGATAACATGTTTATCACTTAGATTCCTTTATAATATTCACTTTCTATAATATTCTGTTTCTAAGAATTATTTGCCAGCTGCTTTTAAAGTAAAATGATAACAGTAAGCTGTCTACTGTAGAAGGAGTACAATTGCATAGTTCATAGCATTGGGTGGTGACATTAATTAAGGGCAATTGATTTTCTTACCTTTTGGGGCTTCTCTTGGTCCTGTAAAGCTATCCGTTGCTTTGGGAGGCAGCTTTGCTGTTGTTGATAATTCAGTTGTAACAGTACTACTCCTAGTAGTTAACAACATAGGTGTTGTATTTGATAGATTTTTAGTGGGATGAAATGTTAAACCATCTGCTTGAGTTGTGTTATGGGAAACCCTGGTCGTGAAACTGATGTTAGGAGTGCTTGTGGTGACACTGTTTGATTCAGTTTCAAATGACTTGAAGTAAGTGGTGGCTTCATATTTTCTAGAAGTATTTTCAGGCATCCCCGAAGAGGATATTCTATGCTTTACATCTTTTGTAGTAAAAGTTGGTGGATGTGTTGTTGGTAATAGCAAAGTGTGAAGAGATGATGTTGGAGTCAGGGTTGAGGTGGTCTTGTTGCTTGGAGTATTGCTTTCTGTTACAGTACTATCATTTGGACTAGCACTGATATTTCTAGGTTCTGTAGAAGTTCTATCAAAGGTCACATTGAATATAGTTGGACTCACAGGAGTGCTGCTTACCCTGCTTCTTGAAGATGTGGGATATTCACTGTGATTTCTGACCAACTGCAGACTAATCAGCAGCAAAATAAACAATGTGCCCTCAGATGTTGGCATTATTTCACAGCCTCAATACTTGTTTCTTGGTATACAATGCCTAAGGGGAACATGTTTAAAAATTCATTGAGTTCTTGGTGGAATTTAATATATTCACAGAGAATATCTTCTTGTTCTACTGGTTATATTCCGAATGGGACTAGGAAAGTTAAGTAAATCAGTAATGAAAAATGTCACTGTAAATGTGAATTGTTTATACTTCTTTCATATATTGGAGACTAATACTTCCTAAGATACATCTATGTTTTGTATACATTCAGAATCTGTGTAATTAGTATTCAGGTCAAATTTCCTGATGTCCTAGGGAGAGTCTGTTCTATTATTATGTAGAATGTTAACATAAGAATGTTATGTATTTAGTCTCATCTGCTATAGTGGAGGCGGTGGGGGTAGATGACTAATTTCATAGCCAGGGACAGAGGCAGAAGCCTGGTTGAAGGCAATTGCATTTAATATAAACCAAAGACATGCACATGTACCCCATTGATAAGAAAGGCTAAAATTATGCTCCTAGCTCCTGTTCTACTAATATCCTTACAACAATCTACTAATAGATCAGGTTTACTGCAATCTGTGATTATATGTTGGAGCATATGACCTAATTTAATGAGATTCTGATAGGGATGCATCTAATCATCTTAATCCATTTTACATTATTTTTACATGAACTGAATCATATGTCAATCCTCTCAAATATTTGTAACACCCCTTAGTGTTTTCATGCATTATGCATTAACTAGAAATTGCTTTCTGTCAGCCTCATTTCACTGCTTTTGCTTTCTGATGTGGACTTAAACAAAAGTGAAATAAAAACAATCAGACTTTTTAATTATGAATAATTTCTTAGCCTAACATGAGATGTGCATTGCACTTCCATTGTATCCAGTCCTATTCAGCATATATTTAATATGTCACAGGCTATTCCTGGGAATGCAATCAGACTACATTTACAAAGGGTCTCATTTTATTGGCTTGTAATTATTTTTTCATTCTAGCCAGATACATAAAACAACTAATCATATGTTACTGTTATTTTTAATGTGTATTTTATCTAGCTAGTTCTATTCCAATGTAGCTATTATTTTAGTTAATTGACTCAAATCATTTTAGTTACTTTTCCCCATAAGTGAAATTATTCAATATATAAAACTAATGTGCTTAATCTGGGTTACAATTCATAGCCTGAATGATAAGATTGTCATACTCTGTGGCATTTAGCCATAGCTAATAACTATAAAGCCACAAACAGAAAGAATAAAAAATAATGTGACCTTTTATGTTATGTCATTTAATATTAACATACCCAAAACATTTATTTTTGAATTTTGCCTAAATCTTTCCTTTGTACATGAAAGCAGTGGTGGGACTAAAATAATTTAACAACTGGTTCTCTGCTCTAATGATTTCTTCCAATAACTCTGTGTGTGGTTTGTGTGTGTGTGTGTGTGTGTGTGTGTATCTGTCTGTCTGTCTGTCTGTCTGCCTGCCTGCCTGCCTGCCTGCCTGCCTGCCTGCCTGGCCTGCTTGTATTCGGGTCTTTTCCCGTGTAAGGTTGAGATTGTCTTGGCAACGTTTCGGTGAGGTCCCACTCACCATCTTCAGGCTGGTGTTTTCGGCTTCGTGCTTGTGCAACATGACATTAATCTTCAATGACCTGAAGAAAATTTCATCTCAGGCAGCTTATGAAATGACCTCAGAGTCAGTGCCAGTCTGAACTTTGGGAGAAAGCTATTTCTCAAAGTGGAAGCCGTTACATAAATAATTCTCTAAAAGTCTTACAGTTGTCATCTATCTCATATGGGGAATAACAATTATCCTCAATTGGGATGAGCATGTAGGATGGATTAGTTCTACCTCGACTGTTTCTGGGAGGTAAGTCATTGAGGTCATTTAAGGTCAAAATCAACACTATGAATTGTGCCTAGAAATGTAATGGAAGCCAATGCAGTTTTCGGCAGCGTAAGGATTACCTTACTATTACAGCTCTCACCAAGAAGTGGCCAATTGCATTTTGCATCAATGGCAGTTTCCAAGTAGGGCTCAAAGACAACCCCACATGAAGTACATTGTGGTAGCATAATCTGATGCATGAGTTTCTGTGACTATGGCTTTAGCAACTGGAGTCTTTAAATTCAGGCCATCTGTTTGTAAATTCTCAGCCTTGATTTGGCTTGAAGTTACTATTAGATGCTAAGCCCAGATCTCAAAGATCATTATACTGTTACCCCCTCTTTTCCTTCGGAGGGACTGTAATAATAAATATGTGCAACAGGAAATTAATTGAAAAAATAAATAAAATAACAAAGAATGAAACATTAATCTAAGTAAAAAAAGCCCATCTACCATTTCCAAACTAGAGTCACATGTAGACTTTGGTAAGTGACATAATAGTTACAAGAGTTGGAACAATTTCTTCAAAAGATGATCTACATGTCTTTACTTTCATTGCCATGAAGTAGGAATATACACACTTATCAGTTAATTTTTTATTTTCTTTCACACTGTATAAAAAGGGAATCTAGCTTGTATTAAAATTTTACGATTAAATATAATCTTATTTTTGAGGTAAATAACTTTAAAGTTAAAATACCTTATATACATGGAGGTTAAAATGACTAAAATATAATGAACCATGCAAGTAAAATCCTGGCTATAATCTCTCTCTTTTTTCCTTTTCATTGTTAGCGATTGTCACAATGTTTTTTTTTTCTCCACTGGAGAAATGCAGATGATAGATAGGTAGGTAGGTAGGTAGGTAGGTAGGTAGGTAGGTAGGTAGGTAGGCAGGCAGGCAGGCAGGCAGGCAGGCAGGTAGGCAGGCAGGCAGGCAGGCAGGCAGGCAGGCAGGCAGGCACATAGATACACACACACACACACACACACACACACATTTTTACATTGTTATGAAAAGTGTGAAACTGCAAATGATGAAATCCAAACTTTGAACTTGACAGGCACGGTAATAATAATAATAATAATAAAAATATCCCAATCAGAAGTTGCCATCCAGTAAAAAGATTGTTGGAGTAATCCTCTATGTACATGTAGTAAAAACAAATTAGCATTTAAAGTGATATTGTGCTACCTTAGCAACAGTTTCACATACGTAGACTTTCTAACAATGAACACAAAAAGGAGTTATAAACGCAATATCAATTAAATATGCCAGTTTCACATCTTTAAGAACGGTCCAGAAGTGTGCCAGATGATTTAACTGATCTGGACATGACCTAGCTGACAGAAACAGACGTTTTTAACCAAGCAGACTTATAAAAGGTGACTGCAAGTGAAATTGTTGAATGAAAGCCATGAAAAGAAAACCCCTTACCTTTTCAACTCAGCAATGTTCAAAAAGTGCTGTATTATTTGCTTCTAAACTCGAGTGCAATTAGCTTAACAGTCTGCTGAAAAGAAGAGAGAAAGCAAGTAATGGAAGTATATCAGTGCTGCAGTGGACAGGAATGCAGGGTAGGAATTAAATTAGGTGGGGCTCTACTTCTCTGGGTGTAACAGATCACCTGAGAACCAGAATGACTGCTTCTCAGTAGTCATTGTGAAGGCATACCATTCATAGAATGTGAAACTATTGAAATTAAGGGGACGGGAAGTATCAGAAGTATTCTGATACTTCCCCCAATGATGCATGATGTGTAATGTGTTCTACGAGAAAAATATTTTCAAATATGATAGAGGAAAGGAGGGAGGGGAGAGAGAGAGACATAGAGAGAGAGAGAGAGAGAGAGAGAGAGAGACAGAGAGAGATTTTAGAAATGACCTGCCAATTTGTAATATACACTTTTACAACTTAGCAGTTTGAGCTGAGGATCCAAATGTTGTTGCTGCTGTTGTTGTCTTAATTGACTGTCTTTCAAAAAGTTCCAAAAAATAAATTCCAAAATATTTGATTAAAGAACTGTCACTGTTCTAGCCACAACCCACTGTGTTTCAATCTGCTTCAGCTTGAGGCAACATTGCTGTTAAACTTTATATCTAAATATTGCAAACTAAATAGGGAACCAATTTTCTTTGCCTGTGTAATTAAAGAAAAAGAATTCTGCTCTGTATGTTACATTGCTCTTCTTGTCTAGCATATAGCAAGGGTTGACATGAGAGTAAATGACAAATTATATATGCAGCCTACTAATCAAAGAGAGAAAGCTTTTTGAAGAACAACACTTTCATTTTCTCCAGCCCTATGCACTCTCCTGAATTCCTAAAATGCATCACTTCATAGACAAGCTTCTAAATAATGACTAAATAATGAAGCTGAGGAAAGGAGAAGATCAGGTGGAAAGCTCTGTCTAATAAGTAGAACTCTGGAGTCCTTAATGCAGGTCTGTCAAACTCCTGGCCCATGGGCCAGATGTGTCATGCGCTAGCTATGACCAGTTTAGCGAAGGGGTGAAAAGTCCAGATACATCACATGATACCGCCATGATGATGTGAGTTTGACAACCCTGCCTTAGTGGTTCTCTGAGGTTGGTGGTTTTCTTGCAAAAGTTTCATTACTAAACTAAATAACACCATCACTGCTAGAAGGGAATGGGGTTTGCTCTATTTTTTATAGACTGGCAGCTTGTTCTGGTCAGTATTGATAGAAGTGTCCTTGGTGATTCCTTTATTAGGCTATTGCTTACTACTAGTTTGTTTATCTGCATTGGTAGACACTGGTATATAAAAATAAAAGCAAATTCCACTCCTTTCTAGCACTGACAATGTGAAGTTGTTTGGTAATAAAACTTCTGCAAGAAAATCACCAAGCTCAGAGAGTACCAAGAACTGCACAATTCAACCTGAACTGCAAATATATCTTGTATAAGTAGAACTGTTTATCCCATTCTAACCAAGAACCATTATTTTGTTGTGATTCATGAAGAAGCAGTAGAGCTGCTTTTTGCTTATTCTTTCTACCAGACTCTTCTCATGATATTAACTTTAACCCTTTACAATCGAATAAATCTAAATAGACAAGTATTTCTACATGTTTAGAAACATCTCCCGCAAGGTACCATTATAACTTTATTCCTTTCCTATATGTGGCAACTTTTCAATATGTCAGATTTCCTGCCAGTCCACTTTGGGAAGGTTGTATTTTTTCCAAGTGTTTGAGAAAGGAACTCACTCAGGTGTACTAAAATGTGCTGGATTTGTTCTTAGTTAAAATTCTTGAAGTATTTAAGGATACTTCATAGACTACTTCAGATAATTTCTCCGACAAGCTACTCTGCACCAGAACAGGATGCACGTCTTTCCCAAAACCACATAATGAAGAACATTATAGTGTCTCATTATTTCATGATTCCTTTTACTTATTATTTTTATTTATTAAATGTATACAAGTACCCTCAAAACAGACTATGAGTAATGTATACCTAATAATGCATCAAAATGACTTTCATAATGACTGAGGTTCAAATACACAAAGGATAGATAGTAGATACATGCAGTTCTGTGAAGTTCTGCCTTTTCCTATGTGTAACATTTTAAGTAGAGGGATATATATTTCTAAGCACCAGGTTGCCAACATGAAATATTTAACCATGTTTTAAGTATAACATTTGCATCTCAGGTATAGTATTAGTCATAAAACTGATGGATAGTGGTATATAGTAAGAGCCCTGTTGGCACAGTGGTTAAGTGGAGTACTGCAGGCATACTCTGCTCACAGCCCTGGAGTTTGATCCTGACAGGGCTCAAGGTTGACTCAGTCTTCTATTCTTCCAAGGTTGGTAAAATGACGGCCCGTATTTTTGGGACCAATATGCAAATAATGATTACATTGTAAGCAGCCCAGAGAGTGCTAAAGAATGTTGGGATGGTATATTAAGTCTAAAATGCCAGTGCTATTGCTATTTCGCAACTGCTACATTAAAAGCTATAATTAAAATTTAGTGGGGAAAACAATTTCTTCCCCAAGATTAGAATGGCCCCACCCTGCTGGTTTTTGTTTAAATGTTAGTTGCTCAGAGTGAAATGAACAGCCATTTAGGAGGGATGAATTTCTGTTCTACTACATCAACCTCCAATAAAGAACTCATGCTATCTGGGGCAAAGCTTTAAGGTTTCTTTTACCAGGAAATGTGCCATGGTTAGAGCCTCCACCCACCTGTTATTAATCCCTTACTATAAATGTCATAACAAATTCTAGGACACATTGCAAAAGGGCAAGTACTCTCTTTAAGGTGACCTGACAGGTAACCTGGTCCATGTTAGCACTGCACAATGCTCTTGAGTGAGAAATTAAATACCTGGAGTATATACATAGCAAAAATGATGTTCAGAGCAAGATGACCAAAGGTCAGTGGGCATCTTCTACAAGCACTGCCAAGATGGAACTGTGACTATGGGAAAATAAAATGGTAAAGCTTATGAGTGCAATCTCCAACCATCTTGTCTTTCTTCAATGTTTGTAATGCTGAATATGTGACCATCAAGGTAGTGCCTACTTAAGGACATATGGTACTCCTTAGCCACATTGACTTATAGTGCTTTCTTCTGCTGATGTTAATGATTTGGCTTTTTAAACTATTTGGAATGAGCGGTGGCATTGATGACTATGTTTGGTGCCTCAAGCCAGTGCCTTTTTAGCCTTAACCTAAAGCCAGCCCTGTGATAGTCATTACATTAATGAAAAATCTATAGATACAGCTTCATTTTTTTGTTATTTTTTTCAAGGTATGACATTTGCAACTTAAAGCTGAAAAACCCACCACTGTGAATTTTCACTTGAAAGCAGAAATGCAACTTTTCTTAACTAGTTCTGAGAACGCCCCTTTACTTTAGCAAATTGAATTTCTGCATTTAATGATGCCTCACCATTTTCAAAGAGATGTAGAAGTTTAAACAATATAGGTGTCAGCATAGGTTACATCACATAGGTACATATTTATGAAACTGGATAAATCCCTATGCTACAAAAGTATTCAAGAAAATAGGAAATTCAATTTTCTCAGAATTCCTTTCTAAATTTGGAATTGTGGACCAATAACTTCAATCACCTCAGTGATATTGACAATTATCTCATGTTTTTTTTTTACAGCTACAGGTCTTCTTAGAATTTTGGAAAAGACGACGAGCTGTACTTACTTACGATTGGGACCTCATAGACTGGGAAGATGAAGAGTAGAATCCTTTATAATAGCAGTTTTGATATCTACATGTGTTGATTTTCAAGACTGACAGGTACCATGCAACAGGTCTGCCTCTTTGACAGCTTATATTTATTGAATGTCAACTCCAGCTTGATTTCTTTTATACCTAATTATTTGAATGTGTGTGCGCGCGCACACATATACACACAAGATTACAGCCTGACAAATGAATAATAATAGAATGTTGGCTGAATTAAGCATTTAAAGAAATAGATATAGATGATAAACTTCTTTCAATCACTTCTGTAAAGAGAGAGTTACCTTCGGCAAGGCAAGTACCATGCAAGTTTGATTGACAAGCAGGCAGGCAAACCAATAAACAAATAAATAGTTGTATATGGCATTTGTGTGCCAGGATCACTTTTCTTAGTATGTGTTTCCATTATGATAATGCTAGCTTGTTGTTGTAGCCAACAGAACTCTAGAATGTGGATGTTCATGAATATAGTCCACTAT
Organism: Thamnophis elegans; assembly: GCF_009769535.1. Taxonomy (NCBI): domain Eukaryota; kingdom Metazoa; phylum Chordata; class Lepidosauria; order Squamata; family Natricidae; genus Thamnophis; species Thamnophis elegans. The sequence continues at coordinate 94,834,335 of NC_045541.1, read as the reverse complement.
TCCCACTACAGTGAGACATATATCCCCACACAAACATGTCTGGACTAAATTAAAACTTTGCAATTGCAGGAAGAACTTCGTCCCCAGTTTGAAGCAAAATATTCTCAAGTGGAGCGAGTAATCCTATAACAGGAAAACCTGAACCTTTTCAACCTTTTCCTGATAAACTTACTCGACTGATGGTATCTGTGTCAGGAATATTTTCATGGTAAAATCTCTGAAATTGTCTATTCTTGTTTGTATTTGTATTTGTATTGTATTTGGTTTGTATGCCGCCCATCTCGGAAGACTCAGGGCGGCTTACAGGTAAAAAAGGGAAGTGGGGACATACAAAGAATACAAACAACATTAAAATTCGACAACATTCATAACTTAAGATGGGGGCTGGATAAATCAACAGCCCATGCCTGCCCGAACAGCCAGGTCTTAGTCGCTTTGCGGAAGGCCAGGAAGGTAGAAGGGTCCGGATCTCAATGGGAGATCGTTCCATAGGGCCGGAGCAGCTACAGGAAGGCCCTCCCCTGGGGAGTCACCAGCCGACATTGCCAACAGATGGAATCCGGAGGAGGCCTAATCTGTGCGATCTAATAGGTCTCTGGGAGGTAACTTGTTGTATTCCTTGTTGACATTTGTCAAATTATTCTGACCTAATGAATAATACAGGTAGTCCCTTGACGTACGACCGCAATTAAGCTCAATATTTCTGTTGCTAAGTGAGACATTTGTTACATGTCTATTTTACAACCTTTCTTGCCATATTATTAAGTGAATCACTGCAGTTGTTAGTTAGCAACACAGTTGTTAAGTGAATCTGTCCCATTGATTTCACGTCGTCATAAGATCCCAAAGGGGGATCCCATAACCTAACGGTCAATATGAGTCGGTTGCCAAACGTTTGAATTTTGATCATGTGACCATGGGGATGCTACAATGGTCATAAGCATGAAAAAGGGACATAACTTGTTTTTTCAGTGCTGTTGTAGCTTTGAACAGTCACTAAACAAACTGTTCTAAATTGAGGACTACCTGTAGAGATGAGTCACATAATAATGGAGTCACGTCTTGGTCTTAATGCTCAATTGTATGTGTTTCTTCAATTTTCATATGTCTGCAGATTTCATTAGTGCTAACTGCAGTGTTCGCAGTGGTGGTCTATCGTCTGGTGGCTATGGAGCGGTTTGCCTCTTTCCAGTGTATTTCATAAAAATGTACTGGCAGTTTGCAACTTCAGGCACTGGTGTCTGTATCAACTTTATAATCATCATGTCCCTTAATGTAGTAAGTTCCTGACTTTTTTGGGTTGTGTGTGATAATTTAGATATATCAATAAATGCATTAAAATATAAAGTCGGTACACTATGTTTGAACGGTTTGCTATCATCTCAACAAATCTGAAAGGAATTGATTCCAGTTTAGAATCTAATTTACATTTGAATTTTTTCCTGTTCAGATATAAGTATAATTAATTTATAATTATGTTTTTAAAAAAACTAAAACACAAATAATACAAACAGTACATATATAATACAAAAAAAAAAAAGAAAAAAGAAAAAGAATAATCACCTATTACAGTGCACCCCCAACCCCTGGAGACCTTTTTTTTCCACCCTTATATTTCTTAGATATACAATATATTCCAATTGTGGCCTTATACTCTCCATATATTCTTGAGTAGGTTTATTCCCTTTGCCTCCCACCAACACTGATTTTATAAAATCCCCCGTATTTCATTATAATTATTTACTTTAATCATTCTTTTTTAAGTTAATTACTGTTGTTAATTTATCATTTGCTGCCATACTCTAAATGTCATTATACCACTCATTTCTTTGAATATCCCAATTCCATCCCCAATATTTAGCCATTACTAATCTACCTGCTCAACTTTTAAGAGCAACACAGTCCTGTGCTATTCTGATTATGTAAGCTGGTTAAAGTGCTAAGTCTTTCACAATTCATATCAAGAACTAGTGTAAAAAAAATGTGAGACTAAGGACTGGCAACCGACTGTGTTATGGAATTCAGAGTTAATTAGTTATCTTTCAATTTATGTCCACCACAGTGTTGCCGTGACGATAATGTGAATGTGAGGAAAGACCCTTTTAAATAACATCTCAAAGGTACTTTTTTTTTCCAAAAGGCAACCAGGCTTTCTTGGTTTTCTTCTTTGAAAATATTTACAATAGCTTTTCATTCAAGAAGCTTCTTCAGTTCAGAAATGAAGAAGCTTCTTGGATGAGAAGCGAAATGTTTTCAAAGAAAAACCCAAGAAAGTCTTTTGGGGAAAAAAAGCATCTTTGGGATAACCATGACCTAGCTCAGGGGTGTCAAACTCAATTTCATTGAGGGCCACATCAGAGTTGTGTTTGATTTTGGGGGCCTGGGGAGCCATGGCCAACATCACTCGTGTCCGGCTGCCTGTTTCTGGCCCAAGCTCTCTGCCAGCAAAAACAGGCTTCTGAATTCCATTTTTGGCTGTGATGGCTTCCTGTAACCCTCTGTTCAGTGAAAACTTTGCTGGCAGAGGCCATGGACCAGTCCTTTGCTGTTTCCAGGGTGGCCCTGCAGGCCGGATCCGGCCCCGGGCCTTGAGTTTGACACCCCTGACCTAGATGATTGAGTACCTCCATAGACACTTGTAAATAACCCTTCTTGAACAGGTTTTAAAATATATGATGAAATTATGTTCAAAGAGTGTTCAAACACACACCAATTGCTGAATTGTCTTAGATAGTTAACAATAGCTTTTGATTTGATTTGATTTTGGATTTGTTTATTTATAGGCCGCCCCTTTCCTGAGGGGACTCAGGGGCGGCTTACAATCAAAACAGGGAAGGGGAGTGTAGGACAATACCAAAAAGAGATGTGCACAAAGTAAATTAGACAGTAAAACTCAACATTCACTCAGCATTCGGGAGGGGCGAAAATAAGATTATCCCCAGGCCTGACGGGCTAGCCAGTTCTTGAGGGCTGTGCGGAAGGCCTGGACGGTGGTGAGGGTACGAATCTCCACGGGGATTGTTCCATAGTGTCGGAGCCGCAACAGAGAAGGCTCTCCTCCGAGTAGTCGCCAGTCGGCACTGACTGGCGGATGGGATACGGAGGAGGCCAACTCTATGCGATCTGATGGGACGCAGGGAGGTAGTTGGCAGAAGGCGGTCTCTCAAAAAGCCAGATCCACTACCATGGAGCGCTTTATAGGTGGTGAGTAAGACCTTGAAGCTTTCTAGTTAGTTTACGGTATACCAGCAAAATCAGCTCAAAATGCTTGCTTAAAATCAGAAGCCAGAAGAATGAAAATGCTTTTTAAAAACTAAAACACTGCTACCATCGCATGATAATCCCTAAGGTATGTCAAATGAAAGTTCTTGGTCTGGAAATGAGATTATAACAGATATAAGTCAGGCTGTTCTGCAGCAAGCATTTGCAGTCAATGCATGGCTGAGGTAGCCCATTGATTGATTGCTATCTGCATTCCTGTACTTTCTAGACAAATCAGACACTAAAAGCACTCTCAGGGGATGAACAAAGAACCATTTTGATGCTGCAGACCATTAGTAATAAGACGGGCATCCATATAGTGCACACTAAGGTATACTACGACTGAAAAATAAGCAAGACTTAATTAGTGTTGGCTGGTACTTCAAACTACACAGTGCAGAACAGCTTGAAACTGGAGGGAATACTTGCATTCTTCACATGAAGCCTTCCAAAGTTAGAAACAGAACAGAAAGAGAAAAACATTAAACACATAATTGTAAACTTGTTCTGAATTTGAAATGTTGATGAAATGTTTATAAATTCAAGTCACATTTAGTTTCATCTTGCCCCTGGTTTATTTTCTGGAGTACAATTGCTAATACAACCACTGGGAGCCTGGAAAAAAAAGAAAAGTACATCAGTGACATAATGCACTTCTAAATTCAAGAGTTCTTCAGTTCCTGGACTGAAATAGAAATTTTGGAACTATTTGTTCTAATAAGTTCATTCTATGTTGATGTAATCTTATTCTTGGTTACTGTGCATTTTAAACACAATGAAAAACAATAGGTATTTAATGAGAAAGTTGTTTTCCCTCAAAAAGATATCTTTATAAATATATTTCTCATAAATAATAACAACAACAACAACAACACACACACAAACACATATTGCTATTACTATTGCTATTGCCATCAATCCTACCCCTGTTATTAGTTGTACAGCATGTTAAGGTAAAGGTTTCCCTTGCACATATATGGTAGTCGTCCTGACTCTAGGGGGGGTGCTTATCTCCGTTTCAAAGCCAAAGAGCCAAGCGCTGTTCGAAGGACGTCTCCGTAGGCATTTGGTTGGCATGACTAAATGCTGAAGGTGCACGGAACGCTGTTACCTTCCCACCAAGGTTGTCCCTATTTTTCTACTTGCATTTTTACATGCTTTTGAACTGCTAGGTTGGCAGAAGCTAGGACAAGTAACAGGAGCTTCACTCCGCTACCCCAACGAAATATAAAACTCAACAAAAAAACTTGAACATTATGAAAATACAACTTTAATATTTGCAGATGCCCACACTTCAGAGAAGGGCAAAATCTGGAAGTAAATTCAATCCAATTTGCATTTCAAAAATGGGTATATAGCTTCGTAGAAGCCTTCCTGCTGCAGCACACAAGATTTTAATTAGACATTCTATTTAAAATTGAACCAAGGGAAACAAGCAAATCGCTTCCCTTGTCAAAATTCTATTGAACTGAATGCATTTGGGGATTTCATAGCTATTATCCCCTTTACTTCCATATCTCTAATCTCCCTAAGAACATTACATTTTTAATAGATGAGGCCTTCTGTTTTTTGTATCCATATTGAGGACTGTATTCCATGACTGCAGATGATTTTTTTTTCCCATTTCAAAATAAACATCAAATAAGCAAGCATTGTTAGCATTTGCAGGAAGTGCTACATACACCAAAATGCAGGAATGTCTGCAGAGGGCTTTTTAAATAACCGAGATTTTATTGCAAATATACCATTGAAACCTCAGCCCTTTTTTAAGGGTGTGAAAAAGTGGTGGGTTTCAATTGCATGATCCTAGCTGCTATCTTGACTTTTTTGCCCCCTTTCCACAAATGATTCTTTCAGAATGCTTACTTCTCTCCTTGCAAGGCATGAAGAGGTTTGAGCAAAAGCTTGAACAAGAAAATATTTGAGTGAGGCAATGCACATTTCAGGAAGGCAGACTTAAAAAAAAACGTGTTTGTCTCCTCTACTTATTCTTGGGAAATTTCAGCAGAGAGATAAGAGTTCAGGAACCACAATGACGAGCTGATTTTGTGACAACTGTAAATTTTGCTAGGTAATCATTTTGAAGGTTTCCTTCAATGGAATCAGGGTCCGTTACTATAGCAGTTATCAGTGTTAAAAAATGGCAAAGAATAAATGTGTCATAGCAACTTGCTGTTTGTTAATGGCTCTCTGTGTTTATTGCACTAGGGAAATCCATCCTTGACGCCTTTCTCTAACATATAAAAATTATCTGAAATCTGATAGCTGGAACACAACAAGTGCAGGCAAAGCACTTTCCAGAAAGGCAACGCTCTTACAATTACGGAGATACTCCGAGAAATATTATCATTTAAACCTGCCACAGGGTAGAAATTAGAAGTTAGAAGAATGGTGTGGATTACTTACTAGGACTGATATCTATAAAACTGGAAATTCCAGTTTGAAATGCACTCAATCTGCGGTCACAAACACACCATTCTTTGCCAATTAAACAGTTAGCCTTCTCTTGATATAGTATATGGCGTATCTCTTGAGGGCAAACACTTAACACACTCACAATCTTGGTCAAGCTATTCATAGGTAAGGCATAAGATGCCTTTGATTTTTTTTCCTATTGCTTATCATAGGAATATTAATCATTAAGAAGTTTGATTAGAGGTTATTTTTACAAATGCTTTTTAGAATTAAAAAATCATGTTTTAAAGTGGGATGTTTGTAAAATGTATCTTCTTCTCTTATGTTGCTTTCAGGTATATGAAAAAGTTGCCTATCTTTTAACAAATCTAGGTAAGTAAAGTTTCTTCCAAAAATAATTTTAGTTCCACTGGAGATGTGGCACTTGCAGAATACAGTATGACCCTTGGTTGTATATTCTATTCTATTAGGGTTAATCCAACAGCTTTATTCGGGTTTAAACCACTCAGTGTTTTGACATTGTAAATAGCCAGTAAAACTTAGCAAGTAAATAAGAAAATAAAGTAATAAAGTGTTACAGTAGTATTCTAGTTTGTGCTGTTTCTTAATTGTTCCGCCTTGTTCTAATAAAGTTTCTAGAAGTACAGATATTACCACAAACTGATTACATGCTCATCACTTTAATGAAATTTATTTATTTATTTATTTATTTATTTATTTATATATCCCACCATTATTATTTTCACAAATAATTCAAGATGACAAACATCTCCAATACACTTTCCTTCTCCTGTTATCCCTACAATAACAACCCTGTGGGGTGAGTTGGGCTGAGAGAAAGTGTGTCTGGCCCAAATTCACCCTGCTGACTTCTATGGCTAAGGCAGGACTTGAATTCATGGTCTGTTGCTTTCTAACCTGGTACCTTCACCACTAGACCAAACTGGCTCTCCACTCTTCCCCTACACCCTGTAGGGCTATATCCAAACCAGCCATATACCTCTAATATAACCCTAACGGAAGAACTTTTTTTCAAACCCTGAATCTTATTTTGCTAATAATCCTTTGCAATAAATTACAAGAGACAGAAGTAACTGACCATCACCTTGTTTCATTTTGCATACATGTGTAGTTATCCATCTTTGCATTCCTTCAGAACTGTAAGCTGTTCCTGATTTTCATTAGGATTAACAATCCTGGTTTCCACAGATCTGAATGAAACAGGGTGAGAGCAAAAGTCAGAGCCCTCATCTCATTGCTGTCACCTAGTCCAGACCTGATCACCTTAATTTCTAGACAAGTTACATTTAATATTAGCAATAAAGGATTTTAAAGACTAAAGACAGTCACGAGTGATAGGTATCAAACACGAAACTGCCCATTCCATTGAAAATGATATTGAGTATCTAAGATTCATCCAGGTAACCAATACACCAGAGAAATTAATGGTCATAGAATTATAATAATTTTCTATTGCAGTCCTACATTAGTGGTAGTGCATTGATCATTGAGTTCCATGGATTTACTCCAAAGAATAAGGATGCTTGTGTATGTATGTATGCATGTATACATACATACATACATACATACATACATACATACATATACAGAGAGAGAGAGAGAGAGAGGAGGGAGGGAGAGGAGGGAGGGAGGAGAGGGAGAGGGAGAGGGGAGGGAGAAATTTATTTTATTGGCAAATATTTTATATCTGTTTGTTTGATTTGTTTGATTTGTATACTACTATAATCTCCTTCCACATGAGAATGTACAAAGGTTCCCAGAATTTCACTATAGATCAATTTTATGGCAAGAAGTTTCAAGTTAAGTATTTGACTTAATAGGCAGATTGAAATCTATATGGTATATGCTTAAAGTGAAAAAGTTGTGTTCTTTTACAGTCTATGATGGAATTTTTGTTGAGACTTTTTGTTTTCTTTTTACAGAACACCCCAGAACAGATTCAGAGTGGGAAAACAGTTTTGCTTTGAAAATGTTTCTTTTCCAGTTTGTCAATTTAAACAGTTCTATTTTCTACATTGCATTTTTTCTTGGAAGGTAAGTAGGTAGAGGTAAGTGAATTGAGAACATTGTTTTGTGATGTATTGACATTGTTTTTAGAGGAATAACAGGAATACAGAGGACAGTAAAGCATGCTTCACAATCCAGTGCCTGGATGGATGGATGGATGGATGGATGGATGGAAGGAAGGAAGGAAGGAAGGAAGGAAGGAAGGAAGGAAGGAAGGAAGGAGTCTCTACTCCACCACATTTGATTGGCAGTGCAACTAGTGCTTGGCAATGGTTTAACCATAAATGAGTTGCTACATCATCATCTTTGGGTTGCTCAGCCTAACTGACAACTGATGAAGCAGATAGGAGCTGCTTTGCTTGATTATTTTTGCTGTGTTATGCATGTGGGGGGGGGAGATCAGAAGGAAGGGAAGGGAATGTAATAAGTGTACACTTATATATTTTGCTATGTATTTACTACATGGTATGCACGTGTTTGAAACTCGGATAAGTATTTATAATTCTACTTCATTTGATTCATGCTTACAAAGCAAATGGCAGAGGTCAATAGATTGCCTACAGGGATAAATGGTGTAAATTATATTTGGTGAATACATATTGTGATATGGGAATTGCATTCACAGACATCTGTTTGTAACTGTGATTATGAAAAATGGGTAGTATGGTGTGCAAGTATATGAGACAGAGTTTGCATTGTAACATTAAAACTTGTTTTTCTGGTTTGCCCCTTCTTGCAGATGCTAGGATTGCATTGTTTCAGTTCTCTTGATTGTGCCTTTGTTCCTCTGCCAATTACAGTCCAACTCCTGGCTTTCTTCTGTATGAATTTTCATGCTCTATTTTGTACGCATTGTTCTCAAACTCCTTGGCTCTCACTGCTGTTTCATGGAGAGTTATGAAAAGTGATATAATTGTCTATGGTCAGACTGTTAGATTCAAATAATATAAATAATTTCACACTAAACACCAGAAAAAACTAGAATGGATTGATGTTAATATACATCACAACAGCAACTAAGATTATGATCCATGTCTTTTACTAGGCTGTTCTAGAAGTTATCTATATGACAGTGTTATAAAATAGGTACAGAATGTCTAAATCATTCCAAACAATGCTTAATCTTTTTTTTTGATCAACTTGTAAAACTTTTCTCTTTGTACTACATTTTGTTGAGGAGCAGAAATCTTATCTTTCAGATTCGCTGGTCGTCCTGGAATGTACAACAAACTTTTCAACAAATGGAGATTAGAAGAGGTAATAGTGTTTCTTATTCATTCAGTTTTTTTTTTAAAAAAATATTTATAAACTACTGCCTTTTAACATTAATTTTCATAACTACTTGTTTCTTTGGCTGCTGGTAGGCTAAATAGTCTGCCTAGTCTACAGAAAAGAAGAATTAGGGGTGACATGATAGCAGTATTCCAGTATTTTAGGGACTGCCACAAAGAAGAGAGGGGTCGACTTATTTTCCAAAGCACCAGAAAGCAGGGCAAGAAACGATGGATGGAAACTAATCAAGGAGAGAAGCAACCTGGAATTAAGGAAAAAACTTCCTAGAAGTGAAGACAATTAACCAGTGGAACAGCTTGCCTTCAGAGGTTGTGGGTGCTTCATCACTGGAGTTTTTAAGAAGATACTGGATGGCTTGAACTAATATAGAGTCTCCTGCTTGAGCATGGGGTTGGAATACAGTTCAAGTTCCCCTCCAGCTCTATTCTGATTTATGACTTATGCATTGTAGGGTTATCAATATTGACTTGATGACATATCATAATCCCAAGTCATGTTGTGTCATATGTATGGCCATGTAAATACAATAAATAAATAAATAATCATCAAATTATATAAAATAATTTGCCTGATATAACAAATAAATTAATCACAGTGATTGAACTGCCTTCAAGAATAGTTTAAATTAAAAAACAAATCTTTGTTATTCTTTTACTGATTTTTTTCCCTAGTGTCATCCAAGTGGCTGCTTAATAGATCTATGTCTGCAAATGGGTGTAATCATGGTTTTAAAACAAATGTGGAACAATTTCATGGAGCTTGGTTATCCGTAAGTATGATACATAATGTTAGGTAAGCTCCCCGTTGGGAGAGCAAGTTCAGAGAAGCGTTGTTAGAGTTGTGTTGGAGAACACACAAACCAGCATACAGAGACACTGCAGTTTAAATAGGCATTTACTTTCATGGAAATAGAGGTATCAGAGTCCACCAAACAGTTCAAGTCATACTTGGATAAGACAGTCATCAATGTCTTTCAGTTAAGGGATAATCCAAATAACATACTCCATAAACATACAAACAGTCTGGTACTCAAAGTTTGCTAACAGTTGCAAAACTTACAATAGCTCACAGCACTTTCTAACAGCCAGCTTCCAACACACAGAGATCAGATCAGCCCAGCATCTAAGGAACAGAGAGCTCACAGTCATTCTGGCTCCCTCTTATGGCCGATTGAGGAAAACAGCAACCAATCACACTTTACAGTATGCTTTAAAGAAACAGGTACATTGTTACATGATTTATATATTGCCAACCCAACCGTTAGATTATATTCCTAACATAGTATCTTTATATTTCTATCAATAAAAATATTTTCCTGTTTCTGCAAATTTTGCTCTTTGCAAATTGTGATACAGACATGGTTGCCACCAATTTTCAGTGAGGCCATATTTCTTTTTTTTTTTTCCTGACTAAGTAAATATAAAATATGCAGTGGGTTTATACATGCTTCTATGGATGAAAAAAATATGTTCAAAATAATTATTTAAGGAGATGTTGAATACTATTTTGTGAAGATTTTTGTTTTAAATGACTCATATTAATTAGAAATGTAGATACTGTGTAGATTAATGGAACATATCATTTAAAAATAGACCACTCTGCCTAATGTAAATATAATGCCTGAGCAACATAAAAATAAGTCTCTTTTTTGTCAATTTTATTTATTAGGGAAAGATTTTTTTTAAAAAAAAAAGAACACATAATATCAAAACAGTAGAAAGAGCAGGATTTATACTTTCTTGTAGGGTACATATTGAAATCTTTTCATTAAAATCCTATATTTAAAATATTTATTTTAGTACCGTGTTTCCCCAAAAATAAGACCTATTTTCTTTTGACTCCCGAAATAAGCACTTGGCATTATTTTTGGGGATATCTTATTATTTTTGAGGTGCAGGAGGTAGTGAGCCTGGTCACCTGATGGCTGCTGCTGTGTTGCAATATTTTTGGGGAGGGCTTATTTTGGGGGGAGGGCTTATTTTAGCACATGCACTCAAAAGCCCAATTGGACTTATTATCCAGGGAGGTCTTATTTTCAGGAAAACAGGGTATCTCTGACCCTAATGTAAGGGTTAGGGTTAGGGTGATCACAAAATCAATATATATTCCATCTCAAATTGCCTTTAATAATTTATGTTATTAAGAAAAAAGTCAAAGAGAATTTGCACAGACCATCAAAATAATCATTACTTCTTGATAGATCTTGATAAGACCATCTGCACAAACAGGGATCTCCTTTCTTTAGGAAAGGAAGAAAATGGTAAATCCAAACATCATTTGGGGGGAGGAACCCTGCAGGTGACACTACAGATTTCATGCTCTGGCTATCTAATGCAGGTTACTCCAGAATTGGTGGTCACGACGCAAGATCAAGAAAGGAGGACAGTTACTAGAGCATAAAGTGTCCTTATCTCAGTGGGAAAAAGATTGGAATCTACAGCCCATGAATCTCCATGGTCTGATGGACGAATACTTGGAAATGGGTGAGCATCGTGATAGAAAAGAAGATGTTTCTTTTGAGGGAGGTAGAAGATTTGCTTACCAGTTTTTTTATTTCTAACTATGTGAACTTCCTTTCTAGTTCTACAGTTTGGCTTTACTACAATCTTTTTGCTGCTTTTCCACTAGCACCTTTGTTGGCTTTGCTTAATAATATTATAGAAATCAGGCTTGATGCATACAAGTTCGTCACACAGTGGAGGAGGCCAATGCCTGCAAGAGCAACTGACATAGGTAATATTTCTCTGTATGCAGTCAGTGTAATGCCAATGTTAGACTTCTTCAGCAGAAATAATTTGTCATTATGGATCCATTGCCATTTTTCTCATTGTGAATTTTTTGCAGACAAAATTACATTTTGCAAAAGGTGGGGTGCATTTTATAAGTCAGTCACATGTGTATAGATTCCAGTGGTTTTTTTTTCATTAATAAAACAGATGACATTGGATAGACTGAAATGGGAAGCACAATAGTTTTGAAAGACTTAAATACCCTGAATAAGGGACCCTCAGAGACTTTCTTTCTTTCTTTTCTTTTCTTTCTTCTTTCTTTTTCTTTTCTTTTCTTTCTTCTTTCTTTTATCTTCTTTCTAACTCTTTCTCTCTTTTTCTTTCTTTTCTTTTTCTCTTTCTTCTTCTTTCTTTCTTTCCTTCTTTTCGTCAACATGTACAAGATAACAGTATAAGTTAAAACATGAACACGTATGGACATGAACCTCGTAACTGGTATGGATAATGGGGACAGCCGCCAGGTACTGTAGGCACACTGGTATGCTTATGCACGTCCTCCTACAGATCTCTTAGGAAAGAGGTGAGGTCCACACTAGACAGTTTAAGGTTAAAGTTATAGGGGTTTGAAGATGTAACAACAGAGTCAGGTAGAGCATTGACCATTCTATTGCTGAAGTCATATTTTCAGCAATCACATTTTGAGCGGTTTACCTTTAGTTTGTATCTATGGTTTGTCCATGTATTATTGCAGTTGAAGCTAAAGTAGTCATTGACAGGTAGGACTTGCCACTGTTCTGTGTAAACAGGCAATGAACTGAACCAAACAGGCAGTTGTTCCATCTCTATATCGCCGTCATTCAGTTGAGATTCCTGCAACAAGTTGATATAGTATGAAAGCACCATTTTTAATGCATGTATGATGTTAGAATTATAAGCGAGGCAAAATGGATTATCATTTATTGTGACAGCAAAGGGTAGGTTCATAGACTGGTTCTGAACATGGATATTTATTTCATAGACTAATTTAAATGAAGGGCAAGACACACAGCATTGTTGGAAGTTGCTGTTTAATTCTGTTATGTAACTGGACAAATCTTTATGATGCTTTATCAGCTTTGTATTTAGTCATACTGTAATTCTTCTCTTCTAGGTATCTGGTATGGCATACTTGAGGGAATAGGAGTTCTAGCTGTAATCACCAATGCTTTTGTCATTGCCATTACTTCGGACTATATCCCACGTTTTGTTTATGCATACAAATATGGACCTTGTATCAACGAAGGATACAGACAGGAAAAGTAATTCTGCCTTTGCTATCCTTTTACTTTTTAACCGATGTCTTAACTTCTGCATTTTCATCAAGTTTGTAAGCAGATTTGCTTTCCCCCTTGGGGAATTTTCCGCTTGCAATTTGTCTATGACTTTGCTATTTGACAAACTACATCTATACCAAAGGTTGTGCCAATAAAGCTCAAAAATCTTAATTTGCAGAATTGTTGTCTTCGGCTTATGTACCCGAACTGTGTTGTTTTTAAGTTTGTTGTATTCAGTGGAACAGCTTCCCAGTTTCAGTGCCTTAATAGTTCAAGACTGTGAAGATGCTTTAAAAAAACATTATTCTACCTGTGGCAAATATCACACAAATAAAATAATATTGCAAGTTTACTTGTTCATCAGGCCCTTACTGGATGAAACTAAAATCCAGAACCTTGAAAATAATATTAGAAAAATCTCCTATTCCATTCCCCAACCTCAGAACATTCATTTCAGTAGATCTCATATCCTGATATCACTAAAACTAGCATTTCATCAGCAGACCATGGCAGGGGTTTGCTTACAAAAATACAGATAATCCACAATGTCAAAAGTAGGCTCCCTCTCTTAAAAGGAAACTACCTATGATCTTCCATGTGTTTTGGGCCACAACTTTCACAAAAAATGTATCGGCTATGATTGAAGTCCAAAACTTTAGAGGTAATCAGATTGCTTACTTCTGAATTTCTGATTTAATGGTCTGCTATTTCAGTTTCATTTATTTTGCTATTTACAATTTCTTAAATTTCGATTGATAATGTTTTCTGATTCTTTGACTTTACAGTTACACATTTAATAGGTAGGTATAACAGAGGAGTTATTGTATCATGCAGATAGGGTTTTTTTCTCTCTCGCACTAATTCAGTTCCATTATCCATGCTATGGCTGTAAACTTTTTTCCCAGATAATCTTCAATTCTTTTTATAAGAAATAAACAGATGAGGCTCTATTCTAAGCCTTAGCCCATAACCTCAATAAATGTTTTCATGAAAATGCCTTGGCATGGTCCTCATTTCATTAACATTTTCTTTTAGATCTGAGCAGGAACAAATATATATTTATTGAATTTACATCAAACTTGCATGAAAAACAGCATAAATTAGTTCAAAATAGAAGTTTCCATGGAATCAACATTATCTTATATTTTTTGACATATACTAATGCCTCTTTGTAGGATGGGTACTAAATATCCATCAACCAAATAATTATTTAGCAAACTGAAATATTGCTACCTTGGTGTCCATTATTTTACCAGTGACATCATCATGTGAAAATAATGCCTCCATTCCAGGATTCCAAAAACAGATTTCTATAGTAGGGGCTGTCTATCTGAATCCTGTCCATAAGCACACTTTGACATCCTTCTTCACTTTGAGAAGGGAAGTAGTTTCATTCAGCATCCCATAATTGTTGAAACTGAATGACAGGAAGGAGTTTTTTTTTATTTAGCATTAGTTATGACTTCTAAGCCAAAGGGAGGGGAATCCACATGTGCATGCATCAATTTCCAAGGCATAAACTTCATTGCACATACTCAGAGCTTTATGGTTTTCTTGCAGCATAGCTCCTGCTACCCGCATATGAAATTTTATGACATTTTGTCCTCATCATCCACTGAAGATATGACCAGCATGCCATAACATATGTAGGCATGCATGGGTAAGGGCAAGCAGGGCGAATGAAACATGTTTTGCATGCCTGGTTTCTGACAAAGTAATTATTCAGGACCAAATGTATTGATTAATCTTTTTTATCTCCTAGATGTTTGAAGGGATATGTCAACAGTAGCTTATCAATATTTGATCTCAGTGAACTCGGCAAGGGATATTCAGGGTACTGCAGGTATGTATTACAAGCATGGCTTTGTAACTTCCAGGATGGAGATCATTCTAATTGTATGAGGAACTGTCAAAATCCTAGATTCTACATTTGTTTTGTTTTTAAACTTTCGATTAATGGAATCCATGCAAGTGGAAAGACGTTCGTACATGTGGGAATTGAGTGAGAGACGTTAAAACTGTCACACCATGTATCTTTAAGTGAATTCAATCAATTATTTTGATGCAATATGCATTCCTCATTTTTAATTGATCTAAAGTATTTATATCCCTAAGTCTGTAGAGCTGAATGGTACTTATAGCAATGTAAAAATATCAAAGTCTAACAAAGTAAAGGTAAAAATGACAGGACAAAAATCTCAGTAGAAGTTCAGCAACAAAGCCACCAAGCAGAGAAAGAGCTATTTCTTTGAGAAAGGATGCAAAACAAACAAAGAAAAAACACTTCCATCTCTTCCTATCAGCAAAAGTCCTCCCTCTTGCTACTTATGTCCCCATGGTGTGGCTGTCCCATAAATAATGAAGGATCACATTTTATAATGTGTTTTGCCTCATGCAGCCTAATTCAACCTATATTAAATGGCTTGTGCTGCAGTTATCTGGAGAGTTTGAGATTAGGAAAAGCAAACTGATCCATACCTATTTTCCTCTTTCCATTTGCTGTTTTCCCATTTCTTTATCTGCAGATATTCCTGTGTGTGTGCGCGCGCATGTGCGTGCATCAATTATAAGAGATATATGCTATCCATTATGATCATTAACCAGAAATTCAATATACTGAAAAGAACTGGATAAATAATAAAATGTTATGACATACCAACGCTTTTCATGTATAAGCATGGTTATCTCTTCAGTCATTCTGCCCTGTGGTGGTGAAATATCTCTATTTGTCCATCTCTGTCTATGAGATATGCATATGTATGTATATATTTGTATGTATGTGGATGGGTGGATGGATGGATGAAAGGATGGATGGATGGATGGATGGATGGGTGGGTGGGTGAGTGTGTGACCATGGGTGGGTGTATACGGACAACTCATATGTCTAAAAATGAGGCTGTGCATGAATGGCTGTGCATGTCAATATCTGAAAAGGATCGCTAGATAGACAGACAGATAGAATCAACTGTTGTCTTTCTTTGCTTCTGTTACAGGTATAGAGATTACAGAGCACCTCCGTGGAGTTCAACTCCATATGATTCACCTTACAGTTCTGGCATGTTTTAGCAGCTCGATTGGCTTTCATTATAGTTTTTGAGGTGAGTAAAATTGAGAATTGAATGGAAAGCCACCTAGTTGTCTTATGCAGGGAGAAAAAAGTCCATACAAGTTTCTATTACCATATTTTTTTTTCAGAGTTTAAGACACATCTTTTTCTCTCAAAAAAGAGGCTGAAAATCTGGGTGCACCTTATACACTGAATACAGCATTTTTAGCCTCCCAAAACTCCATCCCTTCACCAAAATGGTGATGCATATCTTGTAAGAGGCTTTCGGAGAGCTCCTGGGGACTAGAGCAAATTTGCCTCCCCCAGCCTCCAGGAGCACTCTAAGCTTCTAATGCCCTTTTTTGACAAAAAACGGGCCCGTTTTTGTGACAAATGGGCCATTTTTTGCTCATTTTGCCCCCCCCCCCCCCGAACACTCTAAAATACTCCTAAGGACTATTAATGCCCTTTTTTTGGAAAAAAACAGGCCCATTTTCACAAAAATGGGCCATTTTTTGGAGGTTTGCAGAGTTCAAAACCTTTTTTCTCTTAATTTGCCTCTTAAAACCTTGGTGAGTCTTATACTCCGGTGCGTCTTATACTCCGAAAAATATGGTAGTTCTTTAGAAGTGGATAATGTGTAGCAATACTGGCTGCATTCATGCAACATCCTAGGCTAAAAACATTGATTAGCAAGTGAGTGACCTACCAATGAATGCACACACATACTTGCACACATCCACACATAGGACACGGGTGTTTAAGCCGATTTTATGATGCCTGGAATTATCCAAAACAGAAATTTGTGATCCCTAGGGTCAAAATGCTGAAGAATTTATGCAAGACTTAATTGAAATACACTGTAATTATTATTAATATAAAAGAAGCTTACTCAATATTAAAATGAATTAAATGGGTTTATCAAACCTTCAAGCATATGATACATAAACTTAATTTTATTCCTCAAAGAACTTATTTTTCACCAAGGATCACACGTGTGCTGTCAGAAATCCCACCTCTTATAAAAAGTCAACCT
Source organism: Thamnophis elegans (assembly GCF_009769535.1). Taxonomy (NCBI): domain Eukaryota; kingdom Metazoa; phylum Chordata; class Lepidosauria; order Squamata; family Natricidae; genus Thamnophis; species Thamnophis elegans. Next base: position 94,817,214 of record NC_045541.1, on the reverse strand, counting down.
GTATATTTGGAGCAGATGTTAAAAGACCTCAAAGTATATACACCGTATTTCTTGGTTAGATAAACTCCATGTATTTCTTTACCTATCACCAATAGGATAAAAGTAGTGAAAGGATTAATAGAAATATAACCATAATTATTCAATTTGATGGGAAAATGTGCATTCCATTTTTCATTAAAATGATAATTACATTGTTAGAAAAATAAATAGTCAGAATTCTAGTATTTAAGGGTGTTAAGGCAATCAATGAAGTTCACCAATGTTTCATTCTGCAGTCATACATTCCAGCATCTGAGGATTTCCTGGATTTCCATGATTTATTTATCAATATTTTAGGAGGATAGCTGTGATAATCGATGGTGACACTTTCATTAGCAACTAACATATTTTATTAAAAGCCTAAACATTTATGAATTCCAGTTCACTTCATCAGAAACAATGGGGTGACAAATAATGACCCAGATGACTCAATATATGACCTTCCCCCCCAACCCCCCCCCAAATACAACCCTTGCCTAAATCCAGTAACAATTAAAAATTCCAAAGAAATGTTAAGGTACTGTGAAAATTAATGAAACGAGAGGTTTTGAGGAAAGGGCATCCATGAGGAATAGCAATAGAATTATGGACCACTTTATAGTGCTTTACAACCCTCTCTAAGCAGTTTACAGAGTCAGCATATTGCCCCCCAACAATCTGGGTCCTCATTTTACCCACCTCAGACGGATAGAAGACTGAATCAATCTTGAGCCTGTCAGGAATCAAAGATCAAAGGAATCAAGATGGTGGTTGGCATGACATTAGTACACATGAAACAAGTTTTTAATCTTAATGCGCCTGCCATCTTGCAGATTTTGACAAAGGGGGAATGTATGTCTGCAAAGGACAAATTTATAGAATGACAATGCCCAAGGACAAATTTGGTTTTTGAAGAAAGTATACTGGACATTTCCAAACAACATCAAATCAGCATGAGCATTTTAAAAATGTCTACTCATCTCTCTCTTTCTCTCTCTTTCAGCATCTAGTTTTTGGAATAAAATCTTTCATTGCCTACCTGATTCCAGATATGCCCAAAGACTTATGTGACAGAATGCGAAGGGAGAAATACTTAGTTCAGGAAATGATGTATGAGGCTGAGCTGGAGCATTTGCAAAGAGAGCGAAAAAAGAATGGTAGGCAGTATCACCATGAATGGCCTTAGCTAATAAGAAAGGATGAAATAAACAAGGGGGCAAAAACCATCAGCAGAAGCATCATGACTGAACATTTCCAGAAGTCAAGATGAAGGTGGGATTTGGAAAGAAGACAACAGAATCAAGCTGTGTATGTGTGTTGATGTAAGGAAGTAATGTTATCAAGCTTTCTTGTAAAATTGGGGGGGAAATCCTGTTACCAGCAGACACAATCAACCGTTCTGCTTCTTCCATGCTCTGTGCTCAAAAAAAAAAAAAAACCATAGAGGATCAGAAGTTCTAGAAGAGGAAATTTACTGGGCAAGCACATAATAAACCCAACAGATCTGAGAAAATGTAGAGTCCTTTACTTATTTGTTAAACTTTCATAGTAAGGGGTAATTTTTAAAAAATTTTTTAAAAAATGATGTGCTTATTCACTACTTCTACCCCTTCTGTTTGCATAAATAAATGAAGAACTCAGACAATTGCTGCCTTAGTGGCCATCCGTTGATGCTGTAACAGTCTGTGAGGCTTCCCGTTTTGTCAGGTTTATCCTTGTCTCTTGCTGAGATTGTGGATGTTAAAAGGGAGGTCAGCCTGTCCTATATTTACTATGCAGTTTGATGTTTTGCACATCACTTTTTGTTGGTTTGTATGCATAATTCAATGTACATTCGAGTGTGCATAGACATGCACCTGCAGACATGCACATCTACTGTGTGTGCCTCTCTGTGTGCAGATACGTATGTGTATATGTGCATGTGTGTGCATACCCATATGTGTATGTCTCCCTATGTATGTGTACACATGCACAGACACACACAGACACACATACAAAGCAAGACTTCGAGCCAAGATTCAATGATCCACTACTGCATGAGGTATCTTGATTCTTCGTGCAGAGCAATGTATATCTCAGCTAAATGTCTTATACAAAGAAAATGATCCTGGCCTTGGAGAAATTGCAGATGAATGGAGAAGCCTACAAGCCTACTTGGCTCCTTCTGCACATACTTTGATGTGCATAAAGCTGCATGAGTGTTTCTTTTCCCCAGCTCAGAAAACCTGGGATGCTGACTCACCACTGCACTGCCCTTGATGAATCAACTCTTTGGGGAAAATATGTGGCGTTTTCCATTGCTCTTGATATTCAATGTGCAACTGAAGGCCGTTTCCTCATACCTCTTAAGTGAACTGTCCTATCCATGCTCTAACGCAGCATGCAGAAGCAGCATGCAGAAGTATAACTCTGTGAATATTTTATATTCACAAAAATGTCAACCTGAAATGTCTCAGTCTGTAGCAAATATAAAACCAATGTTATTATTTACCGTATGCAAGCTTCCTGCTTATGCAGCAAATGAGGCACAACAGCACTGAACTGCTTTTCCAAGAAAAGAGATAGGACCGTACGTAACACTTTTTTTCTTTAAAAACAAATTATGGAAGTAGGAAGAGAAATAGGATTAAATTATTCTCCCATGGAATGTCTTGCCAAGATGTATCTAAAAACTCCTTCAAATAAGTGAATTGACTATGGTGATACTCAACTTCCAGAACCAGGCAACAATGACACTTAGAAGGTGTTAAAGAAGTGATTGTCACAACAATTGTTTATTAACTGCTTTTCTTAGGTTTTTTTAAATGAGGAAGAATATGAAACACCAGACTAAAATATGTGTGCGAGATTTACTTATATGCGAAACACTCCAAAGTTTTTGCATTTTCCTTTTACAAAATGATCAGGTATACTAAAGTTTCTTATTTATATCAACCAAAGCAAGTTTTAAAGGTGTCCTGCTGTCCAGGTTTTGTATTGTTATATAGCAAAGCACAGCAAATATATCTCATGTAAAGAAATGGTTTATAGATGTGATATTACACTATTTGCATGAAATGCATCCTCTCTTTCACTTGAAACCATCAGTGATTTCATTCCCACACCATTATTCTACTTCTCAAGGAGTTTTCTTCCTCTTTCTTCAAAATATTTTCTTACATTATAACAATCAGCTTTATAATATTACTATTGATATTGATTCTCTGATCCAGCAATTGCTTATACAGATATTAATTCCAGGCCTTTCCTTCACTGATTTCCCATGTGTTTTAATCCCAGGATAATGTTGCACATGTCAACACTGATGCTACCCCTGTGCGCCCATGAATAGAAAAGCTTGCCAGCCTGCAAACTTTATGGGTGCATCAGTTTTCCCAGAACTGTCAGAATCAGTACAAAGTGCACTTTTTTGCATGCTGCGAAGCATAGTTTATGTTAGCTTTATCTGACACTTAAGTTTTGCCATACTGCAATTCTGATTGCCTTGGCAGGACCCAAGCTTTAGAATGGATTCTGTTTGTCAGTTTGTATTCCCGTTAATTGGTGTTCTGTTTATCACTGTTTATTCCAATTAATCACAGGACAAACTTATGCTGCATTCTCAAAACTAGGTTCTGTGGTTTCAAGGAGTTGCCAGTGCCATTAATTTAACGTGTAAATTTGAAATTCTAAATTCTTCTCCTAGACAAATGTCATTCTGAGTAAACATCTACCTAATTACTAAACAAAAATGCCAAAAAACACATTATGTTTGCACTCCTGTAACCCCAATACAAACATAATGAAAGTTTTAATCCAGTTTTTATGTGGAAAATTACAAATTCTAGTTACTTCCCCAGCTGGAAAGTATAAAGGTTTTGATTTTGCAAATCTATCAATTTTGTTTTGCAGTTATTGGAAAGTTTCTGAAATAATAAAAAAAAACCTGTTTGTGTTCCTTTCTTTAAAATAAATTGGGTCTCAACGGTGTCCTAGAAGATCGCTGATGTATAGAGAGTTATAGGCTTTAGCTGAGAGAAATGCTCTGCTAGGTTTGGTTTACTATGTTGCATTGAATGCATATTATCTTATAACGTTATACAGCACACTGTTCTCAGGAAATATGCATTACATGAGTGCTGGTTAAAGATTCAACTTCCTGTTTTTTGTACTTCTAAATACTTGTATTTTGAAATGACCAATACCAGTGGTATGTGCATGCAAAGCCACAGAGCTTCAACTAGCATTCATGCAAAAAAAAAAAAATTAATTGCTTTAGATCATTGTTGATCTAGCCTACAATAACTTTGGTCTATGCATGTTCTTTCCAACAGACTGCATGAGCAGCTACAGTCTGTCTTTCAAAATCTACAGTTTGTTATTAGTCCAGAATGTCTTAACTATTACCAACTCAACTCAGTGTCTTGGTGCATTCAAGAAAAAAAAAACTTGCTTGAAAAATAAACATTTGTTTACTACTTACTAGTCTTACTCTACTTCCCTCCCATTAAATGTTGTCGTTTACTGTGTGAGAGCACAAAAGTGGGAATTTATAAAAGGAACAAAAAAGATCTTAATGTTGGTCTCAGCTCTTGACATGTTCATGCCCACATCCATATTGTTTTCTTGATAAAAATTTCTTTCTTCTTCATATACCTTGACGAATGGCACAAGATGATCTTTTTCAGTGGCAGCAAACTGAAGTCGAGGGCTGGACTTGGTGCTGCCGAGTGCCATTGTTTAGGGTGGACTACATGGGGGAGTGGGGGGACAGAGATTGTGAATTGTTTCTTTTTTGGTGTGTGTGTGTGTGTGTGTGTGTGTGTGTGTGTGTGTGTGTGACATTCCAGCAGAGTCAAATTAAGTATTTACTGAATTTGACAGATTGAGCCCAACAGGTTTGCAATCACTGTCCTAAACTAACAAATGATTCAGTCCAGACATATATTCATTCATAAATCCTTTATTTGGAAGCCTATAAAACATGGTGGGAAATAACCTTCCAGAGATTTAAAAAAAATCCCCGATGCTATAATAATAATAATAATATTCAATTTATATGCTGGCTTGCACTTTTAACCCAGGGTTTGGTTTCCCACTTTTGTTACTGTCGGTTCACTCAGGAACGGGCTTCACGCATGCACATGCTTAATGCGTGCTATGCACGCATGCACAGTAGTAAAAAAATGCTTCTGTGCATGCGCAGAAGCAAAAACAAGATAGAACTGGTTTGGAGGCATGGCCAGTTGAGTTACTACCTGGTCTGAACCAGTAAGAACCCACCTCTGTTTTAACCCCAAGGGAGCAGCATTAAAATCCAAACCATGGTATGAACAAGATGGTGGGATTCTTTTAAAAAGTTTTACTCCTTAAAGTACCGCTAGTGTTTTAGAAACCATTCCTGATCCATTATGAAACTGACCTGAATAGATATGACCCTCTATTAAATAAATAAATGACTTCTAAGCAAATTAGCAGACATAAATAAAGTGTGTTTTCTTCTGTTCTTATGAAATCTCTATGTCAACTATTTGTCTTCTTTTTACTATTTGTGCTAAAAATAGGATTCAGTCAAGCTTGTATTAGTGTAGGATTTCTCATCGGGGTTATAACCAGGTAAATTGTTTTTCCATCCATTCTTCAGCCCATCGTTTGCATCTGCCTTTGTTTCAAAGTCAATTTTCAATTCATCCTGAGAAGAAATGTTTTTTTAAAAAAACCATTAAACGATGCAGGTGGTTACACCTAAATCCACTGCCACAACCTTAAATGGAGTGAAACGTGCCTTTCTTAGTTATATACTTAGTTATATACTGAAATAATAGTAATCTGAATCTAACAATCTGCCCATCAACACTCTTTCAGAAATAAAGCTCCAATAATTCTATTGCTTAAAATTATACTAGTATTTTACCAGTTTTTTCACTTGATTCATATTTTAATTTAAGCCTGTCCAATGAGAATTCAACTTTATCATGGTAAAAATCATCCAGCTGTAACTTGGCTAAAATAAAGACATTATCAGTCTGACTCATAGGGTTCATTAGAATGGCTGTGGAATTCTGGGAGTTGAAGTCCACACGTCTTCAACTAGCCAAAGTTAAGAAACATTGTCATAAGGTATTCAGAATTAGGGATGCTTGAGGAATTTGATATTATCAAATTCTTCTAACATCAACTTCTGAACAAAATAAATAGATTGGAACCCGATGATCGGTTTTCACATCTCCCCAAATCTATTAATGCTATTCCTAGCTCAAAACAACATGCATTTTCAATTAATTAGAAATATATATATATTTGGGCATACCAGGGGTTGTATATATATATAATATATAATTTGAAATAAAAACTATTTAGTGTTCTATCATATAAATTTTAGGATAACCTCTTAGGAACCATAAGATTTTTTTTGAAGTCCAGTCCTTAGTGAAAATGTCTTCATGCAAAAGTGATGAAAAATTAAGCAGGGCAGGATATCAAGAAATAGGATGGAGTCTATAAGGCTCAATCCCATCCATTGCTCTAATATGTCAAACAATATGTCAAAAGAATAATACAATAAACTTACTTGAAGTTCTTTATTGTTATGATCCACTCCACACCAGCAAAACGTATTGTATTTAGGAGACCAGAAACAAAATAGATTGCAGATTGGGCGAATTAATATTGGTTTAATATCTTTCCCTTTATTAGGACCTAGATAGAATAAAAAAATCATTAATTGTCTATCAAAAAAGCAAATATTTTCTAATATTTTATACAAAATCTTAATTCTGAAAGCAGACATTTCCATGTCTTGTTAAGTCACAGTCATTCTTTTAGTATAAAATAATTAGAATCCATGTCCCTAATTCATCCAGGAGTTTCAACAAATTTTGAAATAATGTTCTTATCGATCCACTTGTTAGTTTTAGCAACCTACATTGGACCTTCTTCTGGTAACTGAAATTAATGTAGATTTTCTAGAAGCAGGCTACCGAGATCTTGGCTATTAATGAAACATTTAACCCAATGATTGCTGGCCATTTTATTAATTCTCACCCAAATGATTCAATTAATACAATATATGAAGTAAACTTAAAAATTACACAGGAATATATTTTGTCTTATTTGTGGTAATGATATTCCCATCGTAAGCAACAACAGGAACAAAATATGCTTGGTGATATTCAGTGTAGTGGAAACTAAAAAACAGCATTGTGAAAACTCCACAAACATACTTTTAATCAGCAGTATTGTCAACCAAATATCAAATGCAGTTTAAATGTAAAGAAATGCTCTTAGAATGGGGGGAAGAGACAAAGCATCACACATACAATGATGGAGCCATTCGATACTAAATAAGAAATGCTTGAAATCCTAGGGCAGTGTTGGCGAACCTTTTTGGCATCGACTGCAAAAACCGGGGACGCATGCATGCGCACACATGCTGGAGACCAGAAAAACAGACGCCTGGTCTTCCAGTTTCAGGTGTGTATGCACACATGAAGATCAGCTGGCCACTGTGCCTGCACATGCCAGAAACCAGAAAAACAGCTGCCCGGTGCGCATTCACGTGCCAGAAACTAGAAGAGCAGCTGTCCAGCGCAAGAATGCACACCGAGCAGCTGCTCTTCTGGTTTCTGGTACTCCTATGCACGTGAAGACCAGCTGGCCGCCATGCACGTGAAGACCAGCTGGCCAGTGCTCAAGAACCCAGAGAAGCAACAGACGATGGTTCGCATTCCCAGGGAGAAGGCTCTGTGTGCCACTTTCTTCATGCATGCTATTGGTTCACCATCACTGCCGTAGGTAATAGTTCAGTGAAAGAGACTCCAAGATAGATATAGATAGTTACTCCATGCTACTCATTGAAAAGCCATCTCAGCCAGCGGAATAGCTCACCAACTCATTCCAGAGGAAACCTACTTTGAAACCCTTCTGCCAAAAAGTTTTAGCTGATAGGGTCCAGAGGAACAGCCTTTTCTGGTCCCACCCTCATCCCCCACATCCTGGCCTTCCAGAAGAACCTTAAAACATGACTCTGTGGGCCTGGGGCCTTGATAGGAGTGCTTCATGCTGGGAGAATGACTGATCTACCCCCATTTCACCTATCCTCTTGGTTTTTAGTCTTATTTAATCTTGATTTATTTATTTATTTATTTATTTATTTGTATATAGGTGATATTTTGTATTATCCTTTTATCATTTTGTAAGCCATTATCTATCTATGTCCTAATATTTACCTGAAATATGGTCTTTTGCAAATTTTAAACTATTTCTTATAGATCTTCCCCTTTACTTGTATAGCAAATATGCTGTGTTACTTCAATATTCTCTTCTCAAAGTTAAGCACATCCATTTTTTTTCAAACATTCCTCATGGGACTTAGTTTCCAGAGCTCTCACCAATATCCTTCTTAAATGTGAAGCCAAAATCTGGATATAGCTCTGTGATATTCCATCTCATTTCTAGCCAAGACTTGTTCACCTCAATTGGAACTGAATGGCAGCCAGATGCAATGTCTTGTTTACTCTTTGAGAAGTTAACCAGCCTTGAGAATGTCCAGATCATTAAAAGTAAAGCTATTGTTTTGCTTGTTTCAAAAATAGTTAAAGCCCATGAGTAACAGAATAGTTAAAAATTAAGGTTGTTTTCAGGACTGGGAATATCAGAAAAGAACTGACCTGTCACAAAACTGATCAGTAGCCCTGCAATTATACATCCAAGACAGCCAACAGCACTGTAGTAGAGATATGACAAAGAATACCAGGAATCTGCTAAATAAGGCCTGGGAAGACAAAATGGAACAAAGTCGATAGTTGCTGTGCTGTACACACAATTCCCTTACCAATTGGGTTTAAATCCTAATACCATACAGATTATTGATAAACTTTAAAACACTCATATGTTTAATTGCAATGTAATGATACTTAACTACAACAAAATAGATACATACATAGACTTATGGTAGATAGATTGAAGACAGAGAGACAGACAGACAGACAGATGATAAAATGATTAATTGTAATAGTGGACTATAATTACTGTGGAAAGCAATTATGAACCACTGTCATAAATATATAGATGGTTAGATAAGAATGGTACCTTTCAGGAGGTAAAGTAGGAACTATTGGTACAACCATATCAGTACTATTGCATCCAGCAGTTGAAAGGTAGAGTGGCAGAGTTTTTGATGGTGGAGCAGGATACACAAAAGCTCCAATGGCAACCCAAAATGCCAAAGTGATTCCAGTAGCGAGACCACCAAAGGCACCCTTAAACAAATGCAACCATGAAACATTATTATTGGAGTTGTCAAATACCTGTAAATCTTCTAAGGTAGGAAAAGTATTTGTCACTTCTGAAGGACATCAGCTGCAGCATCTCCTAATATCTGGCAAGAGACTCATAATTTATGAAACAATCAGAAGATTGCTCATATCACATCCCAGTTAACAATGAAGTGTCATGACAGATGGATCTTTTGCTATGTTTAATAATAATATTAAAAATCAATAAAAGCAGTAGATTATATATGCAAAGATAATGCTATTCCTGTTACTTACTTTCCAATTGGTACAAGGAAAAATAATTCCCAGTGTAAATAATCCCAGCATAGGTCCTCCACACATTCCATGAATACTAAGTGAAGCCTAGTTAGAAAATATATCACAGTTATCAAATATACTGTATATATACTGTATATATCCAATTTCTATAACCTGCTGTTTAATTGTTTTACAGAGAAGTTTTTTCTTGTATAGTACATGGGCAGAGGTGGTAATCAGCTGGTTCAGACCAGTTCCAGACCAGTTCAGTTGAATCGATAGTGGCAACCTGCAGGTGGGCCCACCCATCCACCCCCACTATGCTCTCCTATTTAGCCACATTTTCTAAGCCGCATGCATGCATCCAAGCTGCACATGTAAGCAAAGCGCATGTGTGGAAGGCGTGCATGCTCACATTTTCGGTGCACAGTGAACTGGTAGTAAACTTATGTGAAACCCACCTCTCTACATGGGCATACATTGAAAAAAAATGTTTAGAAAATTCATTTCTATAATGCTATCCAACTCAAACTACCTCATCTACAATAAAAAAAGAGATGTATGTATATCTTCAACAAGGTATGTATTTTCCAACATGTATTGCTTATTCAAATCCATTTTAAGCAGTCTTTTTATTTATTTATTAAACTCATACGAAGAGGCAACTAATCATCCTTTATTTAAATACCAGCCCTAAGAACTTGCTTGTGAAGACACTCAAATGTGTGCATAAATATGTAAAATTATCACAACCATAATTTCTGGTTTCTTAGGTTCATCCAGGAGATTTCTGTGGTATATGTGACATGGTACACATGGTAAAGCAGGAGGCTCTAGCATACTTTCATGATTTAGGATTCATGAATGCAAATGAAATACAATTTAATCCTGCATATACATTGCCTATATTTTTAAATGCCTTATTTATTCTCAAGGATAAAAGAGATAACAAATTTAATCAAAAAGAAAAGTTGTTTCAATTAAATAGGTTCCATGATTACTCTTCCTGATAATAATGCGTAGGGAAAGCAACTGATGACATATGAATATGAATGGGTTTAATAGCACATAAGCAGTCTATGAATTTAATCTGAGCAGAGTTTTCTAGACTTTTAAAACCATCTGTCACACTTTCTCACTATGGAAGTTGAAACTTCCTTATTCAGGGAGGATGATACAAATTCAAGGTCATACCAAAAATTTAGTTATGTAGTTACCTGCACAACACCACCCATGAGTGATGCAGCTACAGCCATTGTAGTACACAACCCTCCAAATAGTACGCCTAGAGAAAAGGAAACAGTTTTCATTATATATTCAAACATATTTTCATCAGATTGTTGACAACCTGTGGATGGGTTCCAAAATTTCCTCCTATCAAAAGAACATTTCCTGAGATTTACTCTATATGGGACTTTTCAGAAAGCAGAAAGTTTGTGATGGAATATTTGCCCATTCTTCCCTTCTCCTTTAACCTCCATAATTGCCTGAAGCTTTCACAGAAGCTTTTCATAGAAAATAACTAGTTAAAGGGAGATGAGAAAATCAGTTGAAATCAGTTTCACGTTTGCTCCTTTAGCAGAAATTCCCAAGAGATTTTCAACCTATTATTCCTAACTGCATTATGCAATATGATGCTGACACCTTCATTTTGGCACTTGCTTTAAAATAATATTTTTCCCTTTGATGTTGCTATTTTGAAGACACTGAAAGAAAGAACTTCAAATTTCAATGACTCATGGATAGAAGCCAGTGTAATTAACAACGAAAGCATCTTTTTAATGGCTTACTTTGCAGGAAAAAGTTACAACAGTTATCTACCATATTTTTCATTTAAAATCATGTTCGTAGGTCATGATAGTAAATGTCAATAAGCGAAGCTTTCATTCTATTATGATGCCACAGAATGACATTTCCATGATCTCTTTGAGCATAAATATTTAAGTCACAGTCTATCAAAGTAATCCAATCTCTTACTTGACTATTCATATGTATTGATGACTCTGCTTTTAGCTGCTAGGTTGTATCTTTGTTTGAATCCATTGTCTTTCAAGGATGGTCAATAGATTAAAAATTTATGCCTTAATCAATGTGTACAGATTATAAGGAAGCACTAACTTCCTTTAAGATAGTTAATATCAGAGGTGGGTTGCAGGAGGTATGCCCCAGTACAGGTGTACCAGTGCCTTCCTGGAGCACCAGGTACCGTTCTGGTATGGTGCTCCGGAGGGCCTGGCCGCCTTACCTGTCTTTAAACTCTTTGGCGCTTCCACGCATGGCACATACCATGCCTGCACGATGCTCCACTGAGCAGCTAGAGTATCACGGAGGCTCACAGAGGTGTCGCTGTATGGTAAGACGCATGCATGTGCTGCGCACGTTCATGTGGAGGACGTCAGGCCCCATTGCAATTGTACCGATTGCAACGGGATCCAGAACCCACCACTGGTTAATATGCAGTGTTTTTGAGCCTACAGCTCAGAAAAAGATGGAACACATTAAGTTAACTCAATGATGATTCTATTAATCCTCCCTTGATTTTTTTTATAAAACTATAGTTTATATGCAGCTGATTAGGAACCCAACATCTCTGGATATACTGCTCCAAAATTATTGCTGATAATTTGAGATGATAAACATCTCAAAAGGGAGCAAATCATCAATAATAATCATACCTTTCTTTGCATACACTGATAAGAGAAACTGTGTGTAATTTATGGCACAGCCCTTGTGATATTGTATTAAGGACTTTTGAAAAGTGGCAAATTTAAACATATCAGTTTTAAAGACATTTTCATTTTGAACAATAGATTAAAAAATATTTTATTTAAAGTTAAGAAAAGGTCATATTTTCACCTACATAAGCCTTTGCTGGTCCAAGTGCTTGCACGATTAGACAGTTTTGGAAAAAAGTTCTTGACAAAATCTTCAAATGTTACTGTTGCCAGAGCATTTATACTTGCAGCCACAGTGCTATAAAAATAAGCATGTACAAGATCAGAACTACAGATTAGTCCTTAAACTGTGACTTGTCCTGGGACAAGTAATACTAAATTATTTCCACCCATCTACCAAATAGCCCAGTATTGCAAAACAAGTAAAAAGTAAAAGAAGAAATAATATGAGGCAAATCAAATAAAAGAAAGAAGGATTTGAACAAACTGCCTGTTCTATATTGCTAATACTGCCACCATCACTCTGTATGGTAAGATAGCTGAATCTTCTGTTCCACAAATAATAATAATTATTATTATAATGTCGCTAACATTCAAGATGTCTTTATATAATATACTAAACCTGGATTAAAGCATAATTGCTTGTTCTTATAACATGTTATGCCTAAACAAATAGGTCACGTGGTTGCTTGGTTCATAACCTACTAAAATAGTGGGATTCCTACAACTTCCATTCCATTTTAGCTTAGATTAGCATGTTGTTGTGTGAATTTAGACTTTGCCCAATAGAGCCAGATTAGAAATTGTGAAACTGGGAAAAAGTACACTTTATGTGAGGGCAAGAATTTATCTAGCTGCATTCCCTGAACAGAGATTACTTATGGGCTTCAGACATTATTACACTATGGTTTGCTGTAATCCTAACTTCTTCTTCATATGATTCCCTAAATTAAAATTAAATAAGCATCATTGATTAATACAGTGAATGAATACATTTAAACTTTGTGAATACATGTTGCAGCTTATCTTATTTTGAGACAAAGTTTACTAGTATCCTCATAGGTAAGGATTATGATATTTTTACTATTTCTTTTATTTTTTATTAATTTTGTATTAGTTTATAAAATATAAAATACAAAGAAAAATAAAATAATGAGAAAGTAAATGAGGAAAGGGGAAAGGAAAAAGTGTAGGGTCGAGAGGAAAAACAGACAAGCTTTGACTTCCTATTCTTTCTAGTGAAGTAGAATAAGGTTACAACATACAGCCTTGACTTTTACTTTTACATAGTAATATATACAAGCCATTTCTACAACAACAAACCTATCTAATCAACAAAGTCAAAGTTTCATTTTTTTCCACCTCAAGCACAAAGTCCAGAAGTAATTTCCAAGCAGAAACAAAGTTAGCTGCGTTCTTTCCTTTAATTAAAGTGGTCAGTTTAGACATCTCTGCTAACTCCATCAGCTTTTGCAGTCAGTCATCCCTTATGGGAATTAAAGTATCTGGTCATTTTTGTGCATAGAGCATTCTTGTTGCTGGATATTTTTTTACTATTTCTGCATCTCACATTGCTTTTCCATGGCTCTCTTTTCTTCCTTCAGGGAGGACCTGGCATATATGACTTCTCTTGCAATAAACATGGAAATATTTTACATTAGCACAGTTATCCCTTTTTTATATAAACAGAAGTTGTGCTTCCATTACTTGAATGGTTAAACTCTTCATACAGTAACTGATTATGTGATCATGCAATGACATTAATGCTACAGTGTCAAAAGAGTTTTCATACATGAAAATGTTGTGCAAGGAGGTATAATTTGTTTCTCTTGTTTGTTTCTTTTGAATTGGTGTTGATTCCTAGCAACTTCTTGGCAACATTTTTGGAAATGGTTGCCATTGTTTCTTTCCTAACACTGAGGGTGAATGATCCAAGATCACTCAGTTGGCTTTGTGCCTAAAGGAAGAACTCATGGTCTCACCAAGCTGGGTCTCATGACGGTGTGAATAAAGTTTACTAAGATCTCTGATAGTTTTACGGAGGATACTTAAATAGTTACCTTCAAGGAAAAATGGAAGCATTGAGATAGTCATTACATTTTATCTATTTTAGTTTTCCTTCCAGCTTCTTTCCCAAAAATCTCTTTCTTTTTTGCCTCCCCCCAATCCTACAAATGCAACATCTTCCAAGGAACAAGGAATTGATGGAATAACTAATTTTTCTATTACAAATGGGACATTATTCTATTCCTAAGAATAAGCAGCCTTTGCCTCAAATCGCCTGTACTCATCCTGGCCTTCTGATTTTCTGATTTTTTAAAGAATAATTAATGCTAATACTCTAATGTATGGCACATACATTATCGAATGCATGTAGCACGCACACACACACATAATCTAACAGCACATAGATGATACCATGTTTTTAAAATAAATTTAGAAAGAGAAGATAATCTGTCTGTCAAGTTCCCTGCAGGCTTTGCACTGAGAAAGGCAAAGAGTGGGCAGCATTTCATTGTAGGAAGAGGAAAGGAAGGACACAAGGCAGCTTTTCAAGAACTTCATTCCCTTCCACTTGGTTTGACACACCTCCATTAAATCCAGCATAGGACAGACCTTAGTGTTCCACTGAATGCACATGCAACAAATAGGCCTGGAAGTCCAGGAGCCGATGAAAATATTATCATCACAAAATATGGCATTAACTGGAGAGAGAAAAAAGGAGAGAAGAAGATTAGGAACACTCTTGCTATACAGAGCAACCTTAATGCAAATATAAACTGATCTCTTGAACTCCACAAATCTCAGGGTAAAGAGCACCATCATGTGCACAAAGGAAGACACCTCTGTGCTTCATTTTCCAGTGAAATAAATGAAGCTAAGGGGCAGAGGGCCTTTGTTCCTGTAACATGGTGAGTGTAGGGTCTAGATTTCAAGAGGGAATGGACACATTGGACAGCCTGTATGGTGGCTGATTCGTCAAGAAGAAATATGACCTATAAAGTGATAATTCCCCCATACCAATTCTATCTTAGGTACCAATGCAAGATCAAAGTGATGGGGATATGATAGTGGAGAGAGGAATACCTACATGCTGAAAGATCAATCTTCACCACTTCCTGGCAATGGAGATCCCATCCTGAGAAAATTGCTACCAGGTGTAGATAAATTGTCTACAGATAAACTGTCTTCCTTCTCTTTAATTTGCCCACCACTCTTTGCGGTAGATTAAAAAAATGCTAGGACATCAACCAGAAGAGGTATAACCAGAATTTGGGGTTTATCATATCCTCCCCAATTTTTGAATTTTTATAAAGAAAAACATTATACTTGGGGAAAAAAGCTTTAAAAAGAAGATAAGATATAGTCATATAGCCGTTATAATCATTTTTCCCTGATGGGCATTCTGGCACACATTAAAAATGAAATTCTGTTGCCTGTTTTTAAAAGTGTACACATATATAACACACATATAGATATTCTATACACATACATAGGTATATTCCTACACCCTAACAAATAAATACATATAAATATTAATCACTGTCTATCAACACTCTCCAAGAAATAAGGTCAACTTAGTAGGGTTTCAAGCCACAAAGAATATTATTGCCCATTGACTTTCCATTGTCCTTCTTCACTAAGCTAAATGGACTAATTATCTAACTCATATAGTCTTTTATGCTCTTCTGCTGTTAGACCAGAGCTTTTAGACTCTGCCCACATCCTGGAATTCGACCCTGGTGGGACTCAATATTGATTCAGCCTTCCATCCTTCTGAGTTGGGTAAAATGAGGACCCAGATTGTTGGGGGCAATATGCTGACATTGCAAACTACACAGAGAGTGCTGTAAAGTACTATGGGGTAGTATATAAGTAAGAACAATTGCTTGTAGTAGCTATTAATGTGCTTTCTTGCTGGTTCTACTTATTTATTAATCATATTTATATGATTGTCCATCTCACAATAAAACTATGCAGCATATAAAAATATATGCACTAATTATTTTGTTATTGTTCCTCTTCCTTTTTAATTGCTGCACATGGAACATAGATCTCAACAGGAGTATTTTGCAAATGTCCCCATGTCAAGTCCTCCATTTGCACATCATTAAAAATGTTGCAGAAATACTCAAATAATCCTGCACTACTGAGTTTAGCACAGCTGCATTTAAAGAACAATTCCAATCACAGAACACTTCTCTGTTTACAATTTTAAATAATTTATTTACCTGATCTGGTGCTGAAATGAAATCTGCAGTCCAAGGATCACAGCTCATAAAAAAGGAATACATCACCAATCCACAGAGAACTGCACACACCAGGATGGCCCATAATCCCACCAAATTAAGGTAAAGTGCACTGAGAAGAAAAAAGATGAATTAGAAATCATTCAATAAATAAAAAATCATGTCTTTTTATTTTTAAAAAAAGTGTCCTGAAAATTCTTAATTCTATCTCAGAGTATGATAGCCACATTAGTTTTTGACAAGACGTTTCTTACCACAGTTAAAAGAAGCAAAGATGTAACCCTTTCTCTGTGTACCACAATAAAAGAAGTCCACAATTTGCCCCTTCGTACATAATCCCAGTAGTTTGAGATGCTCTTTTCATAATGCATTTACTTCCTGCGACTCTTTCAGTGCCCAAGAGAGTTTTTTTGAAATGTACTATTAACTTTCCCTGTCCCTGACATACATGAATGTGATTTGTGTGGAAAACAACTTGGAAAGTGATAACCCTTCACTCTGTTGTGTATTTAGATGGAAGTGGAATTTCACATTTAATATTTGAAATCCTATCTGTGTGGCTAGATACTCTGTTAAGATTGTTCATTTGTTTTCTAGTACTAATAAATGACATCAGTCTCAAAGGATGCTGGGCAACATACAAGAGCAATAAAAAGAGTAATAAATAAATAAATAATATAATCACAAAAAGCAACAATCAATACTGGTAAGAGAGTTAATTTGGTCTAGGGTGTTAGGCACCATGTAGAAAGCAGTCAGTCATTCTCTCTCAACCTGACCCACCTCACAGGGTTGTTGTGAGGAAAATAGGAGGAGGAAAATGTGATGAATATGAGTTGTTTGTAAAAAATAATAAAGATATGATACAAATAAATAATAAAACCAAACAAATCACAAAAAAGCAATGATAAATCCCCAATAAGCCCAATAAAGGCAACCACAGTCAAAATTAGATTTAAATAATAGTTAAGGTTGTAAGGCAGAAGTCAGGAATGGAAGCTTTTTATCTCTCTCATGCTGCAAAAACCTCACAAGACTAGGGAATTTTCTTCTAGCCTTCTCCCAATGGCCAGTTACTGTATCCCAAGTACTATTCATAAGATAGTTCATTAAAAAAGTTATTAATAGACTTTTCAAAATTAAAAATAATTATATTCTAATTTTAAATTACATTAACTTTGAAAGCTACAGTACTTACAGTTTGGCATGCTTTTCTGTTTTACATGAAATGCATCTTTGTATTGTGGACTGATTAACCCCATAAATTCCCAGCCAAGTAAATGTTCCTCCTACTGAGATTGTCCAAAATGTATGTCTTCTCAGCGGGTCAAAATCAAAGCTACATAAATAAAACATGAAAACTATTAATTGCCCATTGTTTAAGTAGCAGACTAATAAATTAAAACTAATTTACTTCTACCCGAATTAAGAAACTTCAAGGCAGGAATCCAGTAAACAGCTAAATAAATGCACAGATCTGGAAGGAATAGCAATAGCATGTAGACTTAGATTCTACTCCACAGTGCTTTTCAGCACTCTCTAAGATTCAGGTTCGAATCCCAGAAGCATATAGCTAGCTGATGAGCTAAATAGCTTAAAATAGATCTATATTAGTCTTCCTTTATTTCTTCATTGGTAAATATAAAATTCAATACAAAATGGTCGTCGCAAAAGCAACTGTTTGCAAAGGATCCTGGATTGGGGCTGAAAGGCAAAATCAGAAGCAGTATGTTCCATCCCATTTTTGTGTAAACCAGATTACCCTGATAGACCTGTCTCACCGCAAATAAACACTCACTCTCTGAGTGGTTTACAATGTCAGCATATTGCCCTCAACAATCTTGTTTTACTGATCTCAGAAGAAAAGAAAGCTAAGTCAACCTCAAGACTTTGTCAGAATCAAACCCTTGGAAGTGGACAGAGTTAGCCAGCAATACTGTATTCAAATCACTGTGCCACTGGGGTGGAATTGGCTATTTGGTGCGTCTTATAATTTGAAATCCATGTTAAAAATAAGCATTCAGGTTGCATAAGTAAGAGATGTATATTGAAATCAGGACTCCATCTTGAAAAAGGCAACATGTACAATTCTTATTCAATCTGATCTCATAAATCAGCTCAGATTAACCAGACCCAATCTTGTTTAGCATTCTACACAAAATTGGCTGGATGCTAAATTGGGCACCTTTGAGCAAAGAAAAATGGTGATGCACAAATAATGGATTTCACCAAGAAGAAGGTAAGAAGTTCAATGCTGGAATTGCCTAGGTGGTCATCTGGTCCAGAGCCTTATTCCTAAGACCTGCCAATGGACCCCTAAGGAAATTAAAGCAGAACAGGAGAGCAAGAGAAGATGATACTTGATTGTTCACTCACTTCTAAACCCATT
This sequence comes from Thamnophis elegans, assembly GCF_009769535.1. Lineage (NCBI taxonomy): Eukaryota > Metazoa > Chordata > Lepidosauria > Squamata > Natricidae > Thamnophis > Thamnophis elegans. Next base: position 94,798,370 of record NC_045541.1, on the reverse strand, counting down.
AGACAAAATTAGTGGAACAGTTGATTGAAATCTGTATTTTCTTCCATTTCCTCCCTTTTAAGAGTTATGTTTTTAAGCTATATTCCTGGGACAAGGGAATAGCAAACTGCTTGCATATCACTGGTGTGAAAACTAGATAAATGTGTTCATAAAGAAATCGGGATTCAAAGCCTATTTGAAAGGCACTTTACTTTCTAAATGATTTTACTTCAACAATTACATTTGTAAGTGTATTTTTTTAATCTTTACTGTTTGGGTGGCACTGCACTATGATATTTTTTCTCCAATCCATTTTTCTGTTTCACTATTATTTCCCCCAAATTTTATCTGCTCCCGCACACACCAAAACATTTCATTCTGTGCTGCTCTGCCATTTCATGTTTCTGTAAACCCGATTGTGCTTTTATTCCCTTATCATTGTTCTTGCTCTTTTTTTTATTATAAAAGCAACTTTTATAGAAACATATTTTGCAGTTCTCACTGAGCTACCATTCAGTTTGTAGAGCAATTCTCTGCTTTTTGAATTGCCAGTTCTTTTGCATGGGCTTTGATTTTTATGTTTTTTACCCCTTTGCTTCATTTTCCCTGTAAAGTACACCATAGTTGTTCTACTTGACATCCAATTTGATTGTATTCTGGTCATCAAATCACTGCTGACTCTTTCTGGAACTATACCCTGTTTTAAATTGCTTGATGACTATATTTTATCCCTTCAGTCTCAGGTTTGCCTGAGATCCTTCACATTTAATATACCAGATTTCAAGAAATTTTATTTTAATACCTTTCGAGGGTGGTGGAGGAATGATGATGGCTTCCTCACATTGGAGACCAATGGTATAATACCTATGAAACCATAACATGTTTTAGGGTCCAGATGTACTAAACCAGGATCTTCATTTTTAAGGCACTAATCGTATTTCTTAGTATTCCAAATAACATGAGAAATAACTCAAATCTGAAAATAGCAAGGATAAATTTATTTTGGGATGCCTAGATCAAAAAGTAGATACTTTAATTTATCTGGTATAATTATTGTTTTAAAGATTTTGAGAAATATCATTTCGAGTTTGATATACTCCCACTATATACTTGATAATGTGTATTACTGACACATGTATTAACTGAACATATGGCCTTATGTTTTAGAAGTTTCTAAAATACCTAGAATTCTAGTGTTTTAAGCTAGATGTTGTGCTTAAATGAAAACAGTAATGCAATTCTTTAAAGTTAAACTGTGAAATGATATTAATATGTAATATATTTGGTCTGTGAAGGAAGAATAGAAATTACCATTTTTGGAAAATCAGCAGAAAATATTACTTTGGGTTTACTGAATCCCACACAGGGGTCTAGAGTTTTTAAAACAAGGTGAGAACTTTTGATTGTCTTTGTTGGTGATGTAACTCCTTGGAAGGGTTTTTAACTCCTATGATTTGGATCCATTCTGTTATAGTTTGGATTTAGTTTCAAATTAATATATAGTTTAATTTAATTTTGAAAGAAATAAGAGGCATTCTCCAATTCTTAGTTATTCTACTTGCAGTATGAGCCAAAGAGTTTCATTCCTCCATCATGCGTACTAAGCCTGTAGAATTGGGGGGTGGGGGTGGCTAACATTTTATCTTCTCCTTGACTTTACCATTCTTGGAAAATTTCTACCATTTTCAGGGTATATCAAATCAAAGGTTTAAAATACACTCCCATACATAGATATTGCTACAAAGTTAAAAATTATTATCTTTCATTTTTGACATGAAACCCCAAAAAACTATAAACCTATCATTATAAACACCAAATCAGATCATGAGAAGCCTTGTACTTACTCAAAGATATTGAGACGAGATCCATTTTGAGCAGTTTCCCAAACGTTTCCAATACCTCCAGTCTTAAAAGTTCCTTGAATTAAAACTGTCAGGAACCCAACCAGCATAACAATCAGTTGAAAGGCATCTGTCCAGACAACAGCTTTCAACCCTCCCTAAATCAAAGAAAAAGATAATATTGTATTTATCTTGATTTTGAGTTGCACCAATTCAGTTTAAAACTCTAATTCCAGCAAGGTTTTATTATGTTGAATACTGATTAGTTCCTTTCTTTCTACCCACAGCCAATTGTTAGTGCATCATAGGACAGAATTCACATACAAGATACTTTCTCTTCAGTGATAATTCACAATAATCACATGCTTTAGAATAGACTATGAACAGAGGTGGTATTCAGCAGGTTCTGACCAGTTCTGGAGAACCAGTAGTAGAAATTTTGAGTAGTTCAAGAACCAGTAAATGCCACCTGTGACTGGCGCCTCCCTCATCTATTCTGTCTCCTGAGTCCCAGCTGATTCGGAGAAAATGGGGATTTTGCAGTGACCTTCCCCTGCCAAGCCTACCAATCCATGTCACACCCACACAACCAGTAGTAAAAAAAAAATGAATCCCATCACTGACTATGAGTGATCCAAGAATATGGGCCACTCATAGTCTACCAATGAATTTCCACTCATTGGTAAGCCTTCCCTTCAATCCTACATAGGCTTTTCAGCCATTTCCCTAAGTAAATGGTTGAAAACTGAATAAAGGAAAAGGAATATAGGCTTAAAACTGAATAAAGGACAGGATAGTTGATGCATGATTATTTTAAGTCTGAGCACAGCTCCCAATATTTATTTATTAATCCCAATTAGGGATCACTTGTCTCCAATAGTTTCTGTCCATCTAGCATGTTCCAGTAGAGTAGGTATACTCCAGGTCTCCCCTATGAAATGACATCATTTTTAAAAAATTAAGGAAGTATGACTTTTTCGTTGTACCTCCAACCTTCTGGAAACAGCAATCACCCAGAGGTGAGGACAGTGCCCTCTTTCTGTGGGTTTTAGGAAGTTCTTAAAATTTGCTTTTGGGCGCTGCCTTTTTTTTCTCTTTTTTTGCATGGCTGCCTATGGATATATTGTATGGCAGCCTATAGAATTTAGGCTTTATCTGTTTTTATGGATTTGGGAGGAGGTATATGCTCTCCAGAATTCAGCAGAGTTAGGGAGCCATGATAAATGTAATTGATAAATAAAATAGGGTTTTAGATCATTTGGAGAAATAGTGTGCAAGGAGGTAACATAAAATAAGATATGGTTGCAAGTTATATACTCACTTTCACTCTATCGTGTATTTAAATAATTGGGGAAAAATACCTCTATTGAAAGCACATTTAACTGAACAAAAGTATGGTTTAGGTGAATATTTTGAAACAAATCATACATTTGAGACTATAAAACGTTTGATTTTTGTAGAAAAAAATACTGAAGTTTCCAAGTTCATCTTAATATTTGTGGTCAACTGTAAAACCTCATTAGAACATAATGCCAGTTATTTAACCATTCCTCTAAAAACACTTATAGTTGAACTACAGCAGAAACATACCAGTGTACAGTAGAAGGTGCAAACGATTCCTGTTGCAAATACTGAGCCCCAAAGATTAAATCCGGTCACTGGAAAATCAAAGAGAGTGCAATGAGATATACTTCAGGTTACTTAAAAAAATCAAATTAACTATAGTTGTTTATTTGTAAATATACAATAGTATGAGAGAAAGAACTGTTACTTAATCTGTTGCCATCATTTTCTTTTATGTGCTGCAGAACTAAAGTTCGTTTCCACTTTTTATAGTCATTTGTTTTCGTTTGCACAGGTGGTAAATTCAGTTTGCCAAAATACATGGGCCAAATCTCAAGAGAAAGAAGAAGAATGCCTATCATTCCCCCCCAAAAAACTATCATTTGCAGGAAACACCAGATCAATAAGTGAGAAACCTCAGCTTTATCCTGTTTCACATTACGTAAGACATTAAAGTAACGGGCTGGAAGGACAGAAAATGTCAAAGTACAGAAGAAAGTCTTAATCTATTATCTTAAACTGGGCCCTTTGCCCAGAACTTGAGAAAACTATTCAGAATCTATCTTCTCTAGTTACTTTTTAGCAAAAGGGGAGGGGAGGGGTAACATACATATATCAGACTGAATAAAAGGAAAAGCAAGGGGGAAGGGGGTTTCCAGATAGGCAGATAACAGAAAAAAATTTCCCTTTTCTCCTGTCCTTTTCAAGTCAACAACAAAGCACTTACCTTGATTGAGAGCCAAAGCTGGAGCATAAACTACCACTCCTGTGTAAAGGATCTATAAAGAGTAGAAAAAACTATTAGTAAGTATTTCAAAGGGAATATTCATAGGGAGCAAAATCAAAAGAAGAAGGAGATTCATCTGGGATCATATTCCAAGGTTTTGACTGGAAAGTGGCTGGCACCTAGAGACAGGCTCACACACAAATGGAAATATATTATTTATGAACAATATTCATTCATTCCTCTACATTGTCTGCCTCATTTCCCCCCATTTTACAATGCCTTCAACATCTGTGTGACCATGTCCATCTTTTAGGTTGAAAATACTAACAGCAGTTCTAGCTACTACTAGCAGGAAAAATACCCATGATTCTTGTCCTAAATACCGTATTTTCACCCATATAACCCGCGGGTTATATGCGTTTTTACATGCACAGCGCCCCCCTGCGGGGTATAAAAGTGGGCGGGGTATACGTAAAATATTTTACACAGATTAACTAAAGGGAGAGCTTGGGACCACCACTTTCCTCGCGGCAGTGGGCTGGCTCGGCGGCTCGGGCTCCTTTTCTCCCTTTTCCTGCTTGGCTTTCGGGACGCCTTCGTGAAAACCCCACCCCTGGCTATGGGCGAAGCGACCAGGAAGAAGCAGGAGGTGAGAGGAAGCCCGGATTCTGCAGCCCCTCGCTTTCTCTGGGCTTGGAAGTCCGGCAGGAAGGGAAAACGGCTGTGGCTCCGTTTTCACACACACACACCCCTCCCTTCTTCTGCTTTGCTCTGTGAAAGGGCTTCACTGCCGAAGCATTTTGGTTTAAAAAAAAAAACACCGTCCCTTTCTCTCAACGATTCCCTCGTTGCGTGGCGTCTCCCAGATAAAATGCACCACTTGGGTTGGCCCTGTTAACTGGAGAGAAAGGGACGGTGTTTTTTTTTTTAAACCAAAATGCTTCGGCAGTGAAGCCCTTTCACAGAGCAAAGCAGAAGAAGGGAGGGGTGTGTGTGTGTGAAAACGGAGCCACAGCCGCGCCGCCATCCTCCCCTTCCCTTCCTGCCAGACTTCCAAGCCCAGAGAAAGCGAGGGGCTGCAGAATCCGGGCTTCCTCTCACCTCCTGCTTCTTCCTGGTCGCTTCGCCCATAGCCAGGGGTGGGGTTTTCACGAAGGCATCCCGAAACCCAAGCATTTTTTTTTCCTATTGAATTTCAAGATCTCTCCCTTGAGTTGAGTTCCTCCAACCCCTCCCCAGCTCGCCCAGGCTTTCTCCTCCGATTGGTTTTAATGGGTAGGTCCGAAATAGCGCTAATGTAATGTTTGCCGATGGCTTACTCATTGCGGGTTATATAAGTGGGCGGGGTATACGGGAAACATTTTACACGATCTTGAAAATCTGCAGGTTATTCGCGTGGGCGGGTTATTTGCGTGGGCGGGTTATATGGGTGAAAATGGTAATGTAGATTGATTTCTAGATTGTAACATAGATATGTTACATATTTCAGACTAGGCTTCAAAAAAAGAACTGAAAATGGATAAAATTCATAGAATATTATTGAACCACTTGTGGTCTATTTTAACCCATATGATTCAGTGGTGGGTTCTAGCTGACATTACTGCAGGTTCGCTCATGGGTACATGTGGGCATACATGGTTGCGTTGTATGCGCGCTGTGCACGCATCCTCAGTTTGATACAAATCTTTTGTGCATGCGCAGAACTCAAAAACAAGATGGCAATGGTGACTGAGTCAACCAGGAAACCAGTTCAGAGGCATGGCCAGCCTGGGTCGCTGTTGGTTCTGTGACCCAGGCTGGCATAACACTACTGGTTTGGCCAAACCGGTAGGAAACCACTTCTGATATGATTGCTTTGAAAAATCTGCACAAAAATACCTCGTACATGAGCTCTGACCTCTAGAAGTGATGGGCCTCAAGTTCCCCCAGTTCCCATTTCAATTTGGCCTTCCTATAATTTCATTAACTGAAGATGCCAGAAATGTTGGAATGTACAATGTTAATCATAATAATTAAATGTATTTAATTGATACATTTGAATCTATACTGTGGTTTATTCAGAAGATTACACAGCTTTAACTGAAATTTATTCTGTGGTAAGGCTGTAATGTTTAAAGTTAGAAGTTTGGGGAACTCTTTGAACTTTTCTCAACGTATTATGATGTCTTATTTTAATCAGAGGTAATTTTGTATGCATGTGTGAATGATCCTAATCTGAAGCAAATCCAAAGAATAAACCAATCAGCCTAACATCAGTACCTGGAAAGAAACTAGAAAAGACTAAAAAAAATCTGCAAACATCTAGAAACATAAAGTTATAACTAGAAGTCACCATGTGTTATTAAAAACAGATCATGCTTTAATAAAGTGACTAAATTAGAAGGCCAGTGAAATGCCATGGACATAGTTTATTTAGAGTTCAGTAAGGCATTTGACAAAGTATACCACAACCTAGCTCTTAGTAAGCTAGAAAAATATGAGATAGACAGCATCCCTACCAGATGGATTTGTAACTGGCTGACAAACCATACTCAGCAAGTAGTTCTTAATGGTACCACATCTATATGGAAGAAAGTAAACAGTGGGGTATCACAAGATTTTATCTTAGGCCCTGTAGTCTTCAATATCTTCATAAATGATTTAAATGAGGGAATAGAAGAACTTATCAAATTTGCAGATGACATTAAGCTAATAGGAATAGCCAGCACCCTGGAATGCAAGCTCAGAATCCAAAAAGATCTTGACAGACTTGAACAATCCAACCAAATGAAATTTAATGTGGAGAAAAGCAAGGGTTTATACTTAGATAAGAAAAAACAAAGGTACAAGTACAGATTATTAGGCAAAACCTGGCTCAAAAACGGTAATTGTGAGAGGAACTTTGGAGTCCTAGTGGACAACCGTTTTTTGCAGTTCTATAGAATGACATAAAATTGCAAATTAAACCATTTCTAAAAGGTGCCAATCTACTGCTGATGCTTTTTTAAATATGTGGAATTAATTTAGAGAGTGGAATTCGTCTGGGAACAAACATTCCCCTAAGTAAGCAGATGCATGAAGTTGCCATCAAGAAAAGCCAATTAACCTTATAGTGCTTACAAAGCAATCTCAAACAGCAACAGAGCTCGTCTTTCCATTGGCTATTTGTGATCCACACAACACTGTTTCCTGAAAATGATTTCTTGGTATATGGTTGCCTAAGATGTTGGAGGAAGGATTTTCTCTTTATCATCTGCAAAGTACAAATAAAGATGTTCCTTAACTCCTCTGAAGCAAATCGCATTTAAAGAAAATTTACCTACCGTACCTCTGGCATTCCCTAGAAGTAAGACTGGCTTATTATTAGAAACATGAAAACCGAAATCTCACAGTTATTAAACATTCCACATTCTGAATAAAGTTATATGGATGACTTCACAAGTTCTGTGAATGCATCAATTAAAAATAGTACAGATTCTCTCTGAAATGGCCAATCAGATTGCACTGCATCCCTGGAGCATGGTAGTATGTGGTACAAACTAGTTCAAGCAAACCATCGATGACTCCTAAAGCCCTGACATGAATCTGTTCTATAATCTTCTGTATAGTGTATAGATTACACTATTTACTATATTCTAAAGTACAACATAAATGGTAGCTAAAATGTTTGCAGCAGGGATTAATCTGGACAAACGTGCATCTTTTTACAGTCCCACAATCTATGTTGAAACCTGTTCTACATTTCTCTTGAATGCAGAATGTTATGCAGTCCAGAAAGAGTCTAGATCAGGAGTGACCTCGGTGGTGGATGAGGGTGGCCTATGGGGTGGGTGTGGCTGACTGGGTGAGCACAGCAACTGCTCAAACTGCTGGCATGTTTCCTCTTTGCATTGGGTAGATTGGGCCAAAGCCATGCTGGCCCAATGTTTCCACTTCGGATTGGATAGACCGGGTGGAAGCGAAATGAGCTGCCCCTTACATTTTACAGTACAGCCCTGTGGGTCTATCCAATCACATCAAGGGCTGGATCTGACCTTGTGTTTGATACCCGTGGTCTAGATTCATTGTAAATGTTAGTTAATTTTAAAAAAGGAAAGGGATCCCTACGGATTTTACTCCGCTAGTCATTGCCAACTATAGGGAGCAGTGCTCATTTCTGTTTCAAGGCCATTCAGTCAGTGTTGCCGAAAGAAATTTCCATGGTCATGTGGCCAGCATGACATAAGGGAGTGCTGTTACCTTCCTGCCAAAGTGGTACTTATTTATCTAATCGCACTTGCATGCTTTTGAACTGCTAGGTGGGGATGAACGTGAGCAAGAATGGGAGTCATTATTCCAGCTGACAAGCACAGCATCTTTACACTGAGTCATCACGCTGCCCCTATTAATGTTAGTTAATGGGGGTGATAAAAATCTAGAAAGATTATACTCTTCCATCTTTAAATGTCGAATTTGATGCTATGACAAATCAATGTGCTCTAGATTCTTCTATGTCCAGAATTTTATCACTCTTTAATTTTCAAAACACTACATATATAGACATCCTCTATCATATTCACTGTGTTGTAGGAGAAAATGAAACTGATTTTGAACAAAAGATCTATCTATTCTTTGGACTAGTGCCAAAATATTTTAAAATCACATTTTTCATGCAAATGAAGAAAATGTCTTACCGTTGCAGTATGTAAATCAGGGTTGCTGGCCATGCGAACAGGCGTGTTAAATCTTAACTCCAGGTACTAGGGGAAGGGATGGGTATAGTAAATAAAAATATCTGTTGCTTTATCACCCCCTGCATTACATTTTATTCAAGAAATAGTTCCAGTAATGACTGTGAAATGATCTTCCCATAGACAATACCAGCAATTGTTTGTGTATATATGTGTGTATGTGTATATGCATAATTTTTGCTTGCTTGTTTGTTTTATAAAGTTATGTAGTGTATATTGGAGGTGGTGACCCTTTGAAAGATGTATGCAATGAAATTTCATTTTAATGTATGCTGATTAGTGTACATTTAAAATGACAATAAGTTATTCTAAGTCGAATTGGAAGTTCAATTGGTATAGGTGGTCCTTGATTTAGTGAGACAGTTGCCCCAATTTATTATCTTTCTTGCCACAGTTGTTAAGTGAATCACTGCAGTAGTTAAGAGTTACACGGTTGTTAAGTGAATCTGGTTTCCCCATGGACTTTGCTTGTCAGAAGGTCGCAAAGGTGATCACATGACCCCAGGACACTGCAACAGTCATAAATATGAGTCAAGCGTCTGAATTTTGGTCAAGTGACCATGGGGGTGCTGCAGTGGTCATAAGTATGAAAAATGGTCATAAGTCACTTTTCCAACGCCATTGTAACTTCAAACAGTCACTAAATGAACTGTTGTAAGTTGAGGACTACCTGTAACTTGTCCTACATCCTGGAATGAAGACATGGCATTGATAGGGCCCATAACTTTATTTTACTTGCAGCAATGGTCAGCAACATTACACACACGGGTTCAAGAATGGACTCCAGGAAGCTCTCCAGAAATGTCAAGCATTTATAAGATAACTTAAATCTCACAGAAGTCTTCATCTTTCAATATTAAAACTTGGATCTGTGTGGATATCTGACTAAATTGTTCAATGGATTACAAACTACACCTACAACCAAAAAGTGTTGTCAACATTACAGAAACCTGTAGAGTGTTCTATAATTACATTTCAAAAACCCAGAGTGTATTTTCTCATCCTGAAATATTTCAGTTCTTTTGGCAAGTCAGACACTATAATTTTACATCTTCGGGGGGAGGAGCCTGCCGCCGTCGGGAGCTCAACGAAGCTCCTGTCAGGATTCTGGTTCGTATATCTTATAAGATCTATAGATATCTCCCCTTTCTGGCAGAAAGGGGCAGGGAGAAGGTCAGTCGTTAGGATCTCTTTGTAATTCATAGCCTTTTTTTGCTGTGAATGGAGAAGAGGTTCAACATTAGCTGAGCCTTTACTCCGGCCAGTTTCCGCGCTGCCTTTTTTGCAGCCCTAGGCAGATTGCCCCCCCCCCCCCAGGACAAAGCTAAGCTATTTAAAAGTCAATCCGGGCGGGGACCATTCCTGAGGAATTTCTTCTATTACTATCTAAAATACCAGCTTCAATTTCGCAAAAGGCTCCCTTTCTTTTTTAGCTGCGTCACAAGATGGCGATCTCGTAGCTTTTGTGTTTGATGTGACGTACTTAGTCAGCCCTACCCTCCTGAAGGCTTCTCCGTACTAATTGCTAAAAGATTAACTGAGGGGAGCAGAGACTTTGATTTTTGGCTCGCTTGATTGCTTGTCTTTTATTTTTACTCTGGAATGGCTCCCAAATCTAAACAGAAGCGCTTCCTTAATAACATATCTCCAAAAACTGCTATGAAGCCGCTACCCTTGCCTCCTACACCCTCCACGGGAGATTTGTTAACACAAGAATTTCTTCTCAAAACGCTTAATGATTTCAGACAGGAATTAATCAACTGATATCGGATTTATATGATCAATTTGATGCTAAAATTGCTCAGGCAAAGAAGGATATGATCGGAGTAATGACAGTCATGACAGATTATATTGCTGAAACGGAGGACAAATTGGAACTTTTGGAAGAAACTAATCTTAATTTGATATCCAAAATTCAAACGTTACAACAGGAAATTGAAAATGCTCAAAAACAACTTGTCATGATAAATTATAATAAGACTGCCTTTGCCATAAGAGTTAGAGGATTGCGTGAAAACCAACAGGAGAATTTGAAACAGATCTTCTTTGAGGCTTTCAGCCACTTGGTGGGAAGTCCGGGATTTAACTTTGATTGGCAGATTCAAAGAATTTACCGCCAGAATTCGTGGGTAGCAAAACAGCGACAGCTTCCGAGGGACATAATTATATACTTTACCACAAGGGAATCCAGAAATGAGATAATACAGAGGCTTTACAGCAAGAGGTTGAGAATTGATGGACAGGACTTGATTGTTTTTAAAGAGTTACCATCTCAAATATTAAGAACAAGGATAGAGTACGCTTTCTTAACCGAAGAACTCAGAAATTCTCAGATTCCATACAAATGGGAAGTCCCAGCTGGTATTACAGTTACATTTGGCAACCAAAAACACCGCATTAATTCTGTCTGTGAAGCCCGAGAATTTTACTACGAGACCCTGAAGGCGGGACTTCCTGATTCATCCGGACCTGGAGAGAGACAAGGAGAAGGAGAAGACAAACAGCGAGACACGTGGCTACAAGGCGGAGGGTGCTGCTTTCCTCTTCCGGAAGGGCAGAAGACTAAAGAATAAAGACTTAGCGATGTTCTTAAAGCTTTATGATTTCCGTCTGGGATAAAATGGAAAAGTTGTATATCGATGATGAGACATGGAGACTGAAAGAAGCGTTGCTGATTGTGGACACATATTGTATATAAGATTTGTCTGAACTCTAACTCAAATTGCGCATGAATTATTTTCCTAGGCGAGGAGAGCAGAGATTGCGATCTTTTTGAGTTGTGGTCTGGGACGAACGGAGTTGGGAGGCGCGTGGGAGAGGGAAGGGTAGCGAAAGCTTAATTAGACTACCTGGGGCTAGAATGCAAGCTGATGTTTGTTTGAGTTGCTATTTCAATATAAGGTCAAGAAAGATTGGTCGGAGAATCTTCAGGAAAGTGGAGTAAATATGGGAGGAGCAATGGATGCGGATAAATATATATGTGGATATGGATAAAGGCAGGGTGGAAGGTAAAAAAATTTACATGTGGAGGTGGGTAAGGATAGAAAGGGAGGTGTTGGAAATGAAAAATGAAAGAAGTACTTGAGTTTAATGGTTTTATAGAAAGGTTTGGATATTCGGATAAAAAAGAGATAAATTAAAGGTCTGAATAGATAGACAAAGCAATGAGACTTTTAGTTGGGGAATCCTAATTGATCAACTTACCTGGCTCTAATACAGTTTGAAACCCTGCAAGTAGTAAAATAACCGAAATTTGGAATGAGCTACATTGTTTAAGATTTACAGATAATGGGAAGCTGTGTTAACGTAGTGGGTTTATTGACCCTTCTTGTTTCTCCTTTCTTTTTGTGTGTGTGTGTGTGTTTTTTTATTTTGTATTTTTTACTATTCTCTTTTTTTTTTCCTTTGGCTTTACTTTTATTTTATTTTTTTAATTTTAAAGTTAGCTGGCCTTATTATACTCAAATGCTTGTTAAGAATTATGCCGGGTATGGGACCTGCGAAGCCGTAAGGGGGCTAGGGAGGGGGGATTATAGGGGGGAGGGGGGAGGGTGGAATTACAGTTTCAATTCTTAGAACAATAAGAATTCACTTGTATACTGCGGCTCGTTTTTCTTTTTTCTTTTTTTCTTTTTCTCTTTTAAAACAAACTGAAATGTATGGATACACCAAAGCGAGGAGAAGAGGGAAAGAGGAGGGAGAAGTAAAGAGGGAGTGAGAGGGAATGTAAGGAGGGTGAGATGGAGGAGGGGGAGATGTCTGAGGGGGAAGGGAAGTAGAAGAGGGGAATGCTGGAGGGGTGAAATGAAAGTTGGAGGGGGAGAAGAGAGGGTGTATGGGGAATGAAGTGTCATGTTGGGTTTTTTTTTTCTCTTTTTTTTTTTTTACGCACAGTATATAAGTGATTGTATAAAATGAAAATGAAAATGAAATAAATAAAATGTATTATAAAAAAAATAAAAATAAAGAAACATTACAGAAACCTGTAGAGTGTTCTATAATTACATTTCAAAACCCAGAGTGTATTTTCTCATCCTGAAATATTTCAGTTCTTTTGGCAAGTCAGACACTATAATTTTACATCTCTATATGAAGGTTGAGTGGTTCCATTTATGTGATAATTGGATTCTTAATGGTTTCTAATGGGAGGTTAGTTAAGTAATCCTTTATTAAGTATTCCCCTATTAAATTATTAATCAAACAATTAAATTGTGAATGTAACATTAGGAGAAAATCCATTGTCCCAGAAACAGCCTGTCTTGTTACTGAGATGGGATACTATAATCTATAAATTACTATTTGCTACAGTTTCCTTGAATTTAGTTCATATACATATTCTGGACAAGTTTAATTTTTTTCTCCATTTCATTATTCTGACTTTTTAATATGCAAATTATTCAGTTAGTTGGAATCAGACATTCTTTGAATGTATGTAATGAATAAAATACCACAATGATGGGAAATGTGAGAAGAAAAATGGATTTTTAAACATTGATTTTTATCTGTCTGTCTAACTTCCCTGGACATTCATTCCTCTCTCTCTCTCTCTCTCTCCTCTCTCCTCTCTCTCTCTCTCTCTCTCTCTCTCTCTCTCTCTCTCTCCCTCCCTCCCTCCCTCCCTCCCTCCCTCCCTCCCTCCCTCTCCCTCTCCTTCTCCCCCTCTCTCTCCCCCTCCCTCTCTCTTTCTCTCCCCTTCCCTCCCTTCCTTTCTCCCTCCCTCTCCCTCCTCTCCCTCACTACATTCACACTAAGATGAGACAAGTGATTGTATGAAACAGAATCCTTATTTAATATTGAACTATGGAAGAACAGGTGTTTGTCAGCATATCATACACCTCTTCTTTTCTATTTCAAAAAATTAATTATTTCATGTTACTGAAGATATTTGACAATGTTCTAACAGTTTTAATGAGAATTATTCTCTATCTTTGCAATCTACAGATAATTGTAGGAAATAATACATTTGTAAAAGTTGATCATAATGGTCTCTTTCAGTGAATAGTCTGTCCTTTAGAAACAAAAGCATGCCTGCTATTATCTAATTTATATACAAATTCATTGTAGATTTGTAGATTTTAACTCATTTTCTGTCTCCATATTAATGTAGGTTCCTCTGCATCTTGCTGCCTTTTAGATATATTGTGATTGCTCTTCCCAAAAGGCAAGTTTGCAGAAGAGACGATATCATGTCAGGTGTCTCTTGTCTCAACAAAGATAATGCCAAAATGTCTTAGATGGCCAAATGGAATGTGGTCCAGGATCTGGAACAAGACTCACTTTCTAGAAAAGGGAACTTACCTCATAAGTGCTTGTGATCCCAGATCTGTAGAAAACAGGTAGAAAAAGTTCTGAGGTAGAAATGATGACAAAAGTATATGCTATGGCAAACAGAAGGAAAGAGGCTCCATGGCGATAGACCTCAGCTGGGGTTCCCAGCACAGTGACAGCTGACATGAAACTCGCAGTGAGGGACAGAGCCACTGGTCCACAGGTCATCTGCCTACCACCAACCAAGAAATCCCCAGAGCTTGCTTTTTTCCGCTCCTTAATTGCAAAAAAGATCCCAATGCCAGAAGAGACCAGAAAAAGGGCAGCAAAGACCAAATAGTCCCAAACGACAAAACTTTCCACCACTGGTGGGATGAACTTGCCCATGGTGGTAATTGGCTGGCTTCTTGTCAGTTTGAGCAATTCTTTTGACTGTTTAAAGAAAGACTTCCCAAAGGGAGAACAAATCTACAGTGCCATGAGTTTAGCAATTCGATTTTCCAAAAGGCAAATATAATCCAGGGTCCAATTGATATTAACTTCAGACTTCACTCCAAAGTCATGGTGCAGAGATGGTTAAAAAAAACAATTGCTTTTCATATAATGTCCTTCCTGGTCAAAGAAAAAGTCAAGGCTTTTGCTAATAAAGATTGAAAAAAGGAAAGACCCAAGAGTTCACACCCTTTTTATCTGAGAAACTTTATTAAGGTTAAACATTACTTTAGCACATTGAGTAACTGCATTGGATTGGTCAGCCTGTTATACAATGAACATTTAAGGGGGGGGGGGGGGGGAAACCATGCTGGAACTGACCAAAGGCCTAGGATGTCCAGTACTATATTCCTGCAGCACTTGGCCAAATATCTATGAGAAATATATCAGCCAGAGATGTATGAATTAGCCTCCCCCTATAGATGCTCTTCAACAATTATGATAAAAAGCCTCTGATATTGAAACTCATATATAAGAAAATGAATTGCCAAAAAAATCTAAATCTGGTTGAGTCAAAAGTTAACAAATTAATGGTCTGTGATAAGTTTAGAAGCTTTGAAACTGTAGAGATTGTTGGGCATGATCACTTGTGGAAGATCCAGATAAACCAGTTGAAATCCTCTGGGAAATTTTTCTATTGACAAAAAGATACTCAGGCTTAGTTGCTCTCAATGCTGACAGAAATGCATATAACTTTTTTTTATATCTTAGGATCAAAACACACTACGTATAACAACTCATAAGATCCAAAAGGCTATCTGTCCCTCTCTTGATCTTAAGAAAAATTAAATTTTGGAACTAAGATTTAGAATACAGAATTGATAGAAGGATAATTCTATCCTCAGTTCTCTGCTTCCAAATATATTGTCCTATACTTTCTTATCCTGCCTTTATGTTCCATGACAATGTCAAAATATTTGCCAAATTTCCTACTACACTTGTCACCTGATTTAATTTGTATACTTAATTTAGATGTAGCCTCCTAAAGTTGCATAGTGGTTATAGACCTTTGGATTGGAATTCTAAGCATTTGGCTCAAGCGTCCACTTGATCAGGCAGTAGTTGGATAACTAGATCCCTGTAAGTCAGCTACTTTTTCCTTGCCCAATAAATTTATATAGTAGATAGAATATAAGGTAGAACATAGGATAAATGCCAGGACAGGATAATAGGATAAAATAGCCAAATCAAGCTTAATTGTTACTGAAGTATACATCTTCCTATAAACTAAACAAGTCAACCTGCTCAAGTAGAGCAGGGATGTCAAATTCAGTTTCATTGCTGAATGAAGTTTCATTCAGTGTTTGATTGCTGAACGAAAGTTGTGTTTTATTATTTTTCTTTGTTCACATTTTGTTTTGTTTTTTGATACTGCACCCCCCTCCCTTGTGATTGTAAGCCGCCCTGAGTCCCCTCAGGGAAAAGGGCGGCCTATAAATTTTAATAAATGAAAAAAAAATGAAAAAAATGAAATCATTGAGGAATGCATCAAGTGAGCCAAGGTGGCGCAGTGGTTAAATGCAGCACTGCAGGCTACTTCAGCTGACTGCAGTTCAGCAGTTCGGCGGTTCAAATCTCACCGGCTCAAGGTTGACTCAGCCTTCCAGCCTTCCGAGGTGGGTGAAATGAGGACCCGGATTGTTGTTGGGGGCAATATGCTTACTCTGTAAACCGCTTAGAGAGGGCTGAAAGCCCTATGAAGCGGTATATAAGTCTAACTGCTATTACTATTGCTATCAGAGTTGTGTTTGACCTCTGTGGGGCGGGGTGTGTAGCTAGGGAGGCATGGCCAACTCAATATCCATATCCTGTAGCCCTCTGCCAGCAAAAATGGAGCTCAGAGCGCATCCCTCCTGAGTTCATTTTTGACTGCAATGACCTGCTGCAGCTTTCTGCCAACAAAAATGGAGCTCGGGGCGCCGAGCTCCATTTTTGCTGGCAGAGGTTCAGCATGCCACTCCTTTAATGTTTCCAGGGCGGCCCCGCAGGCCAGATCTAAGCACACCATGGCCCAATTTGGCCTGTGGGCCTTGAGTTTGACATCCCTGCGATAGAGGGTTTCCATGATTGAATTTTACATGCCTCTGACCAAAGAAAGAGCTGGGTTTTGCATTTCGTCCTTTGACGTGCTATTTTTCTCTATTGATGGCATCTTTTCTCATTTAGTTATTTGCAAGCACAGGAGGTTTCATCTGTAGTTTGAACAGTACAAAGGGCATTTACCATCTGATTAAGTATGAAAATGAAACTGATAACATTTGCATCTTTCTATCTAATTCATGTTCTGCTGCAATCATTGTCATTTTAGGAAACCATCCCGACTTTGATGTTGCGGTTTCATAGTTCATTAGAAATCAGAAGCATATGTTTTGTACATGTCAAGGTAATAAATAGATTTATTCTGGAAAGTAGACAAAATATAGCAGACATGGAAGGGTAAAAAGAAGACTATACAATTCAAGTTGGTTTAAAGCCCTACATGGCCTGGGACCAGGTTATTTGAGGGACCACTTTTCCCTGATCCCATCCACTCCTCCCACCAAGTTTCATAGAATAGGTAAATTATAGCTTCCAACAAAAACAGCTAAATTTATTAGCTCCTATACAACAGGCTTTTTCTGCTGTACTACCTGTATTAAGAAATCTTCTCTTCCCCCCACCCCCAGAAATAAGATTGGCCTCATTACTACCAAGCTTCTGACCGTCTGTCAAGACCTGGTTATACCAGTAAATATGGGGACCCCAGGAGAAGGGGAACTTGTGAAGTGGTTCCCTTATTATTAACATTCTTCCATGTAGTTATTCCCTTTTCCCATTTTAGTTTTGCTTTGTATGTTTTTTATTATTTTAATAATTATTATGTAATGGTTTAAACTAATAGTTGCCTTACTTATTTACTGTTTTTTGCATGTCTAGAGTCACTTCTTTATAAATTTGATAAATAAACAAAGCAACCTAGGTTACTCTAGGGATTGAATTTTACAAATCAGCATACGGTTAGATTTTATTGTTCTGTGTTCTTGTTTGCACCAGTAGCTGTTGACTTACATTTTAATTTCAGGCATTTTCCAGCTAATCTGTCATAAATCAGTAAGAGTAGCCAAACAAAATTTACCTTCCACTATTAATATTAAACCTGAAAAATGGGATTAACAGCTCGCCCATGGATCTGACAATAATAATGTCACAACATTACATCAAGGGAAATCTTCAAGTTAAATACCAACTGAGGCGCCTGAGTAAATATTAACCTCATAATCCATAATGACAAATTTGTTCTTGGATGATAAACAAGTTCACAATACAGCTAACCAACTAATTAAGAGTATCATTTATAGCTTTTCATATCTATTAAGAATTTTTTTCTACAGTATGAAATGTTGAAAGAATGATTTACTTCTTCAAAACATGTATCAGCTTGGAAAAACATCGTTTTCAGCAATAGCAAATGTAGTTGGAGCTAAATTGGGATCATGGCAACTGAAAATGCATAAATATACTTTGAATATTTGAAAGTGTTTATTAACAAAATACCAGCCCAATATAGTAATCATAGGGTGTTAAATTTTAAGAAAACAAAAACAGATAGAGAGGAATGGGATTGCCTGCAGAAGGGTGTGACTGGCTGCCTGGCTGGCAGATGCCCTTAAACATGTCTCACTTACACTTCTACTCTTACAGATATACAGTATACAAGTACATCACATCTCATAATAGGTATATAATTTACAAACATGCAAATATATGTATATTTTGTCCTGAATTCTAAAATTTAGCCAGAATGTAGAAGGACAGATATAAGACATGTGAAAAACATTCCTGCTTTCATTTAATGTTTACTGGACTAAAGAACAACACATAGGAAATGTAAGTGATATCATTGGTGCAGTACATTCTTTTAATCATAACAGCCACAAATATGAATATCATTTGATAGATGGTAATAATAATTTGTTACATTTATATTCCTCCTCTCTTCTGTGAATGGAAGGTAGCTAAAATGTCATATGTCCCCATAGAAAGCACCTCATAAAAAGCCCTAGAGCACAGTGGTTAGAATGCAGTTTTGCAGGCTAATTCTGCCCATATCCTGGAGTTCAATCCTGACAGAGGTCCAGGTTGACTCAGACTTCCATCCTTCAGAGGTCAGCAAAATGAGGGCCTAAATTATTGTGGGCAATATGCTGACATTGAAAACTGCTCAGTGAGTACTGAACAGCACTATGAGGTGCTATATAAGTCTAAGGGCTAATGGTATAAGGTAAGTTGGGCTAAGATACCCATTGACCTTACACATATAAGGGTGGATTCGAATCAGGGTATCTCTCAGAATGTCTGTACTGGGTCAAGAATGGCAAGATGGCCGATCAAACTTCATGATGCTGGTCCTGTTATTTTTGTACATGTATTGATGTTGCATGCATGTTCAATCTTGCATCAGAGTTTTTAATCTGCCATCTTGCAGATTTAAGCAAATGCATAGCCATGGATGTATATGGTCTTTCTAGTCTTAAACCAACACCTTACCAAATATATATTGTGCCGATTTTCAGGAGATGGCTTCAAAGGTTTTATCACAATCAATTTTGGAAACACTTCCAAAAATGTTAAATATTGTTCTTTTATTTATGTATAGCAGGGTAAAGGCATGTTAAAGAGAGCTCCTCCTATCATTGGTTTTGAAGAAAAGACAGGACATTCATTTGTCCAGATAACATAAGGACTCCTGCCTTGGGCAGCAGATTGACTAGAAGACCTCCAAGGTTCACCCACCCCTATGATTCTATGATTCTGCAAACTCTCATTTTAGGGCAGAAACAGCATGGTTGAGAAAGGATAACACACACACACACATACGTCTAATCTGTCTACTATATTGCAAATATCATACTGACAAAGCTTTATGAGCCAACCACTGGCTTGTGTTTTGCTGCTTCTGATCTCTGGGTTTTGTGAGGCTTTTTGTGCTCTTATCTTTTTATTTGCCTTTTAGATTTTTAAAAAATTTCTCGTCTTATTTCTCTATGCATCATGGATTTATATGATTTAGTTGCAGGATAATGTTTGATAATCATAATTCAATAAACAAAAAACTGAGCAGTGTTCTGCTGGATTGAACCCTTGATCCATCTAGTTTTCCAGTCTAGGCTCACAATGGCCAACCAAGTGCCCAAAGAAGCATATTAGTTTTCCATCGAATGGCCTTCAGAGGCAATTACACTGTCAACAAAGCTAATAGCTGTGGATTCCTTGACTTCATAATTGGTCTAACCCTTTCTTGAAGCCAGCCAAACTGGTGGCAAGCACTACATCTCTTGGTATGGTCTACCCCAGTTGTACAAGTGGATTCAGAACAGTTGTCGAAACAGATGCAAGCAAGACACGAAAGAGTGTTAAGGAGATGAAAAAGCTAACTGGCCAGTCAATCATACTAACATCAGAGAACCCAACATATGATTCAACCTACTCCAAATTCTCTGTACACTTCAAAAGTTACAATGTCTTCTGTTGTGCGGCATATAAATGAAATAAAACTCGAAACTCGAAACTTGTTTGTTAGAATCTCAGGAGCAGAACCACATAGAAGAGATAACAGGAAGCTTCCACTATGGTCAGGAATTTAACAACAGAAATTTACCTTATTTTTTAATAAATGTATCTAACTTGTTTCTATCTTCAAACATGGAAATCCATATGTTTATTTGAATAAATTTGCAATTCCAAACTGAATTGCAAGGAACTAATTAAAGCCATAAAATTTATTTGTATTATCCACTTGTGAGCTTTTGGCTTAATCTGTTAATACAGTCATTGAACCTGAAGCACAGCTTGTTCTGCCTTATACTTGGATCAGTAATATGAACATTGTGCCATTTCTTTGACTTCCAGTAAGTTAAGTGTTTCTTTGGATTTTTCCTCCTTCAATTATTAGTAAATGTCTCAATTAAGTGAACCCTTATCAGTAGGTTAATTTGTAACCAATATCTTAAAGTTAATTGGAAGGTAATATCTCAGGTTCAATAAGGAAGTGGGAATGTGTTCCCTTTAGGTCCCCTAAAATGTTTTGCAATCATTAGGATTTAACAGTGATGATTAGATGTACCTCTTGTAAGAATCTGGGCTGCCAGGAACAGCCAGCCTTCCAAATGTTCCTTTGCTATCTGTTCCAAGTTTCCAGACTTTTCAGATAATTCAGATGACTGTAAAGTCAAGCATAAATATGTTGACATTAAAAGTGGGGTTTCAGTGATGTTACGTGTCGTGGTTTTGCTTTGCAAAGACAGTCTATTATTTTATTCCATTATTATCACCATATGGATTAAGTAGGCATGCAAAAGGTGTTATCCCGGGGTCATTTGCAGCACACCAACATTATTTTGGGTCCCCCAGATTCCCAACAGTAAATCTTCTCCTCTCCTCCCTTCCCCCTTTCCCCCCTTTTCTCCCCTTCCCCTTCCTTCCTTCCTTCCTTCCTTTTGCTAGTTTCAAGAGGCAAAATTCTTGCTTTAACTACTGGTAGTTGATCCTCCTGGGCTTCAGTGCACTTTGAGCAGTAAATTCCTTCAACACTTTTGACCAATTGCAGTTGTTTTCACTTATTCTATCAGAAACTTATAAGGATTTTGCAATGTTCTGCACCAATGTTTATGATGGCTGCTTATCTTTTATTTTCTTTGATTAATGTCCAGCTGATTGTGGTGTTGGCAACGGTGTTGATCTGGAAGACATAAAATATGTGCCACACAGTATAATCTTCATTCTTCCACTACGTACTATATCCATTTTAATCACTTCTTTATATGATCACCATGTTGGTAATGCAACTGCAATACATGCCATCTTTCATAGGCAGCACAGTTGAAATACATTTAGACTTTGTGTTACTTACCATGTCATCTTCCATGTTTCACTGGTATATATTACAATTGGCAAATGAGTAGAGAGTACTGTTATAAAATAAGAGATTTGTCTCAGTGTTAATAGATTACACAGTCTAGTTTGGATGCAACCAATGAAATACTACAAAAGTCTTTCGAGCTCTGGATTTAACATCTGTCATAGCTTTTTGCTGTGATGCCTCTTTGGGTGCCTGCCCCCTGAAAGCTTTTTTTAGAAAATAATTGGTGTCGAAGTCACCCTGGTGAACTTATGGTTAAATAATATCTTTTCATTTTGATGATCTATCTTCAAGTCTAAGAAGGAGTTAGAATCAGAAGGACATGTCTGCCATTGGTTTACATATTTACAACTGAAAGAAAGATTTTAATGAAACAAAAAGATTTATCGTTTTGACTTTGTCAAAAATAAATTGGAAATCCTACTGTGTGATAATGGTGAACATATTATTGCTAAGGTCTATAAATTATTATTGAATTTGAATTTGGAAAATGAATATGTAAAGCATTGCATGATTCACTGAGCAAGGAACTTTGGATATGATATATTGCTTGACCTGTGAAAGAATATGTGGACAAAAGGTTTAACATTTACACTAAATTGTAATTTAAAAGAAAATTTCTATAAGATGATTTGTCACTGGTATTTAACATCAGACAAGCTGTCAAAAATGTATAAAGGTATTTCAAATGAATGTTGTAAATGCAAATGTAAAATGTAAAGGAGGAACTTTTATCATTTATGGTAGACATGTGACAAAGCAAAGAAATATCGTTGTAGGATTCACATCCTAATATGGATTCTCAAAGTCAATATAAAGATAAAACCAGAAAAAAATCTTTGGGGGTTAATGTAAAAAGTCTTGGGGGGAAATTGGAACTTTGATGTTAAATGTGTTGATGGCAGCAAGACTATTTTATGCACAAAAAATGGAAGGACACTTTGATTCCCACAATGGACAAATGGCTGCAAAAGTTGATGCAAAAGTTAGCAGAGATGACTAAACTAACTGCTTTGATTAAAGGAAAAAAATACAATTATTTCTGTTTCAATTTGGAAACCACTTCTGGACTTTGTGCTTGAGGTGTAAAAAAATGAAACTTTAATTTTGAATTTTACTGATTTTATAGGTTTGTTGCAATGGTGAAATTCAGATTATTATTTTTTACTACCAGTTCTGTGGGCATCGCTTGGTGGGCATGGCAAGGGAAGGTTACTGCAAAATCTCCATTCCCACCCCACTCTGGGACCAGCCAGAGGTGGTATTTGCCGGTTCTCCGAACTACTAAAAATTCTGCTACCAGTTGTCCAGAACCTGTCAGAACCTGCTGAATTTCACCCCTGGTTTGTTGTTATAGAAATGGCTAGTTTATACTATTATATAAGTAAAAAGTTGAGATTTGATGTTATTATCTTATTCTACTGCACCAAAGGAAGTTGGCAATCACCTTTTCTTTCTTTTTCCTCTCTTTTTTACACTTTTCCCTTTTCTTTTCTCTCCCCTATTTTTCCTATTGTTTTCTTTTGTATTTTTGTATTTTATTTTATAAACTATTTTTTTAAAGAGCCGAGGTGGCACAATGGTTAGGGTGCAGTACTGCAGGCCACTTCAGCTGACTGTTATCTGCAGTTCAGCAGTTCTAATCTCACCGGCTCAAGGTTGACTTAGCCTTCCATCTTTCTGAGGTGGGTGAAATGAAGACCCAGACTGTGGGGGCGATATGCTGACTCTGTAAACTGCTTAGAGAGGGCTGAAAGCCCTATGAAGCGGTATATAAGTCTAACTGCTATTGCTATTAAAAAACTATTTATTGCAGCTTTTCCATGACTTCAAAATGTGATTCCCAGATAGGTGCAGTACTCCAGCTCCTTAATGCATTCGCATCCAGCAAGGGGTGTTATGGTTCTTCTAGAAATTCATCTTACTTTCAGCTTTTCATATATGTAAGGATTTGTTTTGACTCCTTAAATCATCTGAAATCCTTTCCAAAATGAGCCTTAACCTTCCCACTTCCGCAATGTGATTATTAACAGGGCCAAGTAAAGGTTGGTAAGTTCTTAAAATGATGGGGGTCACATACAGCTATAGTAACAAGCATTTTAACAGGCTATAAAGCCAATTTTTAAAACTGTATGGCAATATTCTATATACTGTATATGTTCTTATTTAATGAATATGGAACATCTGGCTGGGAATTCTGACATCTGTAATTCCAATTTAACTGGAGAGGAATAGGCTTGAGATGCAATAAAGTATACTGTAGAAAACCCCAATATGACATTCTTCTGAACCAAATTTTATACCGCATGCCTTTTTTATGCTGTACATGTCAGTGGGTGGGCAGCAACATTAATCAAACCGGGGAACCACAGAAATTACATTTCCTTGGTATCTGATACAATATCCATAGATATTGCTGCACATGCGATCAGCAATGTATTAGAGTCACAAAGTTATATTGGAACACTGAGCATAAAATGTCAAAGAAAGTTTGAGGTAGACAGAAAGGTAGAGTAAAGAAGGGAGGAGATAAATTTAGAATAGAAGCTATTTTTTTAATATCTGAAGATTATATAGCAAAATAATCTACCATTCCAAACTTCCAAAATTATCAACTACAAGTTCTGGATAACTCCAAAACTTGGCTAAAGCTATCCAGAAATCCTTAGAGAAAAGGCAGCAAACAACAGAGGGGACTTCATAAATAACCATTTGCACATCCTTGCCCAAGTTTGGGGGGCGTTGTGCTTTGGCATGCCTAAAGCAGCAGTGATGCTCAGAAAACCTGTCAAGTATTTGGCACGAATGAATTTCTGATTAACCGTATCCTCTACAGCATCCAAAATTTATTTGGCAATCGCAGCAGTGAAGGGAAAGTTTCCAAAAACTTGAAACTCTCACTCTATAGTAGGATTTAAATTTTAAAATGATGCTAATTATTATTTCAATTTTTAAAAAGCTGCTACCTTATAAAACCTAAATCTAACAAGATCTCTATGCTTTCTTAAATATCTTATTAAAATAAGAAATCATAGTTGGCTCATTGTGTATGCCAAGACATTGCATGGATTCTTGCAGGGATGCCTAATAAGTTACTTGATCTCTCTCATCTCTGCTAAAAGTCCAAGTCCAACCAGGATTCTGGTTTTTATGTAATAGTGGCTATGAATCATTTGTAACGAAGTTGGAAGCTAAAAATTAAACTGATTGTACCTTAGAGCACACCTTAAAACTCCCATCCAAATTCACAGTAAAATCTCTAATTAATCCTGATTTAATAGACACTTGATGCAACCAAGTAAATCTATGTGCAAGAGTCCCCTGAAATTCACAGACAATTTTATTGCATCCAAAATAGTCCAAAAGAGGCAGTTCAATTTTACACCTATATTATTACACCTGCAGTAATTCATGGCACTGGTATAAGGATAGCATTACACCAAAGATACTATTTTCCATAGTAATATACTACATGAATTATTCAGCATATTCAACACACATTTGGGGTTAAGGGTTACTCCACCTAATTCTACAGTAAAACAAAGTCTTTCTATATTGACTTTTGCTAATATACTGTTTCTTTGGCTACCCAGAATATTGTTTGCGTATCCAGAGATACAGTATGTTAGCAATAGTCAATATCCTCTACTGCAGTGGCATTCTTGGCGTTCCCTTTAGTAAGAAAAGGGAATTTACTGAAGATTTACAGAAATATTTTAATAAATAATCCTATTAAACCTTATCTCTTTGTGAATTATGTGAGAACTCTGAAACAATCAACAGACTGTTACAACCACATGGCATCACTGGAATATGCAAAACAACTAAACCCTTCAAAACATGTTAAGTAAACCAAAAGACCCAGTAGCCCAAGAAGAAAAAAGTACAAGTCATCTACAATATACAGTACAAATATTGCAACAACCACTGTGTAGAACAGACAGGCAGAAGACTAGGAGAACACAGCTATGAATACCAACTAGCAGACATGATGAAAACTCCTTAATCTCACAACACATGGACAGATTAAACCAGTGATGTGCAGTCAGGGGAGGAAGGGAAGGCAGAGCCTCACCACTGTCATCATGAAAAGAAAAAAATGTAAAAGGAAAAAGGCTGAGGTAGTTTGTTTTGCCTCACCAGCCATAAACCTCACCGCACGTCACTGGATTAAACCATAGTTTAAACTGGGAAATTCTAAGTATCCTAGATTAAATCATATCCAAAACATTAGGGAATTCCTGAAAACTTGGCATTCAGACAAATCAGCCATTAACAGATATATAGAAATTAACTACATTTACATATCATTCAAAAGACACAATGAAAAGTTAAGAAGGAAACTAAATTAAGAAGCTACTATGTAGTAGTTAACATCTAGATAAGCAGGGATTAACACCAGACAAACTATCAAGCAGAAATTAGTACCATAATCAAGGAATTACTGAAGAGAAAATCACACTCCCACCAATACTGGCAGAGCAAACTACTATATATAGTCAGGGAGCACATTGCATACTCACTACGACTGTTGATATGGTCTGATTTGGTAATGAAGAATCTGCAAGCAAACAACCAAGCTCAGAGAGCACCAAAGAATACCAACCATGAGCTATGTGTACTGTACTTTATTTTATTGTGATTCATTTTGCTTAAGAGAAGAGGCCATCAGAATTGTTTTGATGACCAATCTGAATGGCTTAAAAAGGATCTAGATTGACCATCTCCATCATGACCTTTGTCGCTCATAGCATTACCCAAAGAGATTTAGAGCTGACAACTGTGATCAACACTGATGGAGATCTGCTCAACAAAGATCCTTTGTGTCTTTTTTTCACAGTGCAAGCTTTATAGGAAATGATTGGGAAAGTAGAAAGGACAATTTATTTTGCTCCAAAAAGCAACAAAAGCAACTTATTTCACTTTTTTTACCACATTAAAGTCTTTGTTTCTCATATTAAAAAGTAGACAGGGTATTTTCATCTGCTATTTTGTAGGAAATGAACTAGCAGGAGGCATGGCAGAAAGAAGAATGGATTTTACACAAATATTTTTAAAAGGTTCACAATGTGTTGAATTTGCAGGAAAAAACTGTGAACTTGTTTTACACATCCTAGAAACTAATTGTACACTTTTGGTACGTTCTACAAAACTTCCTTTTTAATCCAGGAACTCAAAAAATTCTGTATCATTTCCATAATTTTGGAAGCTATGCTTTTTATTTTTAAAGTAAGATCATCTTGCCAAGGAAAACGATACCATTGTGTTCCAAAGAAACTATTTACCATAAAACCAGAATGTCTATTATCAGTTTTATTTTATTCATATCTTGGTTTCCTTAAAACCTCAATATTTCCTCTTTCATTATTTTAGATATGAAGGTGGTAAAGTATATGATTTTTCAAAATAGTGTATAATTACACTATATGCTAACATATTTTATTTTATTATTTATTTATTTTTCTGGTCTCATGTCAAAACATATCTTTTTTCCCATTGCTTTGCTTCTATCTTTAAATTCCTCATTTTTTTTCTGTCAAACCTCATTTAACTATAAACACAGGGGCCATAGCCATTTCATGAAACTAGTATCTAATTGCCAAGCATAATTCCTTTTCCCCTAGTCTTCAATCTTTTAAAAAGCTATTTCTACCTAGCAAAAAGAATCTAAAGGACTGCTTTTAATAAGATTCTTTTTCTCATAGCCTTGGGAATCCAACAATGGTTAATTCATTGGTCCCATGAAACAAGTCTTTGTTCCATGCTGCCATGTCTTTTTGCTCATGCAAGGTAATACGTAAGCCAACAAATAAAACCATAAAGTATGTAGGATATTGGTTTAATGCAACACTCTAATAAAATGAAAGGTCAAAGTCTTGCATTCGTATTTTTTTAATTTGGTTTCCTGGTTTAACATCTGAGAAAAGGCATTTTCTTCATGAGACTATGTATGTGATTGTGGTTAGACTCCATATATTGTCCATAAAGTATATTTTAAAAAAAGACAGTGTAAGTTCTACCTTAAGAGTACCAGTTTGGTATAGCTGTTAAGGGCATCAAATTAGAAACCATGAGATTGTGAGTTATAGTCCTATCTTAGGCACAAAGCCAGCTGTATGACCTTGGGCCAGTCACTCTCTTTCAATCCTAGGAAGAAGGCAATGGCAAACTGCTTCTGAAATGTTTCTAGGAAAACTGTAGGGATTTATCCAGGTAGTCACCAATAGTCAACATTAATTTGAAGATTTTTATTTTTTAAAAAACCTAAAATAAAACTAAAATCATCTTATACATCTTGCAGCTCTGGGACTGTTCCTTAAGATTCCAAGCAACCTTTACTCAGATATAATATGGGGACTAGCTTCATTCTCCTCTTCCTTCTATTCTCTTCTTCCTCTTCCTCTTCCTCTTCCTCTTCCTCTTCCTCTTCCTCCTCCTTCTCCATCATACTAATATAGAAGCCTATTTCAAAACTTCTATCCTGATAGCTAAACGTGAAAAGCATAGTCATAATATAAATAATAATATCTCAAATTGAGAGGTGAGTGGACAAAGATATATACTGTTAGATAGATTGATAAATTAATACCAATAATATGAACAGGAATCTTTTATGTAAGATGAAACTAATCATTTTAATAATCCAAGGGGGGGGGGGTGTTGGCTTCCCTTTGTCCCATCCTGCAGATATTGTTACAATAATAGTTCACTGTAAATGCAAGTTTGCGAATGGGATGGAGAGGAAACAATTTTACATAATGGAAAAGCTGCAAAGTAGTTTTAGATATCTTCCTTGAATATTGATATCCATCTGAAACTAAATCCTATGAGGAATATCTTTTTAATTTAGCCTGTTTTCTTAGTTCCCAGATGAATGGAAAAATTTTACATTTTAAAGAGATTTATCAGTTCATGAAGCTGTTGCATTGTTTCTAAGGGTAAATGAGCACAAGAATTCTCTTTCCCTTAAGGAATATTCATTAGCTTTCCAAAAGTTTTAGTTTCTAATTAAGGTTCTGGGGTTTATAATAAACAATGTATGTAGTCAAATATTGTTGCTTAATCCATCTAAATATCCATTATGGGGTCAGTCTACTCATATCAATTTATGTATGTAATTGTGACTGAAATTTTAGAAGGAAATAAAAGAGTTTGAAAATATGTGAAGAAAAAACAATTATTTTTGAAAGGTTTTAAGCAGAGCAGAGTTCAGGGCAATGTGTGATTCCCACTTCTGAATGCCACCTTAAGTAGTTTTGATTTAAAAATCTAATACATGATATATTTGTTATTACAGTAATTTGGTATTTTGCTTAGTTTGTCATTCCCAGCCTTCAATGTAATCTATCTTATTTCTATATCAATTTGCATTTAACTAAAGGATAAATGTTTATACATATTTGAATAGAAGAAAATTTCTTCTTCCTACTAAGATATAGAAGCTACATGGACAAACCATAGTTTCAAAATGTGAGAATCTGTGAGCATCCTAGCTAAATCCAAAAATGCTACGGAATTCCTGTAATTCAGACAAATCAACAATCAATAAGACACATGCAATTAAAACACATACATATCAATGGTAGGATATGACCAATACGCCCCGGTACGGGCATACTGGTGCCTGATGGGAGCACCAGGGACCGTTCCAGTACGATGCTCCAGAGGGCCCGATCGCCCGCCTCTCCTCCTTACCTGTATTTGAGCTGATCAGGGCTTATGCACACGTGCACGGATCGTATGGCACCTGCGTGATGCTCCGCCAAACAGCTGGAGTGTTGCAGAGAATCGCGGGTGGTACATACACATGCGTGTGCTGCGCAAACGCATGTGGTGTACGCCCAGCCCCGTTACACTGTACTGGTTGCAACGGGATCCACTACTGATACATATCACTAGAAAGTGGCAGCAAAAAAGCTAACAAGAAAACAAAAAGACTGAAAAACATATTCTTAAGCAGCCTCCACCTAGCTAAGCAAAGATTAATATCAGAAGAACAGTTACGCAGAAAACAATACCCTAATCAAGGAGAAAACTGCACCCCTACCAACAGTAGCAGGGCAAGTTATTATATATAAACAAAGGGGAGGGGAGAAGCCACACTCACAGGCACAGATGATGTTACCTAGTCAGGTAATGAAACATCTGCAAGCAAATAACCAAACTCAGAAAGCACCAAGGACTCCACCATTCAACCCCAACTACAGTACATATATTCTCTTCTATTGGCTAATAAAAATTACCCACCCACACAACCACCCTATCTCAAGACCTAGGAAAACAACTAGGGTTTCCTTATAAGGGTTAGCGCAGCTTAAAGCTCTTAAGGTTATACTGTGTACTTCCTTTTCTTGGTTGACTAATAATCTAATTCAGTTCAAGTATTCTTTTATGTAGGAGAGAAAACATAAAACATACAGTAATTCTGCAATTTTGACTGAAACTTGCACATTTTAATTGCTCCCAAGCAATTGTGTTCATAAAGATAATGAAGAGAATTATGTGTAAATGCCTATATTCATGCACATTTTTCCATGCTATGGATATTTCTGCATGTTCAGATGACTACTGATCCTGTGGACTTTTCTCAATTTCTCATTATTTTATATTTCATTTGTTTGTGTCATTTTTCTGGTTTGTGAATGTGTAGATATTTACAAACATGCATACCCAACACACATTACATATACATTTTTCTGTAACTGTATTTATTATATTCTGTGTTTTGTATCTCTTCCTCTTCCTCAATAACCAGGAATTGAGCTGTGGTGGCACAGTAGTTAGAGTGCAATACTGCAGGCTACTTCTGCTGACTCGCTGCAATTTGGCAGTTCAAATTTCACCAGGCTCAATGTTGATTCAGCCATCCATCCTTCTGACGTGGGTAAAATGAGCACCCAGATTGTTGGGGGCAATATGCTGACTCTGTAAACAGTTTAGAGAGGGCTGTAAAGCACTGTAAAGTGGTATATAAGTCTAAGTGCTATTGCTATTAGATCCTATCATTACGTCTGAATATGGGCCTGGGTAATTGCTGAGTTTTTATAATAACTCGTTTTAACTCTTTAAATTTAATTCTATTGTTTCCTGCACTGATTTCATTAGACAGGAGTACAACTGTCTTTTTAAATTGCACCTTTTAATACCAAGGAAAAAATATATTCTGGCTGAAGTAAAAATATTCATAATAAGACTCAAGTTCCCCTTGCTTATTTTTCCCTCTTTTTAATATTTAATTTCCATTTTTCTTGTAACTTAATTGGATTATTACCTTGTGTCAAATATTACCTGTAATGTTCTGTTATTTAATGAATATATTAAACTGAGGTGCAAAAATACTGTCAAATGTCAGGGAGAAACATTAACCCCTCCATTAATAGTAAAAGAACATCTAGTGCATAAAATACATGGAAGTCAAATACAAGTTAAAGGGTTTTCTTTACTTCAGACAGTTAAGGACTTTGACAGTTCAAAAGCACGATTTCATTAATGATTACTTGTTCAAATAAACAGACACTTATCTCTTTATAATGAAGGTCAGCAGCAGAACAGTAAATCAGATATCAATATGCTAAAGCTATAAAATATGTGGTGGTTTTGAACATCTAATTTTATACTGCTCTTATATGGTTCCCATGTCTTCCGTGTGATACAAATATCCTGATTGTAGGCAAACTCAACAATGTTTGACCTTTGTCAGCTGTTACCGTCCAGATCACAAATTTTGTAAGTGCATGTTTTTCAGCATAAAGTTATCCACGCTTCACATATTCCATGAAGATTCACTTGACATTGAGTCAGTAGAGGTAGGATACAGTCACTGAAACTTTAAATAAGCCCTTATAATTTACCATAGGTGATAAATTAAAAAAAAAACAGATTGCTTAAAATGTCATTCTTGGAGAAAAATGTAACTTGTTTCTTTTCTTTTTTGATGGAATGCAAGTTTTTTTAATATGATTGACTGTTGGGAAGTAAGATACAAATGTCAAAAATTACTGCTCTGCTTCATCAGTCTGTCTCCAGTGTCCACTTTCAGGAAACAGATAAACAATATATGAATGCAATAGCACTTTCTGCTTACTGTAGGTTTTTCAGCAATTGATATTAGGGTGCATAATGCTTTGTATAAAGGAAGTGTTTTCTGGATATCATGACTAAAAGCTATTTTTATAGCTATACAAATAAATGTCCATCACATTATCTGATCCTGAATTCCATAAATTAAAACTTTGGTTTGAAAAAATACATTCCGAATCACCTACCATTGAACTTCCTTGGCAACCCTGTGTTCTAGTATTATTAGAAATGTTTCAAATTCCTAATAATAAATTGTACCAAGTGTTTGCATGATTTTTGAAATAATATCCCATCATCACAGAGAGGTATAACTGAAATTTCCTATGAAATAAATTTATAAAGTCTTGAATCATCATTATCATCACAGCATGGAAGAGTGCACATGCATCCTGAAATAAGTATAAATTTCATAGACAGTTACATTCATGTATTTTTTATCAGACTAAATAAATGCTAATACAATCTAATAAAATAAAACAAATCTCAGGAATGTTGAATGTGAAGTAAAGTTGGGATACAGTGATGTAATCACACTGAGAAAAAGATATTAGAGATAGAAATGTTACCCAAGCTAGTGCTTACTTTATTAAATTAGATCAGGACGAATTCCATGTGTCAATAAGAAACTTTATGAGAAAAGATAAGGACCTAAAACCCAACCTTCCCTTTGTACCTGGCATTATACAATTGACTGTAGAAAATCACATGTAAATCTTCAAGATACATGCTAGCTCAGATTTGTACAAAGCACTGGAGAATCTTTTGCAAAAAAAATTAAAAATTAATAAGTAATGATTTAGATTTATATCTCATCTTTCTTCTAAGAGCTAATGATGGAATACATAGCACCAAGGGTAAAATGCTACCAGTTTGGACCGTTTCATCCAAACTGGTAGTAAAAAAATGCTACTGGTTTGGGCGAACCAGGAGTACTGATGATCAGCTGTGCTGAACAACTTATATTTGCTAGAAATTGCCTGGTGATTTCACCCAAGCAGGTAGTATTTTTTACTACCAGTTTGGCAGAACCAGTAGTTCCAACGATCAGCTGTGCAACTATCAGCTGTGCCACATGATTTATATTCTCTAGAAAACAGGAAAACCTGCTTTCTAGCAAATCTAAATCACACGGCACAGCTCTTGCCCCCCTCGCTGTTCTACTTATCTTTGCAGACTCAGAAAAGACTTCTTAATGCTCCTTTTTCAGTGCTCTAAGGTAGCGCCTGCGGTACCACCTGTACACAAAGCAAACCGTTAGCAAAGCGAACCAGTAGCAGACCTCAGAGCATTTCACCCCTGCATAGCACATGATTTTTCTTCAACAACAATTCTATGCATTAGGTTAGGCCAGTGATGGCTAACCTTTTTCAGATTGCGTGCCAAAAGCGGGGGGAGTGCAGGGGGGTCATGTGCAGGCATGCCAACACCTATAATGCTATGTGCATGACCCCCCCACCCTTCATCCCCGCTTTTAGCCCACAATGGACCCATTTCTCACTATCCCAAGGCTCCAGAGACTTTCTAGGAGCCTGATGAAGGCAAAAAAACCTCCCCTGACCCCCGGAGGCCCTCTGGAGGCTTCAGGAGGCTGTATTGGCAACCTGGAAGTTCAGTAATAGTGTCTTACGGTTTGCCTGTAGGGCCGTTTTTCGCCCTCCAGAGCCTTCAGGGAAGCCTCCTGAAGTCTCCAAATGGCGAAAAACAGCCAATGTGCACTGGAAGTCCGTTCCCGAGGGTGAATAATGGCCGGAAAAAAGGCCAAAGTCAGCTGTCTAGCACACGCCTGCGTGCTGGAGCTGACAGGCAAAGCCTCACATGCCCTAACATATAGCTCCATGTGCCACCTGTGGCATGTGTGCTATAGGTTCGCCATCACAGGGTTAGGCTGATAAAGAGTAAACTTCTGAACCACTATTTTTATTTCTTCGTAGGATTTTTCCTACAAGTGCAAGCTCTTTTTCTCCCCAAATCATCCAAATGTTGATCCACTGGTTGCTAAAAAAATGGAGCAACCAGTTTTTCATCTAAACCTGACATCATGTGATGAGGCAGAGTGATTGGTCCAAGTCACCCCAGTTGGTTTTCATGCCTACAGCAGAACTAGAACACACAGTTCTAGCTTGGTGCCTTAACAACCAGGCCAAACTGGCTCCCAATATCTTAACCACCATGACATGTAATATGTTGCAATTTTATGAAACATGGTTTGCCAAACAGTGCTACTCATTACTTCATTTAATTCTGGCTTCCACCTATTTTTAAAATGAATATGTATATGAATATATACGTTTGGTATGCAATAGAAGTAACAACATAGGTAATTTCAAATGTAGTTAAAGTTTCATTTTTACATGGATTAAATTTAACTTTGTTTTGCTTATGAATGAAAAACTCTTCTGGTTTATTTCACTCTCTCTCCATTTTTGTTACAAAAACATTGATGGAAGTACAATAGAGATTTGGTTATATTCACCAGGTTTATCTAAGCATATATGCAAATCATTCTATTTAAATTGCAACCACAAGATGGCAGCCTCTTCATATTTTAATAATTTTAATAAATTTTCTTCTGAAGATTTTTTAATTTGGGTTGGAATTGAGTTATTGTGTATTTGTCCCATTTCATTAGTCAAAAATGTTCCTTCAATTATTGCAAGATTTTGAAATGAAAAACCAATAAATACCTATTCAAAAATACAAGAGTGTTGCATTTATCCCTCTGTGAACTAAATACTTTGTAATGTAAGGCTTTCGCAGCTAATGTGTAATTTTGCGCACACTGTGATATTCGACCTGGATAACTCACGTAAATCAACAGGAAATGAGCTTGCCTTCAAGGATTTATTAGAAAGACTTATTGGAGATGCTGAGTCATTAAAACATGCAGTTTGGGTTAGAGCAAATAAAAAAACACCAGCAATAAATCCAGTACAATTATTTTGGAAAATTACCTAACAGAGTATGTCGGTGGTCTAGTTTACAGAAGGAACTTCCTATTTCCATGGGAAATCACATAAAAACTCTACACAGCAAAGAAAGCTCTATCTATATCCGGGATGGCAAACCTATGGCATGTGTGTCACAGGTGGCATGTGGAGTCATTTGTCAGGGCACGCAAGGCGTTGCCCTGTCATCTGGCCAGCGCGCGTACGCGTGCTGGTCAGCTAACTTTAGCCTTTTTTTTTGAGGTCATTTTTCGCCCTCCCCAGGCTCCAGAGGCTTTATAGGACCCTGGGGAGGGTGAAAACAGCCTCCCCCGTCTCCCCGGAGGCCCTCCGGAGACTTCAGGAGCTTCCTTGACGCCTCCAGAGTGCAAAAAACAGACCCTATGGGCAAACCGGAAGTTCAGGAACGGAGTTCCAGTGTGCTCGTAGGGCCAGTTTAAGTCCTCCATAGCCTTCAGGGGCCTTCCGGAGGCTTCCCTGAAGGCTCCGGAGCATGAAAAATGACCCTATGAGCAAACCGAAAGTCACTTCTGGTTTGCTCGTAGGGCTGATTTAAGCCCTCCGGAGCCTGCAGGGGCCTTCCTGAGGCTTCCCTGAAGGCTCCGGAGGACTAAAAATGGCCCAACAGACAAACCAGGGTGACTTCCGGTTTGCTCGTAGGGTAGAATTTCATCCTCCAGAGCCTTCAAGGAAGTCTCCAGAAGGCCCCTGAAGGCTCCTGAGGGCTTAAACCCGCCCTACTAGCAAACCAGGTAGGGCTGGTTTTTTGCGCTCCAGGGGCTTCAGGGAAGCTCTGGAGGGCCTCCAGGAGAGAAAGGCTGTGTTCACCCTCCCCAGGCGCCTGTAAAGCCTGTGGAGCCTGGGAAGGATGAAAAAAGCATGCAAAAAAATAGGGGGCATGCATGCTGGGGGGGTCACACATTGCATTATGAGTGCAGCACGCCCTCACGTGACCCCCCTGCGCTTCCCCCACACACGCTTATGGCACACAAGCCAAAAAAGATTCACCATCGCTGGTCTAGATTTTCTGAAAAGATTCAGAAAAGATTTTCTGAAAAGAAAAGATCATCTATGTGATAATAGATAATAACTACTAATCAGAGAGTATTAAATATTCTTGCTTTCCAAAAACCTTCCCAATGCTATACCCATATAACCCATTATTATAAGATATTTATATTATTGTAGTCCATACAACAGAATTCAGCTAGGTAAGGTGATCATTATTGCCTTCATGAAAATGCTGGAGGGTTTTCTTTTCTTCAGTGAGGCATCCCATATACTGTATGTGCATTTTTTTCAAGCATATAGTTCTGACTGGAAATGGTGGCCATAGCCTACAATATTGTACATATAGCACAGGAAGGGAACTGCTTCAGGATAGGATACAGGATATATAGGGTAGCAGCATAGATGTTTTGTTTTAATGTTTCTTTCTTTGCTTGTTTTCAGGGATTCAATACCACGCTTCAAAAAGTATTAGTATCTCCTTTACTAGAGATATTGAAACGTGAAATAATTGCACTGGGGAAGGTATTGAATTAGATGATCTAATCTTTTTTTATTCTATGATTTTTATCTTTCAGTGCTGCTTTGAAGGAATGTTCCTATCAAAAGGAAACATCCCTTCATAGATTTGCATAACCCTTTGGTGGAAGTATTCCTATTGAACTGACTTGGTCAGAACAATGTTTTATCCATTTAGAGTTTTCCCCCATACTTTTTTCTGCTCTATCTGTAAAACAACTGAGTATTAATAAGAAACCATCTGCTCTTTCGATATATAATTTTTATTAAGAAAATAAAAATGAATACAAACAAATCTAGAGTAAAGGGGGGGGAGAAGGAAATTAAAGAAATAGCAAAAAGTGCAAGAAAAAATTGAAGAAAATATAAAATAAAGAAAAATGATATAAAGAAGTTGTTCTTCAAAACCAGAAATCACAAACTTGATCTTCTTTTGTCATATTTATATAAAATGTCCTTAGAAGTTCTTAAAACCAATAAATGTGGATGATTCTTTTCTCTAATTAAAGAAGTCAAAGAATTAAAATAGACAACAAGGACCTATCGTTTGAAGCAAATAATTGTGTATCAATGATGCACGTGTCTAAACGATGAAAGCTGTCTAAACTTTTGTTGAAATTTGAAATGGAAGAAGATCAGATGAGATTTATTATATGATAAAGTGGGCTAAGAATTATGGTTATAATATAAAGATGGATCAATATGAAAATATGTGCTCAAAAGCAATAGCAATAGCACCTAGACTGATATACCACTCCAGAATGCTTTGCAGCACTAAGACGTTTACAATGTGAGCTTATTGCCCAACAATCTCAATTCTGAACAGTGCTGTAAAGTATGATGGAGCAGTATATATTGACCTCAGAAGTATAGAAGGATAGGTCAATCTTGAGCCAATCAGGATCGAACTCCTGTCAGTGGGCAGATTAGCTGCAATACTGCATTCTCACCACTGTACCACATAGACTGATCTCAAAGAGAATTTGTATAAAATTATGTATCTTTGGCACATGACTGCATACAATTTGTCCAGTATATATAATGGCATTTCAAATTATGTTGGAAATGTGAACAATATGAAGGGACATTTTATCATGCTTGCTAGATATGTAAAAAAAGCTTTAAAATTTAAATTCAAATACATACTTTCATATAGAGAATTTTAAAGATCAATATTCAATTGAAGCCAAACTCTTTCTTTTTAGAATCAATTAACTCTTATAATTAGCAATTAGAGAAAAATCACCGAATTTGGTTTCAATATCTGATTACGTGGCAAGATTACTATATGGTCAGAGATGGAAAGATTTGACACTACTCCTAAGGAGGAATGATTAGCAAATTTGACAGAAATGGATACAGTGACTTCTTTAATTAAAGAAACCATCTATTATTTAATAACAAAGAACAAAAGTGTACTTGGTTACTTGTCAGTCCACAGCTGGTCACCAAGCAATAACACGCAATACAATCCTTCTTCAGGAATCTGATTTTGCTAATTCTTTTAGCCCAGCTAGTACCAGTTTTCTCATTTTTGTTGAATAAATTCCAGTTATCAACACAAAGCACTTCCATATAAGGGGGTTATTCTGCCTCAAAAGCATCCTGAACCTATGATTGCCTGACATCAGTTGAGTTCACCAATTGAACTGATTTGGTTCTGGCTCTCAGACAATCTTCTTTTTTCCAGCACCGAAGCTTTGCAAAAGCTTTGGTGGTTTGTTTCTATTGTAACTTCAGAAATGAAGACAGACACTTGCGGGTAACTGCAACACTGTAACCGATTTAATGTAACAAATAACTTTGTAACAATTGGGAAGAAACAGCTGGCAGGCTGGTTGCTGCAACGGTAGACAGGGTA
Source organism: Thamnophis elegans (assembly GCF_009769535.1). Taxonomy (NCBI): domain Eukaryota; kingdom Metazoa; phylum Chordata; class Lepidosauria; order Squamata; family Natricidae; genus Thamnophis; species Thamnophis elegans. The sequence continues at coordinate 94,760,480 of NC_045541.1, read as the reverse complement.
GTCTGTTAAGTAGACAGGGTAGTCTGTTAAGTAGACAGGGAGGTCCGTTCAGTAGACCGGTATCTTCCGCAGCTCCAAGTAGACCGGTGTCAGCGGTAGCTCTGGAGTAGATCGGGTGGCGGTTGGAAAGAATCTGCCTTTTATATTCCAGCAGACTCGCACCTGACAGCTCGGCAACTGACAGGCGCGTCTGATTGGCTAAGACGCGCCTAGCTGCTACCGAGCTGTCATTCGCAAGAGCGAGGACTTTCTTCAGCTATACAACACTTCTTCCCCCCCAGCTGTGCGCATGCGTGAGATTTGCGCACGCGTAGTCATCTAAGTACACAGGAGAACGGCAGACACGCCCCGACCGCCGCAATTGCATTGCAGGCGGATCTTTGGAAGGATGTCCCTGTCTGAGCTCCTCCCTTCGGGGAGTAGAGCTCCAGGTGACATCTGAAGGCCCTGAATTTCTGAATGGATGACTGCAACTGAATGGTAAGCTGGGCGAAGGGGGCGCGGCCGAGGATGTTGATGTATTATAATTAGGCCGGTAGGCGGCCTCTGAGTGGGGCGGGTTAGGTCTACATTGACCTAAGCTAACTGGGTGGGGGTTTGCGAGCACGGTTTGAGGAGCAATGACTGACACATCAGGGTTTTCTACCCTTGCTGAGGGGCTAGGCTGGCCTGAATTTGGGAAGGCTGGAGGATTATGAACATTTGAACGCGGTTGCGGGTCCAGGGCTGGCTGAGCTGCGCCTATGCCAGACCCTTGCGTGTCGGCTTGAGGTGTAGTTCCGGATGACTATCGGTGCCTTAGCTGATCCAAGTGCCTCCTCCAGATGGATCCATCGGGTATTCTTGCCCTGTAGGAAACGGGTCCTGTTACTTCAGTTATGACTGCAGGGACCCATCCAGTTTCCCCTCCATAATTCCTAGCCCAAACCAGATTCCCAGGTTGGAAAACTCGGGAGGGAGTTGGAGGCCCCACTTTGCCAGACTGAATTCCTCAATAGATGGGATGCAATCTATCCAGGGTGGTCCGCAGGCGCCTGCCCATCAGCAGCTCCACGGGGCTTTTCTGTGTCAGGGGGCAAGGTGTGGAGTGCTGTGCCAATAAGTACGCATCCACCCTTGCCTGCCAGTCCCCTCGGTTAAAACGGCCCAAAGCCTCCTTGGCCGATCTAACCACCCTTTCCGCCCGGCCATTGCTGGCCGGATGGTAAGGGGCAACCAGCGCGTGGCAGACCCCTTGCTCGGCCAGAAAGGTTTGGAATGTTGTGGATGTGAATTGCGGGCCGTTGTCGGACACTACTGTGTCCAGCAACCCGTGGGTTGCAAACAAACGTCGCAAGGCTCGCACAGTACTGTCAGATGTGGTGGAGTGCATGAGCAATACTTCCACCCATCGAGAGTACACGTCCACAACTATGAGGAAAACCTGTCCGTGGAAGGGGCCCGCAAAGTCTATATGAATTCTTGACCAGGGTCCACGGGGCATTTCCCATTCCCGGGAGGGAGAGGAAGGGGGAGATGGCCGGGACTGCTGGCATGTTTCGCATTTGGCAACCCAGGCTTCGATCTCTGCATCTAATCCTGGCCACCAAACGAAACTGTGAGCTAGAGCTTTCATTCTGCTGACTCCCGGATGGCTTTCATGAAGGCGTTGTAAAATCTGTTGTCGGAGGACCGATGGGATGACCACACGGTCGCCCCACAACAGACAGCCTGAATGAATTGATAGCTCTAGCTGTCTAGTTTTGAAATATCTGAATTGCAGAGGTAAGGCATCAGTAGGCCAGCCTCTCAGGACCCAATTCAATAGTTGTGAAAGTAGTGGGTCAGACCGAGAGTGAGCGGCCACATCTGTAGCAGTCAATGGCAATTCCAACTGTGCGATTGCCAGGACTGAACGGCAAGGAACCGCTTGGACTTCCATGTCCGGAAGTGGGCAGTGACTAAGGGCATCTGCATGCCCTAGTTGCTTGCCCGGACGGTAGCACAAGGCGTAGGAGTATGCCGCTAAGAACTCCGTCCAGCGGGTCATCCTTGGGGATAGGATAGGAGGGGTCGGCCTATCACCAGCCAGAAGCCCAAGGAGTGGCTTGTGGTTTGTGAATAGAGTGAAATGCCGCCCATATAGATAATCGTGGAACTTTTTAACCCCTGACACTGCAGCCAGAGCCTCCTTGTCATTCTGGCTGTAGTTCCTCTCAGCAGAGGACAGTGTCCGGGAGTAAAAAGCTATGGGAGCTTCTGAGCCATTGGGCAGGACGTGGCTCAGAACAGCTCCCAAACCCATGGGGGAGGCATCACATGCTAGAGTCAGGGGCATCTTGTCGCTGTATTGCACTAAGACTGCCTCTGACGTCAGCAGAGATTTGACAGCCGCGAACGCATGCGCTTCGCGGCTGCCCCATTGCCAGGTCGCGGATCGGTCGAGCAACCGATGTAGCAGCTCGGCTAGTGATGCCTTATGGGGAATGAAAGGCGCGTAGAAATTTAAAAGCCCCAGGAACGATTGTAGTTGCGCCTTAGAAGTAGGAGTTGGAGCGTTCCTGATGGCTGCTAATTTTGAAGGGGTAGGGTGGATTCCCTGGGCATCAATTGTGAAGCCCAGGAAGTCCACTTGAGGTACAGCAAAGAAACACTTGCTGCATTTTAATTTTAGTCCCGCGCCCCTGAAACGGTCGAGGACCTTCCGTAAGACTTTGATGAGGTCTGAGCGGCTGTTTGCAGCGATCAGGATGTCATCAAAGTACGGGATAACACCAGGGAGCCCATGGAGCAGTCGCTCCATGAGGCTCTGGAAGATCCCCGGGGCAACGGATACGCCGAATTGGAGGCGGCGACAACGGAAAGCCCTCCAGTGGGTGACGATGGTTTGGGCAGCCGCCGCATCGTCATCCACAGGAAGCTGCTGATAGGCCTGCGCCATATCCAGTTTGGCGAAAATACAGCCCTGCCCCAATCACTGTTCCCTCTAAGGTGCGCGCCTGCGCGGCCGCGCACATGGAAAGAAATCCCCACGCAGCAGTTTCTAACTGCCGCGCAGAGATTTCTACCAAAGCAAACGTGGGGAAGTCCTTTGCAGGTGGCTAGAACTGGCCGCCCGCAAAGGACCTCCCCAGATTTGTTTTGATGAGCCACCAGTCCTCTTGCTTCTTCTCCTTCACCGGCAAAGCTCCCGCTGGCGCCCCCGCCCATGGCAGTGGTGCCTCTCCTTCCACGCGGAGCACCTGAGCTGGTTCCCGCGTTATCCCTCCCCCTTCCTCCTCTGCCGTGATTTTGAGGCCGCGGGAGCTAGTAGGAAAGCGGCGGAGGTGGAGGCGGCGGCAGGGGTAACCCAGAGCCCGGAGCACCTCAGCTGGGCTCTGGGTTACCCCTGCCGCTGCCTCCACCTCCGCCGCTTTCCTACTAGCTCCCGCGGCCTCAAAAGCATGGCAGAGGAGGAAGGGGGAGGGATAACGTGGGAGCCAGCTCAGGTGCTCCGCGTGGAGGGAGAGGCACCACTGCCACTGCCATGGGCGGGGAAGCCAGCGGGAGCTTTGCCGGTGAAGGAGAAGAAGCAAGAGGACTGGCGGCTTTGAAATGCAACCCCCTGGTCCCGCCGGCTGCGGATTTGATTCGGCGTAAGTGGGGGCCGAACACATGCTGAGCTGACTTTACGCAGTGAGGCAGAGTAATTCAACCCCCCCCAAAGAACGTGTTTGTGTGTGTGTGTGTGTGTGTGTGAGAGAGAGAGAGAGAGAGAGAGAGAGAGAGAGAGAATGAGAATTGGATCAAAATTGGTGGCCAAAGGAGTGGAGGGAGGGAGGGAAGGAAGGAAGGGAGGGAGGGAGGAAGGAAGCCCTGCCCCCTGTGAAAAAAACTGAAGATGGAGCAGTGAATGAATAAACCATAAAAGCAACAAACAGTTAATGTGTAAGTAAGCTGAGGATCAAGTTCTCAACTAAGGAAGAAATATAAGAAAGAAATATAAAAAGCTCAATATGCCAAAACACTTGTTTTAGTCTTCATTTAATTACTTGTATTGTAGTCTGATGTAACATCTTTTTAAAGTTAACGTTAGTTAGAAAAGATAGGGTACAAAACTTAAATAATAAAAAAATTGTACATTCATTTTGAAAAATAAATGCAATACTTGATTAATTTCATATCTTTATTTAAAATAGTTTTGGCATGGCATATGATTTTATCGACTCAGTTGGAAATGATGTGGATGTTGTATCTGATTCTGAGGTATATATATTCTTAAGTAACATAACATATAGCATATTGTCCAAACTTGCTAGACTATTTAATTGATCTTACTACTTTAAAGGGGGAGAGTTTCATGATAAATTATTTTATTACATTTATGTTGCATTTATATATTATATTTATTACACTTATATTCCACATTATATATTTGTATTGTTATTTTAGTGTATATTGTCAATTTCGATAGATATTATATTGATATATCAATACTGATTTTAATCATACTAAATAACAATTACTGCTATTATTTATCAGCATTACATATTTACAGTTTTTAATATAGAGTTAGTCGTATTTTAGAATAATAGCGTTATCTTTTAATAGGATAATTGGCAAAATCTAATTCACATGTGAAGGGTTGCATTCCAAAGGAATGTGAGAGGACAGGTTGCCTGCAAAATGCCAGGACCCTGTTGGTGCCATGTCTCTCTCTAGCCAGTCTAACAATCTAAAAGCTGAGCAGAGAGCCTTTTTTTTTTCAGGGTGAGCGGAAAAGTATAGTCTTTGAGTGGCACTTTTCATGCCTGGCATTCATCAGGCTGAAAGCTTGATCACAATCAGTGCTTGACGCTTGGAATGTTGCGCAAATGTCCAGCAGATGTGACAGCAGTTCAAACTGTGGCTCTCTTAGGTGCTCAGGCATAAAACTGTGCCGCTCAAACACTATACTTTTCCGCTCACACTGAAAAAAAATTAGAGGGAACATTGGCCCCAATGAATGGAGCAGGTGCTGTACTACAGGGACTGGATAGGGGTTTGCCTGGAGGCCAAGGTTGATGGTCGACTTATAGTCGGCGCAGATCCTAATGGAGCCGTTGGCCTTCACCGGAATCACAATGGGGGTTTCCCAGCGTGAGTGGTCGACGGGCTCCAGTATGCCCTGCGCCACGAGCTTATCAAGCTCGGCTTCAACCTTTGGCCTCAAGGCAAAAGGCACCCTGCGGGCCTTCAGTCTGATTGGGGCAACCTGGGGATCCAAGTTAAGGGAAATGGGGCTGCCCCTGTAGTGGCCAAGCTTGCCATCAAAGATGTCAGCATAGTCTGATAAGACTGCTGCCACATCGGAAGGGGGCGTGTCCGCTGTCAAATGGATTCCTTGCAGGGAAAGCCCTAATGGAGTGAACCAGTCTAACCCTAAAATAGAGGGTAAGGGTTTGAGAACAATTAAGGCTGGTAAGGTGGCAACATGCTTGCCATAGGCAACCCTCAAATTGTAGGAGCCTAGAACAGAAATATGGGAGCCTTGATAATCTTTCAGGATGGCATCAGGGGGTGCAGATGGACACGTTTAACATTTGGGCACAGCAGGGAAAATTTGTCCCAGGAAAGCAGAGATTTTGAGGAGCCGGAGTCAACTTCCATCTTGCACGGTTTCCCTTCAATCTGCAGGGTGATGTTAATTTTGTCCGTACCCTCTGAGGCTAAGTTGACTGTGATTTCTGGAAGAGGCGAGGAAGCTTGATTGACGCTGTAGCAGTCTTCTTGTCGCTGTGTAGGCTTGTGGGGCTGAGAGCTTTTCGGCGGAGGTGGAGGTCCATATGGAGGTGGTGGTTCGTAAGATGCGGCAGGAACAGGCAGGGAGGCTCTGCAGACTTGGGCTAGATGGCCCTTCTTTCCGCAGCGGCGGCAAACCGCTGCCTTAAAGGGACAGGTAGCTCGGGCGTGCGCTCCACCGCAGCCAATGCAGATAGAGGAACTTGCAGGAGGCCGGCTGATGGCTTGAGTTAGGCGAGGTTGGTGTCGACATGGGGCTGCCCCAAGTCTGTCCACTTGGAATTGCCTTAAATGTTCTGGCAGAGGGGCGAGTTCATCAATAAGATTAGTTATGTAGGATGGTTGTTGGAGCGGAGGAGGCGCCATGGCGGTTGAGGCTTGCGCGGCGGGTAAACCGCCGGTAACGGTTATTTGTGCCAGGTAGCGTTCGATCTCCGTTGAAGAGGAGTCTGCTAACTCAGAGGCATGAGCCTCATCTATAGCATACACCAAAGTGACCTTAGGCTTCCCTAACAACCTGCGCCTTAGGAAGATATCCTTAAGCCTACAGACAAACTGTTCTGCCAGGTTTGCCTCTAAGTCAGGGAACTCGCATTGCGCCGCGGCGACTCGCAGAGCCTGCAGAAACTGATTAACGGTCTCTGCTGGCTTCTGCACCCGCCTACGGTAGGCAAAACGCCTGGCAATCTGAGAGGGCGTCGGTGCATAATATGCCTGGAGGCCGTCAGTTAGCTCCTGCCATGAGAGGTCATATACTGCTCTGGGGGCGGCGAAAGACCTTGCGGTGGCGAACATCTCCGGTCCACAAGCAGTTAAAAAGAATCCACACTTTCTCGCTTGGGAATATCCCTGGCGGTTGTTCGCAATAAGGAAACACTCGAATCTCTCGAGGAATGCTTCCCAAGTCTCACCTCCAACCCCAAAGGGGGCAAATAATGGCATGCCAGTCATCACAGTGAGATTAAGTTCTGAGTTAATTTGTAGAAAGGTAGAGCATTGAGACGGTTATCTTCTGGTTACAGGTTTTCCCCAGTCCTCGTCGCCAGTATTGTAACTTCAGAAATGAAGACAGACGCTTGCGGGTAACTGCAACACTGTAACCAATTTAATGTAACAAATAACTTTGTAACAATTGGGAAGAAACAGCCGGCAGGATGGTTGCTGCAATGGTAGACATGGTAGTCTGTTAAGTAGACAGGGTAGTCTGTTAAGTAGACAGGGAGGTCCGTTCAGTAGACCGGTATCTTCCGCAGCTCCAAGTAGACCGGTGTCAGCAGTAGCTCTGGAGTAGATCGGGTGGCGGTTGGAAAGAGTCTGCCTTTTATATTCCAGCAGACTCGCGCCTGACAACTCGGCAACTGACAGGCGCGTCTGATTGGCTAAGACACGCCTAGCTGCTACCGAGCTGTCATTCGCAAGAGTGAGGACTTTCTTCAGCTATACAACAGTTTCCCTACTAAATTTATGTGTAACCATGCTTCCCAGTTCTTGGTTTAGTTGTACCAGCAGGGCTGACATTAAAAAGCACATTATTTCCTCCTTCTCTTTTACAGAAGATAAGTGTACATATGAAGCATGGATTGTTTTTTCATTCCATAGTTCCTGTTGTGGCCCAGCAGGAGCCGTTGGAGCTGCCACCAGACTCCGACAGCAAGGGGCCCTATGAGTCGGCTCTGGAGGATGTGGAGGACCCTGGACAGGGTTCCGACTCCGAGCAGGGCACAGAGAGACTGGTTGGCCACCAGGTGGTGCCTGAGCCTTGGACCAGTGGGGAGAAGACAAGGGAGAGTGATCCAGAAGCCAGCAGTTAGTTGTTCCTGGATGCAGACTATCGAAGAGCTACTCAGCGTCAGGAACAATTAGGCAATTACAGGAGGTAATTGCGCTCAGCTGGTGGTCATTAGGCTCTCTCCAGACTAGAAAAAAGACTGCTTGTGGCATGCCCCTCTTGCAGAAGTCAATGCATTGACTAAAGAGAACGTAAATAACTTGGCATGCTGGATTTCTGCCAAGGTTTGTCTGAATTGCTGCCAAGGTTTGTCTGACTTGCTGCCAAGGTCCTTATCTGTTTGTTTGCTTGGCTTTCAGCCACCGAGATTTTGGCTTCTTGCTATTAAAAGTACATCCTAGTTAAGCTTGCCTCGGCTTTCGTTACTGGACGGAGGAGGGGGTCAAAACAGTTCCTGAGTGAAGTTGAAGGGCGGGTGGGATGCCCCAGCAGAATGGAATCTGGTAAATGTCCATGGAGTTGCTCAGTCATCCAGGTTATGGTTGTCCCAAAGGTGCTTCTTTCAAGAGGCGACTAGACTTTTTGGTTTTCTTTGAAAGCATTTAGCTTCTCATCCAAGAATCTTCTCCAGTTTCTTGAATGAGAAGCAAAATGTCTTCAAGAAAAACCAAAGGTCCAGTTTCCTCTCGGAAAAAAAAACATCTTTGGGACAATCTGGTAAATGATTCTCTCCCTCTCCCTCCCTCTGCCTCTTTCCCTCTCATTCTGTCTATGTGAAAGTGGAAGAGAGAGAAAGAGAGAGAGAGACTTTTGCTTCTCTTACTCAGATCAGATTTCTATTTTCAAGAAGATTCCCATGCACGCAGCTCCAACATGATGTCTTCAGTGATTGAAGAAACTGTGAAGTTCCATAAACAAAAGAAAAAGGCTGAGCATCTTGAGCAGCTAAAGAAAAGTTTGGAAAAGAAAAAAACACACACACAACTTTCAGAAATGAGAACCTGAAGGATCTGAATTTTCCCTCTAAGCCATTCAAGATGAAAATGCTCCCGAAATATGAAGGAATTGTCTTCTTGGACAAAGAGAGACCCTTAGAAGCAGGGCAGCTGCAGGATCAAAGTCCCTTGGATACTGCACAGGACAGAGCAGCTGGAGTGAATTGCACTGTGGTGAAGGACACCATTCTTAGGCAATAAGAGGCTTAAATTAAGCAAAGACATTTGGAAAACTCTGTCAGACTTACATGAAAATATACTCCATCTCTGAAGTGTAACTTTTGGAAAGCTTGCATCAAACATCTGGAAGAGAAGGTTCCACCACAATATTGCGAAGCCCTTCTCCGCGGAGACATAAGCGCGAAGGGCTAATCCGTGCTGTCCGAATCGCTGAAGCGAAATCGACCTTACCGCGCTGACATAAGGGCAGAGGGCAAATCCACGCCTTTCCAAGCTATGTATCAACAAAATGCGACGCTAGCACGGCGTCATCACGCAGACGCAATCGCGCTAACATGTTGCAGCTGTCAAAGCTGTCAACTGTCAAAGAATCGCGCGTGCGTTGCAACTCTCAAAGGATTCAAATGGCAAACCTAACCCTAAACCTAACCCTAAACCTAATCCTAAACCTAATCCTAAACCTAATCCTAAACCTAATCCTAAACCTAACCCTAAACCTAATCCTAAACCTAACCCTAAATCTAACCCTAAACCTAACCCTAAACCTAACCCTAAACCTAATCCTAAACCTAATCCTAAACCTAACCCTAAACCTAACCCTAAACCTAACCCTAAACCTAATCCTAATCCTAAACCTAATCCTAATCCTAAACCTAACCCTAAACCTAACCCTAAACCTAATCCTAACCCCTAAACTTAACCCTAAACCTAACCCCTAAACCTAACTTATTTAGTGACATAATAAACTTAATAATAAATAATAATAAATAAATAAATAATAAATAATAATAAAACTAGTCCTAAACCCTAAACAAAACCCCTAAACCTAACTTATTTAGTGACATAATAAACTTAATAATAAATAATAAATAAATAATAATAAAACTAGTCAACAAAACTGATTGATTTGATGCAACAAAATAAACTTTTATTTACATTTCACTGTTTCAAAACATTCAAAAGCTGCATTTTACATATAAAATAAACATTAAAAAACATTCAAAAGCTGCATTTTACATTTAAAACAAACGTTAATTTTTACTGTGGTTAAAACAAAGGTTAACTTTTCCTAGCATTCAAAAGCTTCTGTTTCAAAACATTCAAAAGCTGCATTTTACAGTTTACTGCGGTTAAAACAAACGTTAACTTTGAATAGCATTCAAAAGCTGCATTTTACATTTTACTGTGCTTAAAACAAACGTTAATTCAAAGCATTCACTTTTTCGCGCTGCCGTCGTTGCGCTGATATCGACGTGGTAATGTGGGCACGCTAATGACGACGCATATTTATCGGAGCATATTTGTCGGTGCTCTTTTGACTAGCGCGGTTTTGTCGTGCCACGGAAGAGAAAAGGAATATGGATATAAATAAAATAAAAGTTCTGTAAATCAGAGAGACAAAAATTTCCAAGAAATAAACTCTTATTTGCTTTTATTTTAAATTTATTCCCTAGAAAGGAGGAGGGGGGAGGAGGAGGAGGAGGAGGAGGAGGAGGAGGAGGAGGAGGAGGAGGAGGAGAAGAAGAAGAAGAAGAAGAAGAAGAAGAAGAAGAAGAAGAAGAAGAAGAAGAAGAAGAAGAAGAAGAAGAAGAAGAAGAAGAAGAAGAAAAGCTTCTTCTAATATTAAATTATGGAGTAATGCATTGTTCTAAGGATGAAATTAGATGTTAAATTAACCTTATAGCATATACTTAACACTTATTAGAAAAACTGCAAGAAGGGGTTTGCAAATCAAGACCATCTTATGAGAAAAGAGGATAGTCAGCGGCAAGTATTGTCTGATCAACGCCATGAAAGAATTAAGAAATTACAATATTAAAGAAGCAAATGTAACTGAAACACTAAATATTTGTTTAAGTTTTCTATAAATATTATGCATAGAGTTGACTATAAATTACTTAAGAAAGCCTTTTAGGAAAAACATTTGCTGGCATTCAAAAAGTCTACAATTATCCTTAAATGACTCCACTACTATCTGGTGTTTGAATTTGGTTTGCTCTCAGAAGGATTTTATTTTTCATTCATTTTGAAAGAGGAGACAGACATTTTATTAAAATTCACAAAGCCCTGACAAATTAAACTAGGAAGGAGCTTTTTCACTGCTGGAAATTGGAACAAATTTGCCTGGTATTTGTGGTTTTACATTTTGACAGGCAAGAACAATAACAGGTCCAGGAGATCGACCTTTCCAATTTAGCCTCCTTTTTCATTTTCCTTCATCTGGTCACCAATATTACATTAATACGATAAGAAGAAAACAAAAAAAAATGTCCCTTTGGGCTGTCTTGTTCTCTTTTCTTCAAATGGAATATCAAGACACAACCTTTTAATTTAACCTTTTGCATTAATCTTCAGTACATTTATTGCTATATTCTCCTGTGTTTAAATTTTGATTAGGTTTTAAATAGTTTTAATTGGGTTGGTATCCATTTATTTTTCTTAGCTGGATAAAGTGCCATTTTACAACCTGATCCACAATTTAGCAGCATAAGTATTATTTATTTATTTTCCAGGTGATAAAAGACCACAATTACAAATTAAAAGCAAACAAAATGTTTTGTATACTATCAGGGCAATTATTTTCAAGTATTAAAATACTCTTTCCAACTATAGCTAGGAACATGGTACCTAGAGTGGCATTATACTCATAAAGCTAATTCTGCTGACTGCCAATTGTCACCAGTTCAGCAGTTCGATTCTCACCAGCTCAAGGTTGATTCAGCCTTCATCCTTCTTAGGTTAGAAAAATGAGGGTCCAGATTGTTTGGGCAATATGCTGATTCTGTAAACCACTTAAAGAGGGCTATAAATCACAGTGAAGCAGTATGTAAGTCTAAGTGCCATTGCTATTGCTATTTTAATTTTCTAATCTGGTGTTCAACATTCTCCACAAATCAACACATTAAAAAAGTGTATTTCCAAGGGCCTAAATTTCACAAATTACAACTAATTCCATAGATTGTGGCCAGCACTGAATAGATTTTAATTTTCCAGTCAACTGAAGAAAGAAAACTGTTCAATTTTGAAGTATGAAAAATACATTTTTTTCAAACAATGACAAACTTGGAATACCAGAACATCATTTTATTTTTATAAAAATAAGGCCAAATTTAAGCTTACTTCTCAATATCACCCAAATATGTATAGCATCCTTTAAAAATTAAAAATGGCTGATTTTAGCTAACATTGATATCATCAAAGTCAGCTAATGACTTCCTATTCTAGCTGATTTTTTTCAGCAACATACTTGAAATTGTTCAAATAGAAACAGATTCAAGTCTAGAGATTATAAAAATATATGGAGCAAGAAATGGCTCTAACAACCTAGAAATTAAGAGAAATAGTGATAACAATATATTCAAACTACCTCAATAATGCAGGATATGATTAGATGGTGAGTCAAAGCACTAACATATGCAGTATGCCTGGAAGCATGCAGTTTCATTTTATTTTTCATATATCTAACAAATATATAACATAGTATAGCATACAGTAGCACAGAACCAAGTTTGGACTCATTGTTTTGTTACTATAGCCATGCATTTTTAATTTAAGTACTGGTATCTTTTATTTCCTAAGTATTCTGCTTGAAAAAGATAATAATGTCTTCTAATAAATATTGAGCTGTGGCTGATTGGTTTCTCTTTCTTGTTTTCTCCAGTTGTGGACCATTGAATATTGGTCTTCCATTAATTCTATTTTTATCAAATACTGAGAAAATGAAGACAAAGGGCCAATGTCTGCCATTTTTCTTCTTGTTCTACCAAAAAATTATCTGTTTCCAATGTTAATTTGGAATACTGACTCCTCTTTCACTATTCCGGTGGTTAGTATTTTGACAAATAGGTTTACTACTTATTTTTTAAATGAATTGAAACATGTTTGCATTTAAGCTGTGAAGTCCTCACAAATATTGTTCCAAAGAGAATAAAATCTCAAATAAAACATTTTTTGAATGTCTATATTTTAGGAACAACAGCAGCAGGGAAATGAGCCATCTAAAGTTTTCGCTCCTATTAGGCCCGTTTCATTTTTAAACATGCCACAACTTATTGTACTTATTATTACAATAAAAACACCAAGAGGGAGTAAGAGAGGAAAATATCACTGCTTCCAAAAATAATAAAACTCCATTGAAAAGACTGAAAATAGCATCTAATACTATTTGCCAGTTATGCAGATTTATTCCAGATAACCAGAATATATCTTTCCCCAAATGGGACAGGAAATCTACTTCCTGGAAAGCATTGGCTCTGAACTGTTGATGGCACCACTATCAAAACTTGCAACTGTTAAAATTAAGATTGTTTGAAATAGTTGATGTTCAGAAATATTTGCTGGTGTTTCAGAGACATATTCTGTAAGAGAGAAGACCTGAGCTCATAGAACATTTACCTTCGATAACCTTTCATATATTCCTGACCCTTTATTAGCTTCCACTACTGCAAGAACCATAAGGCTGATTTCAAACATCCAGCAACACAGGTTTGCAGCACAAAATATTGCACTTCTGACATCAGAATTATGCCCAACGGTGGAAAAATGTTAAACTTGTCCTGTGTCAATGCAATATATTAGAATGCACCAGCTTTGTTATGTTCCATTCAATAAAACCTGCAAAATTCTTTTGGATTGGCTAATTTTACAGGAAGCCATAGCTCAGAAATCCCATTCCTTTCTTTTTAATGGACATCTGTCCTTATAAACAAATCTAAAATCAATCTGACTACATACGGTAAGTTACAAAACAATTTGTACATGAAACTCTAGGAAAAATGTTTTGTGTTCATGACTTCCATCCTGTATTGTCAGAAGACTTGAACTCAGCAGAAATAAATAATTAGGAAATAAAATACAAGAAAACCACTGAAAAAATAAATTAGTTTATTCCATTTAGATATTCTGAAAGTCACTTGAACTAAAAAAACAAATATAATTTTTTTCTTCTAATTTCTTCATGGAATTTTTTTGGGTGCTAATGAGAATGTACTTGTTCAAATGCTGGAAAATCTATTATAAATATTGGTGTGATTTCAAAACTAGACAATAAAGTGTCACATACTGTATAAAGGATTTAAGGAAATTGGCTATCTCTGGTTCCAAATATAAGTAATGTTTAAAATCCTGACTGGTCTTTCTTAGAACAATTTATTTGCAATAATATATGTCTATTTAGAAATAAATTCCAAACAATTGAGGGGGGGGGGGGTATTACAGATTATTATGTATAGGATTCCTGCTAGAAGGATAAAATGTTTATGCACTTTCCCAAACAACAAGCCAGAATGGCTTTGTGGATGTTATCTTTCAAAAGCAACAGAAAAGAAGCTTGAATTAGTCAGGAGGGACTTTATCATGACAACTGTTGGTAGACAAACTCTGCCAAATGTAGTTTTTGCACGAAATTCTGACTTGACTTGTTGACAATTTTCTCATTCAGAGAGTAGAGAAAACACAGGAGGATCAATTATCAATACTAATAATTAGGAAGCACTCAGGAACCGAAGGGAAAACAATGGGTATTTTAGGGAAAATGTTTATGAAATACCATGTTATTTGAATTTCAGAAAAAGTTAAAGTTGGTGGTGTCAAATATCATTCCTTGTCTCCTTGTCAAGGAAGGAAATGTTATAGTAAACACAGCAATCATAAGTAAGATTCCTAAATTCCTATTTAGGGGTGAAAACAGGGGCAGGTTAAGGAAGAGTATACACAGATAACCCAAATTTGTAAAGATGCTGTCATAAAGGATAACAATGAAAAGATAATGAAAACAAGGTGGAACTATTTTTTTTCAGGCTTCTCTGAGAAGAGGATTTAAGTCTCAAAAGTACAATTGTCAGTTGAAGGAGCAACATTCCATAGGAAGCTTGATAAAAATTAGGACACTCAAAACTTGCCCGATCTTTGGGATTGGAATATTCTGGACTCTAGAAATTCTACTTCCCCTATGTACCATGCAAATCTTCAGATGTTTGGGCTTTTTTAGACCTGTGTTCCTGAAGAAAGGCAGCTTCATAAATTTCAGAGATTATGTTAAACTGGCTCACATATCTGACTATCCAGGGCTTTGGTACTTGCTAACTGCTAACTCAGCACACTGAGGATTTTCTTGAAGTTTTCTTGAACATGTGCAGAATCAATGCTATATAAAAGCATTAGCACAATAAGAGCTTCTCTTTATGTGCAGTTCGTAGGGTTCATAGGTGTTGAGATAAAGGACAAAGGTTTCCACTCAAGTTTTCATCTTGGTTTATTGTCATTTTTATATCAGATATTTTCTCCAAGCATCACAAGTTAGGATTCATGGTTTTTTCTCTTACATGCATTAATAAATGTACTTTTATTACATAAGTAAGTAATATGCAAGGATATTCCTCTTCTTCATGGTTTTTGGATAGCATTTCATATTTTTTTCCTTTCTCCACTGATCTGCATGATGAAAGCCAAAGGTGCTATGTAAAAAAGATGTTCAGTGCTTTGAGTAATGACCTATGTATCCTACAAGTTTTGATGATTATAGCAACATTTTTCCAAGTCATTTCCTGATGCTGTAGAATTCGCTATCAGTTTGTGTGCCTAGATGTGTGGGACAGTATCAGGTTTTTTTTCCCCCCTCAAATCTGAAACTATCACTTGTTTGGATCTGAGGTATCTCATACTGAAACTCTGACTACTGGAAATTCTGGAAACAGATGGCTGGTGGGATATCCAAAAATATGGGTGCAATCATCCATGGAATCCAGCACATGTTTATCTATCCATTTGTCAATCCTTTCTTTCCTCCACCCTTCTAAACGGCTACAAATCTCAGATTATGTTCTTAGCTTTTAGAATCATTCTCCCTGAATGAAGTATTCATTAACAGCTTCAGTGGGTAAATGAGTAAATCACTCCTTCCTTTCTGTCCAGT
The DNA here is from genome assembly GCF_009769535.1 of Thamnophis elegans. Classification (NCBI taxonomy): domain Eukaryota; kingdom Metazoa; phylum Chordata; class Lepidosauria; order Squamata; family Natricidae; genus Thamnophis; species Thamnophis elegans. The sequence continues at coordinate 94,744,924 of NC_045541.1, read as the reverse complement.
TTTCATTAGAACCACTGGGCAAGAGTCCAACTCTCAGCAGGTGAGGCTGAATGAAATCAAGCTGTATAAGCAAGGTAACAAACCGTGTCCACTGTTCCAAATGCAGAGAAGCCCAATTAAACTGGTTATGTGAATGGCAAGTATTGCCACTGATCATGTTACACTGATGGAATTTTTGTTCTCTTTTCGATGTGGTTTTCTTTTCCAAAGGAAAATGCAAGAACTTCTTTTCTCTAAATAGATAGTATTTTTCATTATCATCCAGTAGGACAGGAAACTATGCACAATCGGAGTAGCAATCACCTCCTGTGAGATAACATGAGAATGATAACAAATGTATGAGAAAAGCAAAACATTAGTTTTAAAGTCGACATTCTGTCTTTAATTCTGAATTTGGGCATCAATAAAAAGTTAGCACTAAACAAAAGCAAAGCTCCCTGAATAAAACATAAGCCAAGATATTCAACATGATGATGATGATGATGATGATTTTATTATTTCATTTCTGAAATACTTTAAATTGTACATCCTTATTTATTAACCCTTGAGAGCTCCACAAAACTGTATATTTTCAAAAATAATTTGTGTTCACAAAAAACAGTAAATATTGAGATAATTTATATAAAGTTTAAAATCTTAACGATCACATCAGCATAAAATATTTCTTTACTCTCTACTGGTTTGAAAAGCAGGACCAATTTCTTTGTTTTGCCAATGCCAGCAGTTTTGGAGAGACAGATTAATTTGTGTACCTCATTAGAATTGAAAAAAAAGTTATGTATCAGTTTCAACTAAGAAATATTCTGTTGTTTGAATAAATTATTTCCATCTACTTAAAAATACAACATTAGAATATTGTGCAAAAGTTCATTTATTTCAGTAATGCAACTTAAAAGGTGAAACTGATATATGAGATAGACTCATTACATGCAAAGCAAGATAGTTCAAGCTATGATTTGTCATAATTGTGATGATTATGGCTTACAGCTCATGAAAACCCCAAATCCACAATCTCAGAAAATTAAAATATTACATGCAATCAATTAAACAAGGATTGTACATAGAACAATATTGGACCTCTGAAAAGTATAAGCATGCATATGTACTCAGTACTTGGTTTGAGCCCCTTTTGCAGCAATAACGGCCTCAATGCGGTGTGGCATGGAAGCTATCAGCCTGTGGCACTGCTGAGGTGTTATGGAAGACCAGGATGCTTCAATAGTGGCCTTCAGCTCTTCTGCATTGTTCGGTCTCATGTCTCTCATCTTTCTCTTGGCAATGCCCCATAGATTCTTTATGGAGTTCGGGTCAGGCGAGTTTGCTGGCCAATCAAGCACAGTAATCCCACGGTAATTGAACCAGGCTTTGGTGCTTTTGGCAGTGTGGGCAGGTGCCAGGTCCTGCTGGAAAATGAAGTCAGCATCCCCATAAAGCTCTTCTGCAGAAGGAAGCATGAAGTGCTCCAAAATCTCCTGGTAGATGGCTGCATTGACCCTGGACTTAAGGAGCGCCTTAATAAGAGGAATACGACATTTGAAGCCCATGTCCAGGATCCATCTGTGTGTGGTGGCCCTTGATACACTGACTCCAGCCTCAGTCCACTCCTTGTGAAAGTCCCCAACACTTTTGAATGGCCTTTTCCTGACAATCCTCTTCAGGCTGCGGTCATCCCTGCTGCTTGTGCACCATTTTCTTCCACACAACTTTCTATTAATATGCTTTGATACAGCACTTTGGGAACATCCAACTTCTTTTGCAATTACCTTTTGAGGCTTTCCCTCCTTATGGAGGGTATCGATCAGTGATGGGTTTCAAAAATTGTTTGAACCTACTCTGTGGGTGTGGCCTCCTTTGTGGGAGTGGCTTGCCACCCATGTGACTGGATGGGAGTGGCTTGCCACCCATGTGACCGGATATGAAGATGCCGACGACACTTGTCAGAACCACCTTAAATTACCTCACAAACAGCACTGGCATGCATAAGAATATGATGTAAACTTGTTTTTTAAAAGGCATCTTTGGTTTGCGTTAAAACAACTTCAACACACACAATGTTCTGATTGCACCACAAATGCAGTAGTCATCCTTACCTTTCACAGAGGCACTGAGTTTTATAAATATGAGCATGATAGTGTAGAATAAGCATATCCAAGGACCAGTGGTGGGTTTCAAAAAATTTTGGAACCTTTTCTGTAGTTGTGGCCTGCTTTCTGGGTCCACTGGTGGAACCTCTTCTAACCGGTTCAGTAGATTTGATGAACCGGTTCTACCGAATAGGTGCGAACTGGTAGGAACCCACCTGGTGTTGATGATGGTTTTCTGCACAACTATCAGGTGAGCAGTCTTTCCCATGATTGTGATTCCTACTGAACCAGACTGAGAGACCATTTAAAGGCTCAGGAACCCTTTGTAGGTGTTATGGCTTAATTAGCTGATTAGAGTGGGACACTTTGAGCCAAGAATATTGCACCTTTTCACAATATTCTAATTTTCTGAGATCGTGGATTTGGGGTTTTCATGAGCAGTAAGCCATAATCATCACAATTATGACAAATCACACCTTGAACTATCTTGCTTTGCATGTAATGAGTCTTATCTCATATATTAGTTTCACCTTTTAAGTTGCATTACTTAAATAAATGAACTTTTGCAAGATTTTCTAATTTTTTGAGTTTCACCTGCAATGATGCTATTGGCAACTCACCAAGAGAATAATGACACACTGTTAAAAGAGTCATCATTTTGTTTTTATTTTTATTAAGTCAAGAAAGAACAAGTACGTCTGTTTTCCCCTAAATATTTTTTTTTATATTTACTTAAAAACTGTTTTCTATATTATGTTCTGAAACTGAATTAAATGGGCTGCTGTCTTAATTTTGCACAGAAAGCTGTGGATATTCTGTGGTCATATTTTAAAATGAAAATTGGTCACATTTTTTCATTCTGTACATAGTATGTTTTTTCCTTGTCTCAATTTAAAATTAACCCAACAATTTATACAATTTACAGGGGAAAATCACTGAACAAATGCAATATTTAGCATGTGTGGCAATTTGCTAAGTTGGAGTAAAATATGTTCAATATTTTTATTAGGAGCAATAATGTATTGGTAAAGCATTCAGAAAAAGAATGCTATTGAAATGGTGGAATTATATTATACTATAATATAATTAGATGGCATCAGTTACTATTAAAGTCATGATTCAGCATGCTTTTTAAAAAATCAACGTGTGACATTTTGTCTTTCTTGTTTGCCAAAGAATCTCTGTAGAGCAAGGATAACAAACTCGTGGAATCACGTTGTCATCACGTGACATATCGTGATTTTTTCCCCTTCACTAAAATGGTGGTGCTGTAGAGCTTGCTTTGTCTAATCCTTGTTTTTTTTTCTTGTTGAGAAGCATTTTATTAAGCCTATTTTAACAGAGTTGAGACAATCATCTAGAAGTAGAAATCAAGATTACAAAAACAAATGAATATTCCCTTCTGTTGCTGCCATTCCTGGGATTGAGTAGCTGCCCTTTGTCTGTTTGTTCAGCTTAGATTCCAACATTTGTTAGAAAAAGTCCATCCAGTGTTTCATAGCAGCCTGTTAAAGCTGGCTGTTAGATCTCAGCTAAGGCCAGTAGACGGGCAGCCCCGAAATCTATTGAAATGCAAAGACAAACTCATTACGAGGTGAAAAAATCTTATACTTGTGCATGCATAGGTGCTGCTTGCAATACCTAGTCTATAGGAAAGGATACTCCCACTCTGAAGCCACCCGGGTTAAAAGTTGAGATGCAAAGGCCAACAGGTTGATTAAACAGTTCCATGATAAACACCCTCATAAGCCCAAAGGGCCACCTGGGGGGTGGGGGTAGGAGAGGTTGAAGGTGATATGGATTAACCTCCCTTTGATTTTCTCTTGCAGGAGGGTCTTCTCAACTGAGGGGGGCAGCCTGTCAGCCCTGAAGCCATTTTGGGAGCATCTTCAGGGCTGCCACAGCAAGGCCAGTGGAGCTGTGGGAACATGAGAGGGGAGATAGAGATAGCTGGGGAGATGTGTAGCCAAAATAACATTTTTCCCATGGGAGCCAAGGATACTCTACCAGGTGTTGGAGGGGCATGGACAAAAGCCAGCTGGAGTTGGGACTGCAACCTGATAGGGCCAAGTGATTAATGTTTGACCTGGGGCAAGAACTTGGGGTTTTGATTTGGGTGGGGAAAACCTTGGGTCCTTCAGAGACCAGCTGTGCCACTATGACATACCTAATAAATTCATACTTTGATGAAACTCAGGGTTTTGATTGCTTTAGGTCTATTACTTGGAACCCTGACACCCTTAGTTTCTTGTCTCAGGGACTTGCCCTTGTCCTTCATCCAAAAAGCTACCTAGCTTACCTTATTGTGAAATAAAACCTCAGATGACTGAGTTACCATATTTCAAACATGTATGATTCTTGCTCATGTTCTGTGAACTTCAGATCTTCAGTCCTTTTCATCATGAGCTTCTTCTTTTGAACGCTTTCTTTTTCAGAATCTTCTCTGGTGCCAAAATAAACATAAGAGGAGGGATTTATAAATGAGTGACTTATTTTGTGTAATCATTGTCTGTTTTGGCAGTGACACAAGAGTTTCCTTAGGGAGGTGAAGGGTGACATGGATTGGAATTACAATTCTGGAGAAGGAATTTGCCTTAACTCTGTTGTTGTAGTATATCTAAGTTTAGATATGTCTATGAAGATTCTCAGTCATCCAGGCCATGTTGTCCCAAATGTTCCTTTTTCAAGAGGCAACTGGACTTTCTGGTTTTTCTTTGAAGACATTTTGCCTCTCATCCAAGAAGAAGATGAGCTTCTTTGCTGAAGAAGCTTCTTAGATGAGAAGCAAAACATCTTCAAACAAAAACCAGAAAATCCAATTGCTCTTGAGAAAAGTACCTTTGGGATAGGTTTAGATATGATCCTTTATTTGAAATGTTATCAGTTGTAAGACTGATTATGCATGTAGGTTCATCTTGGGAAATTAAAATAGGACAATCCTCGCTACACAAATGTGATAATAAACTGGGCTAATCATTTTGAAATGAAGCTTAGTTGTTCCATTCAGGCAGATGGAAATATGCAGGAAAGAGTGTCAATTGTGAGAGTGGTAGGAGAGATTAGAAGTGACCATACCTTATTCTGATTTCTTGAGATTGGCCAAATAGAATTCTTTATTGCAGATATGGGTATTTTGCAATCCTGGGACCACATCCAGTCTGTGGGCTGTCCAGTCTGGCACATGGTGGAAGTTATCATTGTCAGGGGCAAGATGGGAGGCAGGCAGTAGGAAGCAGGGCGGTGATGTGTGTGGCACCATCACTGGGGAAAGAGCATCATTGTCAGAGGTAGGACATCAATGGTGGTGGCCCTTCACAATAGTCCCAGTTTTTCATGTGGCCCCATGGGAAACTTAATTGTACCCCCTAATTTATTGTATCAGGCTTGTAACTATGGTATTCTACTAATACCAGAAACCCAGTAGCTTAAACCATCTCTTTGATAACAATATCAGATATCAGTTATCTGTATGAAGACGCGGAAAGATGTAATCTTCATTCTTGATGTTGTTCAGCATACAACAATGATTTGCATCTTTGCCCCAGCTCCTGTTCTCTGAAAGGTTATAGCTAAAGAGAGAGTTGATCATAATTTACTAGCATCCTATTGTACTTCCCCACTTTCTTGCTAAACTAAACTTCAGAAACTTTTCCCTTACTGCACAGGTGGGAAACTATGGCCCCTTTATCACTTGTAGACTTCAACTCCCAGAGTTCTTGAGCCAGCTGGCTCAGGAATTCTGGGAGTTAAAATACACAAATCATAAAGGGGCCATAGTTCTTCACCCCTGCCTTACTAGATGGCTTTAGTGACTAATTGTTCACCTTCCACAACTATCTAACATTCCCAAGTGAACCATCTTTCTGGATCAAGTTGATTCTTCCAAACATTTATCCAAAATTCCATCTATTATACCCTGCAATCTTATCAATGTGGTCCAGCCACTCTCTGGCCCATCTGGATTACTATTAAGGCTACACAATATTCAGTAATTAGCTTATGTTCTAGCAACTTCTAAAGTATAAACAAACTATAAACCAAGCCCTAACTTGTTAAACAGAGCCACAACTCATGCTTTGACTTTTATTATTTTTTCAACAGCAACAGCTTCATAAATTTTAAATTACATTTATCACTAAAATAATCAGTACTGACAATGCTTAACTTAAATATTTAAAAAAAAACCCTTTCCTTGATTTCTAGTACATCTCATCAAAAAAATAAGTAATTGTGCAGCCAATACAGATTTATTGCAATGACTTTTAAATGTTTTCTATAAGTATCATAAATATTGCTATCAACACACTTTGTGTGCCAAGCATCTTCTCATGTTTATTTTGTTTCCAACTAACAATGGAATTGTGAGAAAATGGCTGTCAGCTTCAGACTATAACCAAGATTCATCCTCCTTGGATTAAAGAGCCAAAACTGTTGACAACAATAATAAGAACTAAATGAAGACAGCCAACAATCTGTAAACAAGTACTAACTTGTGCATATTTGAAGGCTTAAATATTTTTGACACAAGAAAGAGGAGGATCGAGCTATGCTGCATTATATAATTAAATAGGTAGCCCTTGATTTATGACCGTAAGTGGGCCTAACATTTCTGTTGCTAAGCAAGATAGTGAGTTTCGCCCCATTTTGTGACCTTTTTTATTAAGCAAATCACTGCAGTTGTTAACCAGACTTGAAATTTTGGGCTTGGACAATCTGGAACTGCAGTATGCGGTATAATCTAAGCACAGTACACAACATTGTCTGCTAAACATCTTACCTGTCAATGACTTCTTCAGCTTCAACCTCAATAATATACGGGCAAACAATCAATACAAACTCAATGTAAACCGCTCCAAACTCGATTGCAGAAAATAAGACTTCAGAAACAGAGTGGTCAATGCCTGGAATGCTCTACCCGACTCTGTTGTTATATCCTCAAACCCTCACAGCTTCAACTTTAAACTGTCTACTGTGGACCTCACCCCATTCCTAAGAGGTCCGTAAAGGGGGCGTGCATAAGTGCACCAGCGTGCCTAATGTCCCTGTCCTACTGTTCCCATTTATTTGTATTCATTTCTTTCATTCACATCCATGTTTATATTTATACCTGCTATCTTGTACATGTTTGGCAAACTAATAAATACAAATACAAATGAATGGGGTTAAGCAAATCTGTCTTTACCCACTGACTTTGCTCGTCCGAAGTCAATGTTACAGACGGTGATCACATGACCCTAGGATACTGCAACTGCATTAAATACATGCCAGTTGCCAAATGCCCAAATTTTGATCGTGTGGCCATGAGGATGCTGCAATGGTCATCAGGATGAAAAACTATCATAAATCACTTTCTTCAGTGCCACTGTAACTAAACTAGCCACTAAAAGAATGGTTCTAAATCAAGGACTGCCTGTATAGGTCCATGCAGTTGGTTAATGAAATCATTATACAAATGAAAAAAATTGTAAATGGATTCCAGATTGTTTCTCTTTTATCTGCTTGCTATTCCTCATCCAGCTCTCCAACAATTCATTCCCACCTTTCTGTCATTGTTTCCACATTATAATGGTTTGGTTTGGTTTCTTACACATAAATTCCCACAATTTGCTGGAAGTTTTTGTGCAGAAAGGAGAATGAAGTTGGGTGATAACACACCATACATCTCTCTATTACAGATTACAGAGAAGGAATGTGGCACAGGATTGCTGGGTTTGGCAGCAACACAATGATTGAGCCAATCCGACTGAAATAAAAAGATGGTTGGTTCTTATTATTCACAAATCACGGTTAGATTCACGTTGGTTATGATCCATGGAATAAAGTAATTTGTCTAAGTGGATTTGAATGATGCTTGGGACTTCAAAGACAGATTGAAAACATGGCAAAGGATGAGAAATCCTTTGACAAATTATCCCTCTTTTGCAATCTTCCATTTGGAAAAAACATTGGGCTGCATGACTGTTTTAGTCACCACGGGAATAAGGATAATGTAAATTAATTAGAAGTTGGAGATTACATAAATCATCATTCCTGCTCTGCTTTACTTCCCTCCAAAGAAATTGCAATAGAAGAAATAGGAACAAAAACTATTTTCATTCCCACGTTCCAAATTGTACACAGACTGGTGCATGCCTGAGAAAGTAAGACTAGTGCCCCATATTTCAAGAAGCTGGTTTTTTAGCTCTATAGCTTTAATTACCTTCATGCTATTTCCATTTAAGAAATGACAACAGGAAATGTTATTGGGGATCCAATGGGGGAGTACTACACTGGAGGAGGCTACTAGTTGATAGCAAACCACACCTCCCTCCTCAATGCCTGCTTCCCACCCGCCCACCATTTGTTCTCATATCTGTATTCTCTTTGTTTTCTTTTTCATTCTTTATTCTGTTGTTACATTACTTTACTATTGTTTGTTTACACTTCTTTTCATTCTCCTGTTCTTATTATTGTACACCACTTAGAGTAGCGCCATGGTGAGGTAGTCAGCAAATAAATTTAACAAATTAATAAAAATAACAATTACCATATTTTTCAGAGTATAAGATGCATCCTTTTCACCAAAAAAGAGGGTGAAAATCTGGGTGCATCTTATACACTGAAAACAGCTTTTTTGGCCTCCCAAAACCCCACCCCCTTTCATAAAAATGGATGTGCAGAGGGTTTGGGAGGCCTGCAAAGTGCTCCTGGGTGCTGGGGAAGGCAAAAACAAGTGAAAAACAGGCCGGTTTTTTTCTTGTCCCCACCCCACCCCCCAGGAGCACTCTACAAGCCTACCACAGCCTATGCATGCCCTGTTTTTTGCAAAAAAAAACCAGGTCCATTTTCATGAAAAATGGGCCATTTTTGTTCAATTTTGCCCCCCATCGCAGCCCCCAGGAGCACTTTGCAGGCCATTCAAACTCTGCATGTCCCGTTTTTCACAAAAAACAAGGCGTGAAGAGGGTTTGGGAGGCCTGCAGAGCACAAAAACTTTTTTTAAAAAATTTACCTCTTTGAAATCTTGGTGCATCTTATACTCCGGTGCGTCTTATAGTATGAAAAATACGGTAAATGTCTATCCTGACTACCAACTGGAAATATCAAGAGCTCACATCAGGGTAAGACATATTCTATGATTTTTCATCTGAAAAACATTTTGGGCAGAGTGGCCCATTGGTTTGAAAGAGGGGTCAAAGAGGACATCTATGTCAAAATTGAACACCTCTCTTTCAACAGAGGGGGAAGGATATGACATTATCTATCTCCAGTCTTCAACACAATCCTTTCAACAATTCCAAGAAGGCTCCACACCCATTTGCATTGCTCAGGTGACTCTGAGGGCATAAATAAACCTCCCCGTGGCCTCAACAACTCTGTGACCAGCTGTCTACAAGGAATATAAATCCTTCTATTCCCCACCATCCAGTCAGAGGGTGTTGAAGCTTTTTGGAGTGAAACATCTTCAAAGAAACAGAAGAAAGTCCAGTTGCCTCTTTAAAAAATACCTTTGGATTTGACTGTACAAACTGCAATAGAGTCTCTTGGGGTGCAGAGATATGAAACCAAAAATACTGCAATCAATAATAGTTTGGGACCAAATGTTTCTGCATCATTTTCATTGATTTTGCAAAGTTAAATTATGAAGAGTTTTGTGGAACAGTTAAGCATGTCAATGAGCTCTAAGTTTTAGCTTCCACATTCAACAACACCTTTTTCTCTCAGCAAGTATCCCATTTGCTTGGAAAATAATTAACTCTTTCTAGGTATATAACATCCATCCATCATCTACAGCACAATAAATCACATAGTATTCCCAATGGACCTAACCATCCTACTGTGCTTTTTCTTCTTTGTTTTTACTCACAGTAACAAATTTAGCATTATTCTTTGTTTATCCTTTACTATTTTTCCTCTCCTTTATTATCAAAAGAAACAATAAGGTCAGAGAAACAAGTAGTTGGCTTGACTGAGAATTCTAGAGGAGTTAACTCTATCCACTCTGCAAGAATAGCAATAGCAATAGCAGTTAGACTTATATACCGCTTCATAGGGCTTTCAGCCCTCTCTAAGCGGTTTACAGAGTCAGCATATCGCCCCCACAGTCTGGGTCCTCATTTCACCCACCTCGGAAGGATGGAAGGCTGAGTCAACCTTTAGCCGGTGAGATTAGAACCGCTGAACTGCAGATAACAGTCAGCTGAAGTGGCCTGCAATACTGCACCCTAACCACTGCACCACCTCGGCTCTTATAGAATTATAAGAATTATAACATATGTAAGCATGTCTATACTGTATATTCAAATCAATCAAGTAATAATACAAGATTGCAGGCTTGTTTAAGTTGTCAGGAATAACCATAAGCCAAAACATTACAATGTCTTTTGATCTAACTGTGAAAGGAACTAAAATAGGAAGGACAAGGAAATAGTTTTGTACCATAGCATTATTGTTCTAATATGGAAAATTCATTCTGAACTACACTGTGGTTATGAAACCAAATACATTATGCAATACTCGTTCCACTGCTTTAGGATGAGTTAATAACATTAATGAGAAAATCATGTCCATTAAAAAAGTTGTTCTAAAGAAAAATGGCATGCCTGTGCACAACTTGTACCAAGATCCAAGCCAATTAATGAAGAAATATTGAATTTTTGAGAATATTTTCTGATAAAATTCTATGTTATTTCCTATGTTCTAGAAAATAACTTCTTAATCAGGTAGACCAGGGGTTCCCAACTGCTGTGCTGCACCCATTACTGGGCTGTGGCCAGTGGTGGGTTCCAACTAGTTCGGCCGAATCGGTAGGTAGGTTGGCAGAGTGGGTCACTGGAACTGACAACCACCCAGGCCTGCCACGCCCTGAAGTGATTCTCGCCTACAGCACCACCATCTTGTTTTTGGCTTCTGCACATGCGCAGAAGCCTTTTTATAGTACTGTGCATGCACATGCACTTGCGTTTTCAAGCATGTATGAAGCACGTCCCTGAGCGAACCGGCATTAGCGGCTGCCAGAACCCACCACTGGCTGTGGCCCATTTGGAACTGAGCCACAGAAGTGGTAGGTGGGCATACACACACACAGCTCCACTTGTGGGAGCAATGGGTGAGTATGTGCATGCAGCTCCATTTGCACAAGTGGCAGATGCATGTGCCTGCTGCTCAGCCAATGGAGTTGCACTCTGCTCACCCAGAACCATTTCCTTGGTTTGCAAAGCTGGAAAAGTGGGGATCACTGAGAAAGGCAACTATCAGCAACTATCAGATTTTCATGAGTAATTAGGATATAGTCAGTCATGCTGAGAGAATTAATAGCAGTAGACTTAGCAGTAGACTTATATACCGCTTCATAGGGCTTTCAGCCCTCTCTAAGCGGTTTACAGAGAGTCAGCATATTGCCCCCAACAATCTGGGTCCTCATTTTACCCACCTCGGAAGGATGGAAGGCTGAGTCAACCCTGAGCCGGTGAGATTTGAACCGCTGAACTGCTGATCTAGCAGTAGCCTGCAGTGCTGCATTTAACCACTGCGCCACCTTGGCTCTTAAGCAATCGCAATGAAACAATCCAGCATTATTACCGTAGTAAGGAATTGGAAGGAAGGGAAATTTGAAACTCCATCTTTCATTATGATTCAATCATGCCCTTTTGGTGACTGGTCAGTGATAGGAAGAATTTTTATATGCAAAATCTGAATGCTTCTTAGGTTGGTAAAATAAAGCTTTTCTTAAAATCTACCACTAATCTGTGGAAATTACTGGACGATTTTTTTTTACTGAGTTTGCTCTGCTACAGTATAAAAGATACCTAATTCTACAGCAAAGAATGAGTCTTTTGTAATTTCACATACCATAAAATCTTCCATTGGTCCCAGATCTGTCCCAAGGTAAATCACAGGCACTACTATATATATCTTACAATGCTGACAATTTCTGGGATAATAAATTGCACTGCCTCTTTAAAACATGGCAGGACAGGATATGGCTGAATTCTTATATTCAATGAGAATTTCTCTGTCTGTGTGAAGTAGACATTGACAATACACTGTCTGTTGGAAGTTCTTCATTACAATGAGGCAAGTAATGTATGCAAGCAACACATGGCATAAATGGACAGTTACCGTGAAGTTCCTGTGACTATATATTCCTTTCCACCGGCAGATGCATGTTAAGAATTAGATTCAAATATGACTGGATTTGTGGTCACTATTTTATGTTATGCCTACAGCAGCTCTATTCATAGTAAGTGGGACATCTGGATAAAATTTGCTCTAGCACGCAGAACTGGCAGGGTTTGTTCATGCTGGATGAATCCAATGCCACAAGCAGAAGGCTACAATCAGATGAAGGAAAAAAGTAGCCACGGAAACCAAATGTGATTTGTATCTTATTCAAAGAAGATGATTGAATGTACCTTGAAAACGAGGCTTTGGGCAAATGAAAGACTAACTAGTTAATCATAACAACATCCTTATTTCTTTGAATTCAACTGCTATCAACTTCCAGCAGTGCTAGGACTTCTATTCCCTATAAATCTGTAGGGCAAAAAAATTGGGAAAGGATTTGTAGCTCTTTAAGGTATAATTGGATTTTCTGACTGCAGGTAGGCCCAGACTTACAATCATTAGAATATAAACTGATAGCCAACTTACTAGCACTGATAATGTTACCTAGTTAGGGTAATGAAACATCTGCAAGAAAACAAGCTCAGGGAGCCTCATTACAATCATTTGTTTAGTGATCATTTGAAGTTACAATAGGATTGAAAAAAGTGATTTACAACCATGTTCCAAATATCATCCAGAATTAAATCAGACTCCAAGGCATAGCTTTCCTCAAAGTTCCAATTTAATAAGAGAGACATGTTGGTACAATCCATGGAAACCCGAATCTGAAAGTTTCCTGGATTTCCACCCAGTTGAAAAATTCAAAACCTTGCTCCCACACCCACAAGTTCATCATATGGTCCAATCTTCCTCTGCCATGCTGGCATTTCCACCCATCTAGTTCCAGTCAGGTGCAGAAGTGCAGAGACAAAGGATGACCTTGGGCTTCTAGAAAGGAATGTTCTATTTTGACAACAACACATTCTACAATTCTACTCCTTACTATTCCCCCTCCCAATTACCCCATTAATGAAACATCATAGTAAAATAATAGAGAAAGTGTGGCAGGCCAAAGCTCCTAAAAGGAATATGACAGCAGGCCTGACAATTCTTATGGCCCCATCATCAAAATGTGGGGCTTGGTAGCCAGCATTTATTTATAATGGTTGCAGCATCCCCAGGTCTAGTAATCAACATTAGTGACCTTCCCAGACGGCTTTCAACAAGCAAAGTTAAGTAGCAGAATTTGTGAATGTGCTGGTGATTCAAGTCACCCATTTAGAACTCACACAATCCTAGCAAAGAGTGCATTAGTGCTTTTACAATTATTACCCGGCTTGCATAAATCTTATATATAACTTATATAACAGTAGACTTATATACCGCTTCATAGGGCTTTCAGCCCTCTCTAAGCGGTTTACAGAGAGTCAGCATATTGCCCCCAACAATCTGGGTCCTCATTTTACCCACCTCGGAAGGATGGAAGGCTGAGTCAACCCTGAGCCGGTGAGATTTGAACCGCTGAACTGCTGATCTAGCAGTAGCCTGCAGTGCTGCATTTAACCACTGCACCACCTTGGCTCCTCTAAATTTAAATAATTAATCCAGTCAGAGGGAGTTGTCCCTCTGACTGTGGAGACACAGCATGGATACTTTGCCCAGCCTTCTGGCTCATAGCTTTAACTCTCTTTGTTCTTTTCTGTATTCACTTAAGGAGCCTTTCCATATACAGTTCCTGGAGTACATGCTGTTCTAAATGCTTGAATGCGGCAAAAATAAAACAAGGCTGTGAAACCACGGTGAAGGAGGCTGACTCTTTGCAGTGGCTGCCAATGTGTTTTTCCTCTCTGAGAAGACACTTGCTTTCTAACAGCAGCTACCACCTCTAATGGATAAAGTGGGGATAACATCACTGCAAATGAGGCACCGAGTTGTGAAAGCTGATGCCTGTGTAGAATCAGAAGTCATACCGACAACCATTATCTTTTTCCTTTGCAAAAGATAGGGCTAGAATGCACCATAAAAACTGCTGGATATTCCAAGTTCATGTAAGGATTTATGAGACTTAGAAGCATCTCAATGTGGTTCCAATAAAGAGGTAAACTGGTCTGGTTAGAAAGCTACCAGCTATTAATTTTAACATCTGTAGCTTATATAAAAACCATGGAAATGTCATGTCAGAGCAAGTAAAAGAATATGCCCACGGTCCTAGCTTTACATTTAAAATAGTATTTTGTGAAGAACTGTGGTCTATATAATTTTGTTGAAATCATCATAGGAAAGCATAAAGCTGAAATGAAGCAAGGAAACGATCTACAACAGATCTTCAGTAATCTATACCCAGGTGTGTACTTTAATCCATTAAACTTGCATGCTAGAGGCAACTATTCCATCCTTAAAGAAGGATAGGCCACATAATCTGAACTGATAACAAAGCTACTCTAATTGTGGGATTTTATAGAGTAAATTATTAGACAATTTCATAATCGACTGTGTTTTTAATTTTTATCTTATTATTACCTATAAGAATGGATTTTTGAAACTTTCTGACAGCCTTCTCTTCTATACTAAACCTTTAAATCTCTTCTTCTTTCCCAATTAAATTACTGCCTCTTCTGAATTTATATATACATGAAATCCGAACTACCCACAATTCTGTCCAGCAAAATGTTAAGAGTAAAGCATTGTTGTTTCCTTTCATCCTTTAGTCTCTGTAAAATTTGTTTGAACTGCTGGAGAACAATGGCCCTAAATCAAAAGAATTAAAGCGCTGTTATATGCTTGTAATGAATACATTTGGAAACTAGGGATTGGATTACCTTTCTAGGAAAAAGAAAGAAGAAAAACTGCCTAATTGGATTGAAAATTGGAAACAAAAACAGCCACAGACCAAGTTGTTCAAATTGAAAAAGAAATTTTATCTTAGGCTCCCACTGGAAAATGCTATATATCAATTACCTTTTTATTAATTGGAAAATGCCCATTACTCACCTTTTTCTACACTATTTTTCTAGGAGGTACCATTTTCATGATTACTCTCCAGTTGAAGGAAAATTAGAAGAACCTGGGGACAGAATCAAGAGAGAAATCAGTCTGGAATATTTACGTTGCCACAAGTGATCCAAGTCCAGCCCCCTTGAATTCCATTCACTCTTTTCTAGCACCAATTAAGTGCTGACCGTTCATTGACAAGTGGCCCTGATTCTTCATGAAGAATTGTCTGCTATGGCCTCTCTGACCTTCTGAGCAAATAAAGATATCAGCTTTTTTCTCTTGATATCTCAGGCTGGTAGTCAAGCTGATGTGACCATAAATAAAGTCATCCGCTGTCTGGTGTTGTGCCTTCAATGCTATAATCAAGTTTCCTCTAAGCTTATGAAAATATAAGGGGAAAAATAAATAGGAAGTTGGGGATGGTTTTCTTGTTTCATTCTTTCTTATTCCACTTTCCTTTAACAGCTCCTGTTTTATATCTTAGCTTCTGCCAAGTCTAAAATGAACTAAAATTGTGATCCATATCTCACTGGAAACAGTTACGGTAAGTTTTATTATATTTGACTCTCTCTAGTTGTCTCTGACAAAATCATTAATTAACCATTGTTTTTATAGTACAAAGTAATTTATAATAATAATAATAATAATAATAATAATAATAATAATAATAATAATAATAATAATAATAATAATAAATTAAGAAAACTCCGCCGTTGCCGGTCCCAAGCCCGGATGAGAAAGGAGGAGGGTTGGGGTCAGGTTGGCATCTGGTCCCGTAAAAAAACCCCGGCCAACCCATACAATATGGTGAAAAAAACAAATAAGAATTCCATACCGCATCGGTCGTCGCGCGGGTTAACAAGGGCCGCGGCGGATGTTGGGGTCCCTGGACATCCGTCGACAAGTGGGCTACAAGTGGACCAGCCAACAAAACGACAAAAATATAGTGCAGATGAAAACCGTGCCATAATGGCCTGCTACTACAACTCAGAGCCAGAAAAAAGAGGATATTTAAAGCGAATGTATGAATTATGGAAACAACAATATCCAGATTCAAATGTTAGTGAACAACGACTAGCAGATCAAAGGCGATTTATTATATGGAATAAAGTGTTTAGTGAAGTTGAACATGAGGAAATTCAGGCAAATTGCAAAACCCAAAAAACAATATCACAAGCGGAAATAACTGATACTCAAGACACAACTAAAGACATTATAGTAGAACTCCCAGAAGAAGCTCTCGGGGAGGAAATAACACCACCACCACTAGAACCAGTTATCACTGAACCAACTGATGAACTAACTCAAAAACAAAAAGAATTGAAGGATAAGATCATGGAGCATTTTCTGCTTAATGAGGAAAGGCAACGTTTACCATCACTAAAAACTGTGCCTAAGAAAATTTTGGCCCCTATCATGAAAATGGTTAATGCAGTGTTTTCAACAATTGAACCGGGATCCATCTTGGAAACAAACCAGTTAATGTACAGCGCAGCTGTAATAGTCACTAATGAACTAGGCATTAAAATTAAAGTACCTAGTCACACAACAGAAAAAGCATCAAAGCCAAAGTGGAAAATCCGTTTAGAACAAAAAATCAAAAAATTAAGGGCAGATGCTAGTAACTTAAAGAACATGCATGAGCAACGGCTTAAAAACAACAAAATCATAGATCGGCTAATCAGACGATATAGATTGGATACAAGAAACATCAATGAAGCTGTAGAGATTGTAAAACAGCAGATAACAGCAACAGCTAGAAAAATTGAAAGATATGAGGCACGAATCATCCAATATAAACAAAATCAGCAATTTCGATCAGACCAACGGCGTTTTTATCAAAGTCTTAATGTAAATGGTGACACCAAAAGTGAAAAACCAGAAAAACAGGCCACAGTTGAATTCTGGAAAGAATTGTGGGAAAATGCAACAGGACTACAACAAGGAAGCAAAGTGGATACATGACTTTGAGAAAAGCATTGGCAACAAGCAAATGCAAGTATTAGAAATGACAACTGAGATGGTCAAAAATCGAGTTAAAAAGGTAAAGAATTGGACATCACCTGGAAAGGACCAATTACATGGTTTCTGGCTCAAATATCTGACCAGTTTACATGCAATATTGGCCAGGCAACTGAATGAAATTTTACAAAAGGGCCAAATTGATAAATGGTTGACAACTGGAAAAACATACTTGATTCAGAAAGATGCAACTAAAGGAACAACACCTGAAAACTACAGACCAATAACATGCTTGCCAACAACCTTCAAATTACTCACAGGCATTATTGCAGATAACATGATGGATTATTTGGAAACAAACAACATCTTGCCAGTAGAGCAAAAAGGCAACAAAAGAAGGAGCAGGGGCACCAAAGATCAGCTTCTAATTGATAAAATGATATTAGAAAATTGTAAGAACAGAAAAACGAACTTGAATATGGTCTGGATTGATTACAAAAAGGCATTTGACTCACTGCCACATAGTTGGATCATAAAATGCTTAGAAACAACTGGCATTAGCAAAAATATTACATCCTTTACTGAAAAGGCGATGAAACAATGGAGAACTGAGTTGGCAGTAGGGAATGAGATCTACGGAATAGTTAATATCAAGCGAGGAATTTTCCAGGGTGATTCACTTTCAACTCTTCTCTTCATCATCGCAATGATCCCACTATCAATAATCTTAAAAAAAATGAAATTAGGCTACCAAACAGCCAAAGAAGCTGAAAAAATTTCACATTTACTATATATGGATGATTTGAAACTCTATGGAAAGTCAGAAATAGAAATCCAATCATTGACAAACACAGTCCGAGTATTCAGCACCGATATTTCAATGCAGTTTGGCATGGAAAAATGCGCCACTGTATCCATAAAAAGGGGCAAAATCACTGCATGTGAGGGAATTGAAATGCCCAGTGGCCAATTAATTAAATGCAAAGAAAATGAAGCCTACAAATACTTAGGCATTCTGCAGTTGGATAACATCAAGCATGGAGAAGTAAAAACTATTGTCAGGCGAGAGTACACCAACAGAGTTAGGAAAATTTTGAAATCTAAATTGAATGGTGGAAATACAATCAAGGCCATAAATACCTGGGCAATACCAGTTATAAGATACACAGCTGGTATAGTTAACTGGACACAAGCTGATTTGGACCTTTTGGACCGAAAAACCAGGAAACTAATGACAATGCACTACAGTTTACATCCACGTGGTGATACTGATAGACTGTACCTGCCCCGAAAATCAGGTGGCAGAGGATTATTACAAGTGAAGCAAACAGTTGAAGAAGAAAAACATGCACTGGCTGATTATTTAAAAGAAAGTCAAGAACATCTATTAATCGAAGTAAAGAACAAAAATCTACTGAAGGCCCAACAGACGAAACAAGAATACAGAAAAGATGTGATAAAATCAAGAATGGAGAGTTGGCAGAACAAAGCACTGCATGGCCAATTTCTGAAAAAATAAAAGATAAAGTGGACAGTGAACAAACTTGGTTATGGTTAACAACAGGTACATTAAAGAAAGAAACAGAGTCACTAATCCTGGCTGCGCAAGAACAAGCTATCCGCACAAATGCCATTAAGGCCAAAATCGAAAAATCCTCTGATGATGCCAAATGCAGACTTTGCAAAGAAGCTGATGAAACTGTTGATCACATACTCAGCTGCTGTAAAAAAATCGCGCAGACTGACTATAAATTGCGGCACAATTCAGTAGCACAAATGATCCATTGGAATTTGTGCAAAAATTATAATATTAAACAGCAACAAACTGGTGGGAACATCAGCCTGAAAAAGTCACAGAAAATCAGATGGTCAAGATCTTGTGGGATTTCCGTATACAAACCGACAAAATACTGGCGCATAATACACCAGACATCACACTGGTTGAGAAAAATAAGGTCACAATCATAGACATCGCAATACCAGGTGATAGCAGGGTCGCCGAGAAGGAACATGAAAAAATCGCAAGATACCAGGACTTAAAAATCGAAATTCAACGACTATGGCACAAACCAGCAGTGGTAATTCCAGTGGTAATTGGCACACTGGGTGCTATTCCAAAAGCACTGGAATTACATTTAAAACAGTTAAAAATTGACAAAATCACCATCAGTCAAATGCAAAAAGCCGCACTGCTTGGATCTGCATGCATATTAAGAAAATACGTTACGACGTCCTAGGCCCCTGGGTGGGGCCCGACTAGTAACCAATGCCAAATCCGGTGAAACAACTGGCCGCTGTGATACAATTGTATAATAATAATAATTAAGAATATAGATGTAAATGCCAAATAAGAAACAGTGCTTTAGTACAATGGCAGACTAGAATGTGGTTTGTCATCAATCAACAGTGAAAATTTATCAGTGTCTTAGGATCTAGATCAGTGGTTCCCAACCTTTTTTTGGCCATGTGCCACCTAAGAATTTCTAAAATCCTGATCCCCACCCCCCTGTGACGTATAATTCTTATTTTACTCAAAAAGTGAACTCTACTCATGCAGAGGAAGCTTAAAAGGCCATTAACTTGGTTTAAACAAGGTTCAAATTTCCCCCATTAAAAATCAAATTGTCCCCCTATGGGGTGTGGGAACCATTGATCTAGATTATGATTCTGTAGGAAATGCCTTAGGGTGATACAACCGAAAAGCTGTAAAGAAACATATATGATCTGATTCAACAGACCTTTGATAACTTTGACCAATTTCCCAGTTTTGCCCATGGAACCTTATCTTTGCATGGCAAAGAGGCAGGATAATGGCTGCCCTTCTTCTTTGTATTGCAGCCAAGTCAAGTCATTTTGGTGAACCTTGAAGCCTGAATCTCTTTGGTTATTGATATATACCTATTTTAACATTGGTTCCCTTCCTGACCTCAGAACATATTCATAGCCTCACAGAATGCAAAAGTCACATTCTGGTTCTGCCCCAACTTCTTGGTTAAGCTACATTCACAATAAGTCCCAAAGGTGCTTTTTCAAGAGACGGTCTTGTTATTATTTGAAGATGTTTTGCTTCTTATCTAAGAAGCTTCTTCAGCTCTGACTGGATGGTGGGCAATGAAAGGATTTAAATTCCTTGCTGGTCATTTGCATTCTTTTAGCAAGTTGTTAAGGCCACCTAGAAGTTTATTTGTGTCCTCAGAGTCACCGGAATAGTGCAAATGGGTATGGAGCCTTCTTGGAACTGCTAAAAGGACTGTGTTGTAGACTGGAGATAGACGATATTATATCCTGCCTGTCTGTTGAGAGAAGGTTGTTCAATTTTGACATAGATCTTTCAAACCAGATGTCTTCTCTGTTCAAAATGTGAACTTTGCTGTCTTCAAAAGAGTTGCCTTTGTCTTTTAAATTTAGATGAACTGCTGAATCTTGTCCTCATGGGTTTGTTCTCCTATGTTGTGCCATGCATTTATGAAGTGGTTGTTTTGTTTCCCCAATATATAGATTTGCATAAGTCTCACTGCATTGTGCTGCAAATAGCACAAAGTTCAGTTTGTGTCTGGGTGTTTTATCCTTGGGGTGGACAAGCTTCTGCCTTAGTGTATTCTTGGGTTTAAAGTTAAATATTTCACGTTTATGAAGTACTTGCAGTATTCTATATGTTTATCAAAAACATTGTATATTATTCTTTTTAAAGGAGACTATCAAGCCATTTTTCCTGGAAAGCTGGAAACTATTGCTTTTAATTTCTTGGATTCAGTTTGTCCATCATTAAAGCACCTAAAGTGTTCTGCTATTCTTTACAATAATATCTCAATTTTTCCAGACAGATACATCCCCACCACAAGAACACTATTTGTATGTAATTCCAACAAATGTAAGTAATGCCTGGGCCATTATGGGCTGAGCAATTTTCTGCTATTTATCTTGGCACAAAAATGCAGACTGAGTTTTTCCAGATCTCCATAGCTCATTAACACAAAAGATTGGAATTATGTCATTCATTGAAAAAAGAAATACATCAGATTTACTATAGAATTATTGAATGGATTGGTTATGCAGGACAGAAACTTTTCATTTGTTTCCAAAAACTTGGATGACTTCTTTTCCTTTTGCCAAGCTATATGCACATCTGATTCTTAGGTTCTATGGATTCTTAGGTTCTATGAACACATGTGAACCACACTGCTACAATAAAACTGTAGCAGAACACAAGCTTCCCCTCATATGATAAAGCAATGGAAATCGCATTTCCTATCTCAGACGTTTTTTGGAACTGTTCCCACTTTGACACCATTTCCATGGCATAGTGCAGTTAGATGGTAGGTAGTGTTGTCACTACCTATCTGTCCTGGAAGGGATGGTGATAGTTATCTGGTGTCTTTCCTCTAACTCAAGCATATAGGATAGTTAGGGATCTTGCAGCCTTTCCTGGGCATTTCCTAGCTTTGTTGCATAAAATCATCATCTGAAGAAGTACAATAGGCAGGTGCATTTTATATTCCTGCAATTAATTCTTCTTCTCAATCACTGCATTTTAGGGCTTATCCTTCAGCATGACCAGGGGTGGGCTTCAAAAATTTTAGTAAGGGGTTCTCTGCCCAGTTGCTGGGTGGGTATGGCCATGGTGGGCATGGCCTAGTCAACCTCCTGCAACACAGTGCAGGAGGGGTTGCCCTCCCCAGGCTCTGGAGGCTTTCTTTGAGCCTCTAGGAGGGGGAAAACAGCCTCCCCAGGCTCCGAAGCCCCTCTGGAGTTTCCGGTCTTCCCGAACTTCCAGAAGACCCGTTTTCCACCCTCCCTGAGCCTCCAGATGTGCCCTACACTTACCTGCATCCAAAATGGGTCGTGTGGGGACTCCTGAGAGGGGTGGGAAAGGGTGGGCAGGGCCATCCAGGAGTGGGATTTGGGGGTTGTCTGAACTGCACACAATCTTAGCTAGAGTTTCTCTCAAACCCCTGCCAACCCCCCAGAGCGACATGGACCGCTCATAACTCTAACCAGTTTATGGATGGACTCGGCTGGGGACTACTGGCCCTGTAACATCAGTGACTGATGATGTGCTCCCCAGCCAGTCAGACAGGCATCCATTGTGAGAATCACATGTGTGGGTTCTTTGAACAGCAGCCCACCTGAGTATGACTATATGTGACATTGAATGTGGGGCATATGTATATATTTGCTCACCACCGATATCTTCCTCTCCCTTTTCTCACAAGCCCATCCCTAAATTGTCCATGTTGACTACATCATTCTGAATGATCAGAATTAATTTGATTTAATTTGATCATTTAAGCAGCTCAGGAACAGATAAGAAGTGAGGCAGAGAAATACAATCATTTCTTTGGAAGGATTTGACAAGCTACCCTGCTTGTTAGAACATTCTTTCTGGAAGATCCATGTCTGAACAATAGTAGCCTTCCTAGATTCATTATTGATGGGGTCGTGGGAACGGCCTGGAAACTTAAATTTTCACTTCCTCTCCCCTGGAAACTGGCCCTGCCTCATCTTCAGGCTTGATTTATGTACCCTTTTGTGACTCCTTTTTTGTACTACAGAACAACAACCATTAAGAAAGAGCATGCAATCAACATTGTACTGGCAGCTTTTCCTATTGCCATAGCAAAAGCTGGACTTTGCTAGAGACTGTAAGTTAGAAAAGTTCTGGCTGACCCTTGACTGCCATCCCCAAATGTGTTTCATTAAGAAACCTCTTAGGTTATCTTAAATATCTTGCCATATCATAAGAAAAATATTCTCCTTTCTTGGAAAAAAAAGGTATGTGATCCAGCTTCAAATGTAGTCTTACATTGTAATACATTATTACAATAACAGAATAACAGAGTTGGAAGGGACCTTGGAGGTCTTCTAGTCCCCCCCCCCGCTCCTCTCAGGCAGGAAACCCTTTACTATTTCAGACAAACGGTTGTCCAATCTCTTCTTAATAACTTCCAGTGTTGGAGCAGCCACAACTTCTGGAGGCAAGTTGTTCCATTGAATTGTTCTAGCTGTCAGGAAATTTCTCCTTAGTTCTAGGTTGTCAGTTTGGCCGATCGAATCTCACCAGGCTCAAGGTTGGCTCAGCCTTCCATCCTTCCGAGGTGGGTAAAATGAGGACCCAGATTGTTGGGGGCAATAGGCTGATTCTGTAAACTGCTTAAAGAGGGCTGTGAACAGTGGTGGGTTCCTACAGGTTCGGACCGGTTCGGCTGAACCAGTTGTAGCTTCGCGGCCTGGGTCGCTGGAACTGGCCTCCCACACCCCCAAACCAGTTCTCTTACATCTTGTTTTTTGCTTCTGCACATGCGCAGAGCAATTTTAGTTGTATTGTGTATGTGCAGGCTGCGTGCAACAAGCACACACACACGGTGTACCCCTGAGTGAAGCAGCAGTAGTCGCTGCTGGAACCCACCACTGGCTATAAAGCACTATGAAGCAGTATGTAATCTAAGTGCTATTGCTATTTTCCCAAGGTGCTTCTTCAAGAGGCAACTGGACTTTTATCAGAAAGTCCAGTTGTCTCTTGAAAAAAGCACCTTTGGGACAACCATGACCTGGATGACTGAGCAACTCCATGGACATTTAGTTTTAGGTTGCTTCTCTCCTTGATTAGTTTCCATCTATTGCTTCTCGTTCTGCCTTCAGGTGCTTTAGAGAATAGATTGACACCCTCTTCTTTGTGGCAACCCCTGAGATATTGGAACATTGCTATCATGCCTCCACTAGTCCTTTTCATTAGGCTAGACATACCCAGCAACTGTTTTTTATATGTTTTAGTCTTGATATATAATATTAAACAATATTATATAGGATGCATGAAACAATTTGTTTGAACCAAAGTACAAATTAAAATAATTGCATACTAGAAAGCATAAAGTAGCCCTGTTATTATCATAGACAGATTATTTCTTCCATTTTATAGGCTAAAGATACAAACAGATACATTCATTGCTATGTAAATTTACAAAATAGCACAAGATATTATAACATTTGAAATACTCCAGGATATTTTTGAAGAATGGGCCAGAAATTAGTAGCCACAATGTCAGATATATTGGAAATTATGTCCACTTCTATGAATATACCATGTTCAAAATGAATTAATCAAAAGTGACAGATATGATACAAATTTTACCTGATGCAGAAATACTAGAACCAGAAATACTGAATAATAATCATAATCATAATAATCCCATAGAGATTATAAAATAAAGTTGAAACACAAATGTCTAGCTAAGGGAATGAGATGCATAAGGACCTGAAAATAAATATAATAAACCAAGAAAATGATCAAGATAATATTGTACCTTTTACATAATTAATAAAGGAGGGAAAAAAGAGAAATCCAAGACAAGTTATTCAAACATATTGTACTTCCCATTTTCCTAACATTGGCAGTACTGACAGCTTTACTTCATTTCAGCTTTTGGCAAAGCAAAAACCAAATACCTGTAACAAATTTTGATCTACATTCTCCTAGTAAATATTTTTAATAATGTCCCTTAGGGGGAAAAAACATTCATCAATTATTAAACCAAGCAGACAATTAAATGTCATCCTTATTAGAACTTATTACAATAGCTGCCAAGAGTTGTCGTGTAGTAAGATGGGCAGCCAATAGAAGAGAGAAGAGAAAGGAGAGAGGGGAGGGGGAGGGAGACAGAGAGAGGGGGGAGGGAGGGAGGGAGAGAGTCTTTGGTCAAAGTTTTAGAAAGGTAGAACAATATGCTGACATTACAGTATTATCATTATAATCTAGTAGAATACTTACCCACATAACTGGCAAAAGTCAGAATGGAAAAAACATCTGCAAACTGCAGAGTCTGCTGTTGGCAACATCCTGTCTGTTGGCTTCCCCAACATATCTGTCTATATAAAAGCTGAGATGTTCAGAGATTGTGACAATTTTATCCACAGAAGAGTTTTAGTTCATTCATAGACATGAATGCTATCCACGTATTTATAAGGAAGAAGCAAAAGACATCAAAGAAGTGGGAACCAATTTCCTTTTCCTGAATGTTTCTCTCACATTCCAAAATGTCTAAAACAGACACTGCATTATATCATGGAAAATAAGGAATTGTTTAGTTACTACTAACTTGAAAGAAGTGAGCTTTTCTAATAAATTCCTTTTTTTTTTCTTTTTTTGCACCATTGATACCAACAACTGCAGAAAACTCTCTTCATTTTAACCGGTCTGAACTGGATTGAATCTCAAAGAGAACAAGTAATACAGCCCCATTTTGCACATCTTGGAGCATTCCCATATTGCATAGTCAAAACTCAGTTGCAAAAAAGGAAAGCTTTTTGTTTGTTTTTTGTTTTGGCAAAAGGTAAGGGCGAAATAGTTGTGTTAACTTCCCACAAAGCTTAATTCCCTTATTCTCCATTTTAATTCCCTTTCAGCCTCTCCAAATAAGCTCCAGTAATATCACGATGTCCCTGTTCACCCTGTTCATTCCAGGGGAGGGAGGGAGGGAGGGAGAGAAGGAAGGAAGGAAGGAAGGAAGGAAGGAAGGAAGGAAGGAAGGAAAACATTTGCAGTTCTTAAACAGATGATATTTTTAAAAAGTGGTATTTTGGTAAATTAGGATCAGTCTCCCCGTGATCATTCTTTGAGATTTTTTGTCTGCCTTTGTCATCTTTTGTTGCCCTGCTTTAGTTTCCTTGGTGTCATGAAAAGAGAAGATTTATATTGTATCTTTCTTCCCTTTCTTTTCTCTTACTGGTGTGGCTTAAGATATGCTTTGGGATTCCCTCTTCTTCCCTCTTTCTAACTTTCCCTTAGATCTTATATTATTTGCCTAATTTATATAGCCACCCATCTCACAGAACAAGTGAGTCTGGACAGTTTACAACAATCAATATATAACTTACAGTTATTAAAAAATTAAGCAATTATTATATGATTCAATTGATTCAATTTCAGAATCAAGTTTATTTGTCATGGTATATACTATCTCTGACCTTGTTTTTATGATACAATGTAAAATTTGATAATCTTGGCTAGTTTTGCTCAGCATTTTACTCTGTGAGTGTAATGGGCAGTGTTGTGACTCAGCAGCAGTCTTCTGTGAGTCTTTTCGGGATGCAAGATTAATTATGCAGCTGGGGCTCGTTAGGGGCATATTCTGGGGATAAAAGGATGGATGGTGCCACGCCCTAGTTGCAGGAGTCAATGTTCCTTGGTTCGTTCAACATTGATTGATCATCAGTCGTGGTTTATGTAAGATACACTTGGAAAAGTGCTTTGTTTTCTGTAACCCTGATTCAAGAAGACACTTGGAGAAGTGCACTGCTTGTAAGAGTTTTTGTTTGTATTCTGTTATCTAGTCTGAGACTTTATTTATGTTATTTTTGGGCTTGCAGCCAGTTGGAGCCGAGAACTGATAAAGAGAGTTCCTTTTAAGTTTGTTTACCTGTCATCTGTTTAACGAGCGGAGAAGGGGGGACAGAACAGGGCAGTAAACATGGAAAATTTCTAATCACTTTTCTCTTCTGAGATTTAAAGCTCACTTGTTTTTAAATGTACAGAAATTGCTCAAGCTGGCAAATCAGAGAACAACACTGCTCTTCTATCAATCCACACAGAAACAATTGTGGAACATTACATAAATATGAAATAGGGTATTCCAGTCTCAAGGCTGGGAAAGAATTTCCAAAAACACACTTAACCTTCTAGGAGGGAAAAGACCAGTGGTGGGTTGCAGGCAGTACGCCCCGGTACAGGTGTATCGGAGCCTGCCCGGAACATGAGATACCGTTCCGGTACAGTGCTCCGGAGGGCCCACCCGCCTGTCTGAGCACCTTACCTGTCTTTTAAGCCTTTGGTGCTTCCGCGCACATGCATGGCATATACAGCACATGCGTGACACTCCGCCAAGCAGCCAGAGCATCACGGAGGTTTGCGGAGGCATTGCAAGGGCTTGCGGAGGCATTGCGGGGGCTTGCAGAGGCATCACAGGCAGGTTCGATGCATGCACATGCCACACGCCACATGGGTGACACCAGGCCTGTTCCAACCATACTAATTGGAATAGGATCCAGAACCCACCACTGGAAGGGACAATAAGGTTGAAGGGACAGAAGGTAAGAACAGTGAAGCTTGGAGAGCAATGGATCTGGGTGGTCCTTGTCTTATGACCACAACAGAACCCCAAATTTTTGTTGCCAAGCAAGGGTATTGTTAAGTGAGTTTTGTTCCATTTTACAACCTTTCTGCCACAGTTTTTAAGTGAATCACTGCAGGTGTTAAGTGAGTCGTGTGGTCATTAAGCAAATCTGGCTTTCCCCATTAACTTTGCTTGTATAAAGCTGGCTAGGAAGGTTACAAATGATGATCAAAGGAGCCTGGCATGCCAGCTGCCAAGCACCCGAATTTTGATCATGAGATCATGGGGACGCTGCAAATGGTCATAAATGTGAAAAACTGTCATAAGTCACTTTTTCCAGAGTGATCAGTAAATGAATGATTGTAAATTGAGGGCTTATAGGGTATATTTCCCTGGGTTTTTTTTTTCTTGATCTTTTTCTTTTCTTTTTATTTTTTGCATTGTTTTTTACTTCTTATGCTTTTATTCTTATTGTCAGATGCACAGAGTTAAGTGCCACAAGATAAACAACTGTAACTGAATCTTTTAAATAAATATATAGTTAGTTCACTCAAAAGGATGAGAAAAATAGGTTCCCCTTTTAAATTCTGGGTTTCCTTCTTTCATACATGCCCTGTATGCCTGTATGATGTACTGTACACGAGATTGGTACTCCACTCCTCTGCTCACAAGGGAATCCCTTATGCCATCATGCTTAAAATGTTGGGTTTGGAAAACCTGGAACTGCGTCGCCTGTAGTCCAATCTAAGCAGAGTACACAAAATTGTCTGCTACAACGTTCTACCTCTACTACTTCAGCTTCAACCACAATAATACTCGGGTGAACAATAGATACAAACTCAAGGTAAGCTTCTCCAAATTCGATTGCAGAAAATACGACTTCAGCAACAGAGCTGTCACCGCCTGGAATGCTCTACCAGACTCCATTGTTACATCCTCAAACCCCCACAGCTTCAACCTTAAACTGTCTACTGTGGACCTCACCCCATTCCTAAGAGGTCTGTAAAGGGAGCATGCATAAGCGCACCAGCGTGCCTATCGTTCCTGTCCTACTGTTGCCATTTATTTGTATTCATTTCCTTTGTTCATGTCCATGTTTATACTTATATCCTGCTATCCTGTACATGTTTGACAAACTAAATAAATAAAATAAAATAAATAAATGATTGAATGCGGATATGTGTGTTTATGTGTATATAAGACATTCTGCAATATGCAAATTTTCTGTATTAAAGCAACTAACTAGCAGCAAGTTCTTGAAGCTGGGGAATTATTATCTGGTTCCTGTATTCATCACTGAATATCAGGGAGAGTAGAGAGTTGTAGCAATGTCTGTCCTGAAGACTGACACCGGGGCTATCTTCGGTAGTCAGAGATGAGGGATCTGTTAGATGATTAACTCACTACAAATTAATTAACTGAGAGACTGTTTTAAAAGTTGTATCTTCTACGTTAGAACCATGCTGTGGGTATCCTGTTCCTGATTTCTGAGACTACAAAGCAATTGTTTTGTGCATGCTTCCTGAATATTTCATGACTGGGCTATCCCTCCGGGATTGGGCGGCCTATAAATCGTATAAATAAAAATAAATAAATAAAATAATAAAAAAATTTGTAGCCAATCACTGTTGACTGGTTTCTGTTGAAGAGTTTAAGTCAGGCTGTCAAACTTGCAGCGGGCTGGATGCGTCACTCGCTGGCCACACCCACGCCTGGTTTAGCGTGGGGGGAAAAGTCACGATATATCACGTGACACCGCCATGACAATGCGAGTTTGACACCCGTGGCTTAAGTGGTTATTTCTAATTAAGTTTGTTTTTATTGTATATATTTTATTTGTTTGTTTGTTTAACAAATTTATATGGCCACACAACACCCACACAGGTGACTCCAGGAGACTACAACATAAAACCCCCACAACATAAAAACCCATAAAATCCCAGCCCACCTCCACGCCAGCCACAACACTCACTATTTATGATGTATTTCACATATAAAGATAATATTACAATCCAACATGGCACACATTTTCTCTTTTATTTCTCAAGGTGATATTTGCAGTGTACATATTTTACATAAAAAGTCCAGCTTTGAATTAATGTAAAAATAACAACAATTGGTGAGATAGACTACAAAATGTCAATCTTAAGGCAATCCTTGCAATTGCAAAAGTATATATTTTTCTAATCAGAGCATTTCAGTCCATCATCTGTTAATGCTGTTAAAATGAAGGAACAAATAAGCCTAAATTTAGATAACCTCAGTTAAACAAATTTGCGATTCACAGATGCTCTTCTGTGAAGACTAACATAAATGTTCCATGGTTTGTTAAAGATGTGTTTTAAGGTGAGGTCTGGAATCAATACGATTCAAACAAGCTAGCAAACTTTTTATAGCAGTCAGAACTGTGTAAAAAAAAAGTACAAACTTTTTAAACACCATTCTGACTGTTAGCCCTCTTAATTCCTAACCTCTGGAAGTCTCTCCTCCCTCGTTGTTTTTTTAACCCCCAAACTGTAACTTCTAGCACAAAATAAATTGCTATTCTTTTTTTTATATATAAAAAATTTTTATTATATTTTTTGTTACATAGACAACACATACCCACAACAATGAAAAGAAAAGAAACAAAAACAAAAACAAAAAACAAAATAGGAAAAAACCCATCATCACATACAGCATGTCGTTTGGTTACAAGTGTTTTAGCATTTATCATTCTTATACATTTATTATTTCATTTAATAGGTTATAATATACAGTTTGGGTTGCTTTATTTACCATCCCTTCCTCCTATTATAACACCACCTTATTTTCCCTTTCTTTTCTCCCTTCCTCCCTTCTCTACTTTCTTCCTTCCTGCTCTCCCTTCCCTTCCTTCTTCCTGTACCTTTCTCCTATTCCTGCTCTTCCTCATCCCCTTCCTACCCTCTCTCCTCCTCTTTCTCTCCTTTCCATCCTCCTCTCCTTACCTCTTTCTTTTCACCCTCTCTCCCTTCTCTACTTTCTTCCTTCCTCCTTTCCTTCCCCTTCCTTCTTCCCTTACCTCTCCTTTGCTCCTACTCTTCATCTTTCCCTTCCTACCCCCTCTCCTTCCTTTTCTCTCCCTTCCATCTTCCTTTCCTTTCCCTTTCCTTTCTCCCTCCCTCCCTTCTCTACTTTTCTCCTTCCTCCTCTCCTTCCCCTTCCTTCTTCCCGTGCCTTTCTCCTACTCCTACTCTTCCTCTTCCCCTTTCTACCCTCTCTCCTCCTCTTTCTCTCCTTTCCATCCTTCTCTCCTTACCTCTTTCTTCTTTCCCCCATCTTCCTTTCATTCTCTCCTCCTTTCTCCCTTTCTTTTTCTACTATTATTGGTATGTCTATTTTAAATCTCAGTTTATGTTTCCTTGGGATGGTACTTCCGCCAACCCAAATATAATTTAGTATCATTTCTTATTCTCTTACCTTTGCTAATCTATCCTAACTATATTTCCCCCCACAGATACACTTTGTATCTCTCTATTGTATATATACTTATATATTTCATTAAAAAAAAACACAAAAAACCACGACATACATATGTTATAAAAAAGTATATCAGCTGGTTACAAAAAGTTTTTGTGCATCTCTTCCATTAATTCATATTAATTCAAATGTCTTAACTCAAATATTTACTATATTAACATCATCATACCTCCACTTTTAGTTAACTACAGTTATTTAAACATCCTTCATCCTTAACTATACCAAAAATTCAATCCATAACCACATGCTGGCATTTCATTTACTTATTTATAAAATCCTCCAGTAACATTAAGTCCTCATATCCTGTTTTAGCTAAACATCCATAATATTTAATACCAAAGATTTCTAATTTCTAATCCTCCATGTATATAATTTATTATCATTCTTTATTTCTTTCTTTCTTTAGTTATATCCTGTATCATAGCATTTTCCCCCTATTAGTTAAGATTTAACTGTATATAGTTTTATTTTATTTTTTATAATAATTATTATTGTAATTAATAATCTTTATATATAGTCCAAAGATATTTCTAACCTTCTCTTCTCATATCCAATTATTACTTATCATTACTTATCATAATAAATTGCTATTCAAAGATGTTGCCCACTCAAAGGTGGCACAGGAGACAACTCCAATACTTAATCAAGTGGAAGGGCTACCCCTTTACCCAAAGGCATCTTGGGTAAAGAGTAGGAACATCGAGGCTGAGCACCTTATAGCAAAATTCCACACAGAAAACCCAAACAAGCCTGGGTGATGGTGATGTCACAGCCCTAAATTCTATACCTGTACTCAAATTATTTTTGCTTTGCACAGGTTGCCTTCAGGAAATGAGGGGTGCCGAATATCAACTCGGAAAGCAACCCTGGCCTGCTCTCGAATTGCCATAGGCAGGAGGGGGGGAAATACTGATGAAGCAGCATAGCAACCACAAGCAGAAGCACATTGCACACATCTCTTTCTCAAGGCTATATCCCAGGTTACCTGCAACAGCCAGAGGGGAGTAATCTCTTTAGCCCACGAAAGTGCTTCATTGGAGAATGTGATTTATGATACACCCTGGGAGGAAGGCAGATAATTGGTCATAATTGGGCTTTTTATAGGGGCAGATCTGGTTTCACTTGGGTATGTTCCAACAGGTTGCTCCTAATAAATAACTGGATTTCTTTTGAAGCTTGGCTTGAGGCTCATGATTTAATTAGACAGGCATCAAAACCCTGACATATAATAGGATACGTCATGTTTGGGATCTGGAACAAACAGTAGCACTATTCAATTTGGGATGTCTGCATTTGATTTCATATTATTGGTCTGGAAGGAAGATTTTTTTTATCTTTAACACTTGCATTTTCAACTTTTGGCATTCCAATGATTTATTTTTGTTGTTTTATGTATTATTCACCGAAATACATAGAATAAGTCTTCCTGCCCTGCATGGAGGTATGATAGGCCTATTTCTTTATACGGATGCTATTTTAGTATGGGTATGTATTCCATTAAGCAAACTCCAGCTCACAAAATTTATTGCACAATAGGAGTATTTATATTAGTTTTGCAGAAGCCACACAGGGTCAATGTAAGCCTTTTTACCTGCAATAGAACAGTAAATTGTGTTTCCTCCCATTTGCCCAATTTATGGTGCATAAAGTTCATGGCCAGATAGTTTATTTTGGCATCTTAGACAGAAAATTCTTCAACAGTTTCTCCTAGTCCTGCAAATAAAAATATAATGGTGACTGAAAAATATAAGATAAATTACATCTGCTTTTCCATAATATTCATTTTGTGCTGTGTTACTAAGAGTAAGATTGTGCTTAGGTTCCTAAAAAATGTAAGCATAGTTTAAAAACTATCAAACAGGACAAGGTTGCCATATCTGTGCTGTAAGAATCCAGGAGACAGCTAGAGGGCAGCAGAGGCATGTACTTTGCTACCATCTACTGGTCACCTGGAACTTTGCACTTAAATTTTGCAACCTGCTACATATTAAGCTATAATAGCTAGGTTCAAACCTAGAGCCAGATCACAGTATGGTATTGCGTTTTATTACCAGCACACACAAGAGGCTGACATTATTGTGTTTTTTTGAATACATAGACACTTCATAAATCTGAAAATCACAAGCGAATCAGTCTGCACATAAAGAATCTTAAAATTAGCTGACTGCACTTTATAAGTCGTAGAAATAGTTCTTACATGAATTCACCCACAGAATTTTCAGGAAGAGATTACAACATAAACACTGGAAGTTTGTGACAGCTACATTATTCACTTAATATGGAAATAAATATGACATAAGTTCTTTTGCGAATGATGTGGTAATGATGCAAAATAATTTTACTCCTGCTCACCAATTTACTATTAAAGAGACACCAGTTTAATATGTAATAATAGCATTAAACATGAAAAAAAAACCTATGAGACTGGTCCTACAAGAAGTGTTGCATAGATGCAGAACTTCATAGCATAGACGAATCTGCATATCTGAGGCATACTTTATATGTGCATGGCTATCTTTCTTTTTGGTTTCCTAATTAAGTTGGGTTTTAACTCATTCTGAAATTCAACCACATCATTTCTTCTTTCTTAATTATTTATTATAGTTTTTATGAATTCCATTATTCAACTCTGCCTTCAATGCTGTTGAACTAAATCCCCTCAAATCTAATGTTTGTGCATATTGTCTTACTCTTAATGAACATTCCATAGCTAAGTTTGAATGGTAATTCTATGATGTAATTCTAACTGTAATCTTCCTTTCTTTTGAAAGATTATTTCCCAAAATAAAACTGTTCTCAGATGAAATCCAGCCATTTCCAACCTGCTGCCTTCCAGTTGCTATAAGACTACAATGTTTACAATTCCTTATGGCAGCAGGAGAGGAAGACTGATATAATCTAAAAAGTTTCTTACAAAATGAAATCAACAAGAAAATATCTGGGAATAGAATGTTTCTCAGGGTCAGATTATAGATTTTACTGCTTGAATTTATATTATATTCTTCCAAAATCTATATATGACTTTGGAAACAAGATTGAGTCAATGTTATGGATGAATTCTGACAAATCCAAGCTGTAGGATTCAACTGGGGGAAAAACAAAATGAAACATTATTTCCTTTAAAATAAATAAATAGATACAATCTCATGTTTCCACAACAGAAGTAAGAGTCAGTATAAACAAATGTATGCTAATAAACATGGGACCATAGAACAGAAAGTGTTGGATAAATACTTGCATATGCTTGTTTCTGGTTGCTTCTTATGTAGTGGAAAAGAAATAATTACTTTTGGTCGAAAGTTTGTAAAAACCATGATCTGATTTGTAAACATAAAAGTATAAAATGAATTATAAAATGAAAGTGTTTATGACAGTATTTCAAAGCTCCCTTCCAGATTTGTTAGATGGGAAAACTGAACTAAGGAAAAAAACAATAATTGGTGTGTTCATTTTAGATAATTAAATGTATTTAGATATGTGACATTTGGCAGTGTATAAACTATCAATTAATATATATGAAATATCTGTTCATATATAAGATAAGGAATACATTTGGGCATGTTGAAGAATGATGTCCTGAAGTTTTGCTCAACTCTGGAAAGTTTTCCTGGTGCTCTTATGGAAATGACATGCCTTTATTTTTATTTTTTTCTCGAACCCTTGTTCTTTCATTAATCTTGACTTGGCCCTCATTAATAGTATTGTGACCTTTTAATTTAACTATGATTTCATATCACAATTCTGGTGAAAGAATTCCAGTGAGCATCAGATCTGCAATTTTGGGTTATATCTTTTTGTATCGGTTTCCAACTGGCTGTGAAGATATTAATTCTATCAAGTGACTCTGCAAATATGATAAACAAATAAAAAAATTGCAAATATGATAAATAAGTAAATAAATAGTAATAAATAAATAGTGTTGCATTAGTTATAGATCAGACAAATTCATATTCTGAAGAATGCATAGTAGTCTAAATGGAAGGATAATAATGGAAATTTAGCAGTAGCAAATACCAGTGAAAACTATGTGCCTGGGCATTTAGTCAACACTGTGGCTTTAATTATTACTGTTGTAAAATCACAGAAGGTTATTATATAACAGAGGCCCAGAGAACAAATGAAGGCACATGTCCACATTTCCAATAGCATGGATTCTTGCTAATCTTGTATACATACTACATGCAATGGCCATCTTCAGTTGCTTTGGCTTTGTCATGATCGGATATGTCAAATCTTGTCATTTTGTAACATACAGTGGGACTTTTCTTTAAAAGCTAGGTATGGTTTCATTTCTTTTCACGTCACAGCTCTAGTCAAAGCAGATATTTTTATTTTATAACTGGCAGTTGTGCTTGCCCCTATATACATGAATGCATTTAAGTTTCTTGATGTACACAAACTTAAGCAAGTATATATGTCCAATTAGACTCACTCAGCAAAAGGAAAGTGATTAGCAATGGATTTCCTGACACAGAAAGTTCAGAGCACAAAGCAGCAGAAGGATTATCCAAGTGAAGGGGGCGGGCAGCAGTTTGGCCATCCAGACTGAACCTGGCAAGTCACTGTCAAGACATTCCAATCTGGAGGAAAGTTTTTTTTTTTAATCAGCTTAATGTCAGCTTGCACCAGTATGGGACAGGAACAGCTTAAGGGTGAGGAATCGATATACCAAAAAGTTAAATAATAAGTTGCATACCTGATATATTTCTTGGTTACTTGCTGCTTGAATATATAATCATTTTAGCTTATTGCTTATTCCAAACTTAATTTTTTTTAACAAAACAAAAAATTATCCATATTTCCCCCTCCCCCCCTCCTTTCATCCCTCCTTTCCTTCCTTTCCTTCCTTCCCTTCCTTCCTTTCCTTCCTTCCTTTGATGATCATAAGAATAACTCATACTCCAGCATTTTTTTCTTTTTCTGTCCTGAAATATCTTTAGTCCCCTTTTCAAATGTCCTGCTATTTCAAGTTTTTAAAGTCACTTAATGCTATTTCCTATAACTTCTTTGACAAAAAGCTATCATCCTCCAATATACTGTACCTACTGTTTCACCTCAATAGATACAAAAGTTGTCCATTTTAATTGCTTTCTAATTACACTTAACAGACACCCCTTTCCCCAACTTGAACTCTTCTCAGCCT
Source organism: Thamnophis elegans (assembly GCF_009769535.1). Lineage (NCBI taxonomy): Eukaryota > Metazoa > Chordata > Lepidosauria > Squamata > Natricidae > Thamnophis > Thamnophis elegans. Next base: position 94,709,048 of record NC_045541.1, on the reverse strand, counting down.
GTTAAGCTATTTCTTTGTTGAATTAACTGGTTTTCTTCCATGCCTGTAATCTACTATTTCAGTTTTGGCAACTAAGTATAATTAATTTATCTCGCACTTTCACTGGCAGTCAGTCGGTAACTACTTTTTTTACCATGCAATTCCAACACAGTGGAGCTCCTAATTTCTCCTAATTTCTCCTGATTTCTTTTTTGGGGTAATTTTGTGCATTCACATGCTCTGATTTTCAATTACTCAAGAACACTTTTGTTCTTAATCAGATTTTCTTATCTACTGATTACCTACCTAACTACTAGTACAAGGTGGCATCTCAATCACTTTGAAATTTGTACCACCTCTGTGACTAATCGCAGTAGAAAGAAGTAACTGCAAACTTTGTAGGAAAAAGAGTACCAAAGTAGCAGCTACCAGAAAAAGCAGTGGAAGATTGCTGAATAGTTTTGGACAAAAATTGACTAAATACACAGGCTAAGCACTTTTCAGGAAAATTTTTAATATTATGAAAATTGCTAGTTGCAAAACTGGAAAATATTTAAGCAGCTTTACTATTATGGTACGGCCAATTCTTCCAGGATTTGTTTCTCTTATACAATAATTTTTATTAATCGCTTGCCAATGATGTCTCCACTGATGGAAGAATTAATTCCTATATATTTCTGAGTGCACATGTGTTTTTATAATCAACTATCAAGTTTGCATTTTATTAAAGGGCCAACTGTGTGAAAGGGGATATCTATGGACAAGCTGGCTAAAATGAATGTTTTTAGTGCTACTATTAAGAAGTCTTGTGATTAATAAAACCTTGTGATTAATGGTAACACTCCAGTAAATAGCAGCAGAAATTAAATGGAAGAGATCTGTCTCAACTATACTGAATGTCATCAAGGCATGTCAAACTTGTCTTCTTTTATGTCTGCTGATAAAATAAAATGTTTCTATGTGAAATACTATTTATTTGCAAATGTTTACCCGTAATTGACTTTGCTGGTTCTAAAGTATTGAATTTGTATGTTTGAATATAATAATGGATATTATTACTAAAATACTAAGATGCCAAGATGTTTAATGTGGGACCCCAAAAACTATTTCCCAACACCTCCTGTGAATTGTGCAAAAAGCCAATGTATAGTTTTTCCCTTGAGGCTTACCAAATAATTAATAAAACATGAAAAGGTGAAAGAAGTACTTAACTGAAAGTTGCAACCAATACTGTTGCAGCTACAATGTGTAGAACATGCCGCAGAATCCAAATGGGGGGTAACTAAGTGACTAGTCTAAGCTTGAGTGACCAAGAGGAAGTCACTTGAGAAATGGGTGCAATTTGTGCAAATATATCCCAGCCATGAAACTACAATCTTCAGATTTCCATGCAGTTGAAATTAATGTAAACTTTTTTAAAATATAAAATTGAGCAAAGTTTTTGATTCTGAAAAAAAATGATGTCATTTAATTTTAACCAAGATTATACTTGTTCTTGTTTTTTCATTATTGACCTTATTTTGAAGAACCTCTAATAATCTCAAAATTTAGATAGACAGATAGACAGACAGATATTTATATTTATATTTGCATTTGTATTTATATTCATATTTAGTATTTTTTCTTTTGTCAAAGTACGCTCCCTCCCATATTTGGGCAAACCAGGTGCTTTGACAAAAGAAAAAAACACTTAATCATTAATCATTCTCCTGGCTCAAATGATAAGGGAGGAGAGTTTGTTAGTACAACTGCCTTGTGCGTGTGTGTGTGTGTGTGTGTGTGTTTGTGTGTGTGTACACACACACACACACACAGGTAGTTCTTATTTAACAACTACCTGGTGTTTGAAGTTATTGAAAAAAGTGACTTTTCAACCAGTCCCAAAGGACTAGTCAGGAGGGACACCTTCTAAGGTGCCCGAAGGGGGAGACCCAGCAGGGGTTTTAAGAGAAGGACTTGAAGCATGCCCCTACTATCTAATCTACCATCATAGCATTCCCATGGTCACATGATCAAAATTCAGACATTTCATAGCCAACAGGTGTTGTGACAGTCTCAGTGCTCTGTGGTCACATGATCACCATTTGAGCACTTCCCAGAGTCACGGGAGAAGCCAGCAGCAAAATTGCAAGTTGCACTCATGTGACGTCCCACTTAATATCAGTGTGAGTCATGGCAAGATCAAATGAGGAGATTAACATTGAGCAGCCAGTTCCAGAATTGCCAGATGCACTGCTGCTGGAGAATCTGCATTCAGAGAAGGCTGGGCTGTCAGCTAACCAGAAAGCCCAGCTGCTGCTGGACTCTGAAGCATTTGTTCATTAGCTAAGGGCTATTTTCTTGGAGCTGCTGTACCGAATTGTAAATAAATTCTTCAGTTCAGTAATCACAAGAAAATGCATCAATTCCACCTTTCATTTAAATTCTATAGAGTAAAAAGAGAATAAAAGAAGTGCTCTTTATTTATTTATTTTGAAAACGCGTTTAGTCAAATGATATTTAACATTTATATACATTAAAATGATCCACTGTAACTGTAACTGCCTTTAGCATTAAATTGTTTTAGCTTTTGTGCACATGTCAGAAACTCGGCTTGCCTTAAGCCCCTGTTGAAAGTGCAGGGAAAGAGAAGGAAGAAAAATGGATTTAACCTTCTCTAGATTGATGGTTGCCTTGTTGAGAATAGATATGGGGAAACTCCAGTGTCCTGATGTCAGCCCTGATGAATAAACCAGACAGAAGACAGGACTAGATGAACTAGTTCTACTTTACTATAAGGTTGCATTAACAGAATGTGGCAAGTTTGAAAATACAAGCTTGCTGCCACCACTTTTAAGTGCTTGATCCATTAGGGAAGTTCCTTCGCCTTTCTTTCTCGGACTGTTAAGCCTCTGGGAGCTCCTGCCACACTTGACTGATTGTTTCCTAGGTAGTATCCCGTCTCCTGCATCTTCCCCAAGGTCATCCACATATTCTATTGCACTTGAAAAGTGCTGACTTTTGGTTAACTTGGAATCCATGCTCACAAGCAGAATAGTGGTGGGATTCAAAAAAATTTACTACTGGTTCTGTAGGCATGTCTTGGTGAGCATGTCTTGGTGGGCATGGCAAGGAAAGGATACTACAAAATCCCCCTTTCCTCCCCACTCCAGGGGAAGGATACTGTAAAATATCCATTCCTTCTTGATCAGCTGAGACTTGGGAGGCAGAGAATAGATGGGGGCATGGCCCGTCAGAGGTGGTATTTACGGTTCTCTGAACTACTCAAAATTTCTGCTACTAGTTCTCCAGAACTGGTCAGAACTTGCTGAATACCACCTCTGAAGCAGAACCATCTTAAGTGCATATGAAGAGTAGAGATCTGTTGTTTACTATCTGCTGAAAATAAAACATGGCCCAGCACAACCGGAGGATATAGACTGAGAAAAGATTTTATGTAAGATATAGAGTTCTCTGAAGTAGCTAACCTATCCTTTAGAAACTCTGTTGTAACAATCATCTTCATCATCTGAATGTGGAAATATTGAGACTGAGGAAGCCCTACAGCAGAGTTTATAAGCATTTACAGATTTACAAGAACACTGGAACAATAACTGTAACTTTTCCCCATATACATGTAATAGGGAATTTCGTGTACATGCTACCATGTTTGCCAAAGCTTCTTTTCGAAAAGATTCAGAAATTTTCAGGAAAAAAATGTGAAATGCCTTATCAAAGAAAGATCTCTACTTCAGGGATGGCAACATGTAGTTGTGAAGTCTCCAGTAACCTCCAGATCTCCTTTTGGTGGCTCCAACACCTCAACTGCTCTGTCAAGTGTATACTGCCCAGAATTGATAGTATCCCCCTCCATTATGTGAAAGAAACTGTAATATCAGCTGTTAGACTTAACATGTTTCAAAACAGGGGAGGAGATAAAGCAATTCTTCAGATTTTTTAAACAATTGGCTTGTGTGTCCAGTACATCTTCTTCCCATCCGATCTGCATTATCATTCCCACCTACTGTGATCTTGGCTTCTCCTCCTCCTCCTCCAAAAACAAAATGTGATTTCCAGCCCCTTGAATTCACCTAAATTCCTACTCCCGAGCTATGGATATTCGCTGCTATTGCAAATTCACCTAAATTATTTTACTGAATTTAATCAAAGGCCTATCAAATCCAATATATCTAACTCTATCCCGCTTTGTTCTCTGATGTTACTGAAATGCCATTTCAGATCCCAGAGTAGAATTGGGATCTAGTTGGGATCTAGTTAGAATGTCCAGATAGATAACAAAAAAAAAAAACAACAATTGTGTAGTTGAGTAGCTGAGACTATGTTCAAAATATAATTATTTGGGGTGCTAAATATAGGCTTATCCCAACTATCAATGAGCACTAAGAGATACCCACTGCATTTGAAGTAAAAATAAGATTTGTAAGAAAGCCACATTTCTAACAATACTATATTTGGAAGAGAGAGAGGGAGGGAGGGATTGGGGAGGGAGGGAGGGAAAGAGAGAGAGAGTGAGTCCAGGGAGGCTAGACAGACATATTTAGAATCTTTTTGAAAATACAGATCAAAATCAATGTTAAAAAATCAATTTCTTCTCTCATTTGCTGTCATTGTTTGTACTTTATTCATTACATAGATTCAAATAATGTTTGACTCCAACTAACTTTGAATGATTTGCATAATAAAAAGGAGAAACAAATTAAACTTGTCCAGAATATGTATGTGAACTAAATTCAAGGAACTGTAGTGAATAGTAATTTATAGGTCATAGTAGCCCATCCCAATAACAAGAGATGCTGGTTACCATTTTAAACAGAAAGACTCATAGTCAAAAAGACTTTACTAACCACAGGGAAGGTGAGAGATAGACACAGGGTTAGCTTAGAACGAACTTTCCCCTTATGTATCTCTCATAATTTGCCCTATTGTCAAAAAAGGTTCATAGATGCAAAGAGATGATACAATCTGCAATATAATATCCATTCGTTTGCTTGAGACAAACTTTCAAGGTTTTTTTACCCTTATAACTCCCCATCAACCCCATCCAGTTTTGCAAACACTTTATGTACCTTCTAAAAGACTGAATACAACTCTTCATCCAACCATGATTGCCAAGTCATGTCTCCAATAGGAAACTATTGTGCATAGGGTATGTGCCAATACATGGCAGGGCAGTTGTTCTTGTAATATGGTGGTTCCCTCTGTCATCTATACATTGATTGGCATCTTTGCTAATCCATTATACTTGCAAATGCACTGTTCTGTGTTTGCCAAATCTTTTGAAGACCTCATTGGAATGGTTACGTCATGAGAATACGACCTAGTTTGTGGTTTGTTTGTTTTTTCATAATGTACTGAAATCCCTTGGGTTTCAAAAACAATCCTAGTGTTCAGAAGAATTTAAACCAGGAGCTCTAAATCATAGCAGAGGTTTGGCAAGCATTCGTGGAATTTACATCTGCTTGATATAACACTGGCCAATCCAATTTTCATGCAATTGTTCACAGATGGTTTGATCGGATGGAGATACGTTATTTGGCTGTCATTGTGCCCAAGTCTGGCTGAAAGTGAAAGAGTCATCAGGTGTTACAAATCCTGGAAAACTGGAACTAGAAGTAAATTTGCACATTTTGGTTCATTTTCCTCTTTTTTTCCTGCCTCCACTCCTGGTTTTGTAACATGATTTATGACAGCAAATTGTTTCCCCCAGTTGTCGAAACCTTGTTTTGCCCTGCAAAATAGCTTAACAGACATTTATCAGTTCCTTGGCAGCATTACTTTATTGATCTATAAATAAAAACCATGACTACAGACCTTTGGCAAAGACAACTGCTCTGTGAAAGTAGAATGGGGATTGGTTTACAATAATCCTTTTGCCTGCCTTCTTTCATCTCAAATATTTTGTTTTCATTTCTGTGAATATTTGCATTCATTTGGTGATATTAGCCTGTATTAAAAAGAGGCTGAGTCACCTTGTCTGTTGCTCTGTATCTGCCTGCCTGCCAGCCAGCCAACCTGCCTGCCTGCCAGCCAGCCTACCAGCCTGCCAGCCTGCCTGCCTGCCAGCCAGCCTGCCTGCCTGCCTGCCAGCCTGCCTGCCTGCCTGCCTGCCTGCCTGCCTGCCTGCCTGCCCGCCCGCCCGCCCGCCCGCCCGCCCGCCCGCCCATCTATCTATCTATCTATCTATCTATCTATCTATCTATCTATCTATCTATCTATCTATCTATCTATCTATCTATCATCTGTCTACTTACCTACCTATCTTCTGTTCACCCGATCTCACCACATATAAAGCTTAACAAAATTGTTTAGAGTCTAAGGCAAAAGATTTCGGTATTGAAAATGTATTTATATTTGCACATTTGTGTTATAGTACTTGAGTGATGGAGCACCAAAAAAATCCCAGGGCTATCTTTCAATATAGGAATATACCATCCCAAACACATTTATTCATACTTCACAATATTAATATTTGTTTCTATCCATTACTAATAAATCTATATAAATATTTGGCTTTTCTTTTTAGCTAGGGGATAAGAATTTCAGATTGCGTAATGAACTTTGAGAAGCCTGTTTGGTTATTTTGCTGGTTTCAATTGTAAAGACAACAGAAAAAGACAAAGCATATAAAAGACAAAGAGAGAAATATACTGTAGGACATACGTATAAATGCATACATAAATTATAAACCCTAACTCAACTATATTGTTTTATTTTGCTGTTTTTACTAACATTATGTTTGCTATTCCATATGCCATACACCAAGGTGAAAGCTGGGTGAAAAAGCTGAGAAAGGTGGACATCAATAATTAAATATTCCTGAACTGGGAAAACATTGCCGTTCCAGGAGTTTCACTTCTAAAAACAAAGCCTTAAAGAGCAGGAGCTTCTTCAACGACTTTAACACAGGGGTGCAAACACAAGGCCAATTGAGCTGGATCCAGTGGTGAGATTCAAATAATTTAACAACCATTTCTCTGCCCTAATGATTTCTTCCAACAACCAGTTTACCAAACTTCTCAGAAAGTTATCAACCGATTCTCCTGAAGTGGTGCGATCTAGCTGAATCCCACCACTGGTTGGATCCTGGCCATGATGTGGTTGGATTTGGCCTATGGGGCTGTCCTGGAAAATGTAAGGGGCCCACCCACGTGATTTCCGCACAGTCTACCCAATGCAAAGAGGAAACATCAGGCCAGCATGGCTTTGGTCTGGTCTACCCAATGCAAAGAGGAAACATCAGCAGTTTGGGGTGTGGCATCAAGCTGGACATGCCCACCCAGTTGGCACACCCACCCAGTCAGCCATACCCAGTGAGTGGCATCAAGCTGGTCAGGCCCATCCAATTGGCCACACCCATGCAGTCAGCCATGCTTCCCAGCCCCCCTGAAGTAAACCACACCCCTGATGAGGCCCTCAATGATATTGAGTTTGAGTTTCCCTGCTTTAACACAATCCTAAAAAAGAAAGATTACTGTAATGAAGGAATTAGCAAATGATACATAACTGATATATTAGAATTACCAGTTGGTTGAATGTTTATTTTTATTGCATTTAGAATAAAAAATAGAAAAATATATTGTGCAGTTCTGCATGGATTGTCAGATACTTGCTCTTTAATGAGCAAGGACTGAGCTTTTTTCTTTTGTCATGCATCAATTTCTATAGCAGTTTATAACGTTCCTAGCATCCCATACTGGAAGGCAAATCATTGGAAAGAAAACAAATGCCGATAGTTAATTAAAATAAATAACTCCCATAATTAGAGGGTACAACTAATAAAGTGCATGTTAAAATGTTTTTTTTTATGTTGGTTTCTTAATGGAAAATACAGTGTCTAGCAAATCAGCTCTTATTTCCTGGGTTTTGGTCAAAAAGGAAGTCAGCTTACAAACATACCCTGATCCAGCGAAAAGTGAGTGGGAAAGTTCCTTGGCAGGACAACTATAGGAACTTGGCTTGTATACAGAGAAAATATACTGCAGATGTATAAATTATGCAAGCTCGGACAGCACTGGTCAGATGTTTCTGTGCTGGAGTCATGTGGGGAAAAGAGTCTAGACATTATTGTTTCTTTTTTTTTTTTACATATGTATAATTTTTTTACATTTGTCCAATCTTAGAAGTCGTTTTAGCAAAAGAACATTTAACAACATTGTACTGTCGTCTAATGTCCCTCTGTAAGTTCTAAAGTGAAGTTTTAGTCAAACACTTCTTTTGTTGTTGGTATAAGTTATATATGTCATGGTAGGGAATGGTAGTTTCATGGTGGCATCAGCTTTTTCATTATTATTACCCTTATTATTCATCAGAGTTATATCATGCCTTTTCTCCAAGAATTCATAAGAGAATTTCCATAATTTATGTTCAGAACAGTAGCTTTCCTTGCCTTTTGAAAGAGTTTGAAGAATTCGGTTGCCAGCTCACATGGGACACACAGAGGAGTACACAACCTTGTGGTTGGTTAGCACCTTGAAGCACCCCTGCCTTTCTAGCTTTTAATTTATTTCATCCTTCATTTTGCCAGGCTCATTTTACTGAGATAGAAACATAAAACCATATAAAAGTATTATAATTGTACACCGACCAGCAGGGCCGGATTTAGATGAAAAGAGGCCCTAAGCTATTCCACTTATGAGGCCCTTTCACCTCCCATTTTTAAGTTTGTAAATTACATGAGAGACAATAAAATACATCATTACTGTGATATATATCAATATATCAATATATATAGCTGGCCTCCCAACGGAGGGCGGCTCTGCTCTGCGGCAAAGGCAGCGAGGCCAGCCGCCTCCCCTGCTGCGCTCAGCTGCCTGGCTCGGTCCCCTTGCCCTCACCTGCCTGGCCGTTGGTGGGCTCCGCATTGACAGGCAGCTACTGGGAGTGGCCGCGCCTCTCATCCGACCGCCGGTGCCGGGAACGTGGGCAGGCTCACCAACTGCCGAGGCGCTGGAACGATCTTAACCAATACATTTTTATGTTTGTTTATTAGTCATATGCGTAGAATTTCTCCTTATTTTCGGTTCAGTGCTTTAGTGTTCACTGTTTTTAGAATAGTATAATTTTAATTTTGCTAACAATTTGAATGTAGGCCTCTCTTGATCTTGAGGCCCTAGGCTGAAGCCTAGTTAGCCTATAAGAAAATTCGGCCCTGCCGACCAGAGTCACTCTAAAAGTGAGATGTATATGGTCTCTACATTTGATGAATAAATCAACCCAGGGAGATTGGTTGGGTTGGGAGAATGTGATTTGTCCCAAAATAAGTTTCTTTGGCTAAGGGTAGACTGAAGCTGGTTTCAGTGACTAAAATCCAATATATTAACCCCAATATCATACTGATCATTGTTCCGTTTATATGTCTCAATTCCTTAATATGGATGTTTCCTCTATGATGCTATTGTGAATATTCTGTTGAACAAAATCAAAATATCATTTCGAGCACATTTGTTTACAAAAGGAAGTCCATAGTTTTCCAATGCAATGTTTGTAAGATATAAAGCAGGTTTAGGGTAAGCTTGAACACAAGTAACATTTTTCATCCAAATGGAGATCCTTCTTCATCACAATCCCCAGTCACAGCAGTGTTCTTCTTACATTTGGAATAACATAAACAGTCTGAGTTCCAAGCCTAACCTTTTGACTAGGGATTAAGCAAGTGAAAAAGGAATATTGAGGCTTCATAACTCTTCTACATAAAAAATTGGAAAAGAGCATAAGGCTTTTATATTTTGCCTCTCAAAATTCATTTTTAAATAATAAAATAGAATAAGACTATTTGCAAAGCATCCATTACTATACATGCTCAGGTACATACATCCACCTATGGCTGAAGAAACACTGCTATTTCAGAAGTACACATCTTCAAAACAGGATTGACTCTCAATTAATATAGACTGAGTATTCCAGGGGGTAGTTTTGAACTGTTTTATAGTCACTTCATTACTCTAAGTCAAAATAGCAAAAAGTCCTCTTAGGATATTTTAATACTTAGTATACTTGATATCTTAGGATATCAAGGACTTAGGAGTACACATCTCAAACGATCTAAGCCCCAGAGCCCACTATAAGAACATTGTCAAAAAGGCATTAAGAGTTGTTAACCTAATTTTGCTAAGCTTCTCATTGTATTGCTAAAACCTTTCCCAGACCAGTTCTCGAATACAGCTCATCTGCCTGGAATCCACACTGTACATCAGACATTAATACAATTGAGTGGGTCCAGAGGTACTTCACGAGAAGAGTATTCCACTCCTTTACTCATAACAGAATTCCCTATGCAATCAGATTTGAAATTTTGGGTTTGGACAATCTGGAACTGCTCCGCCTGCAGTTTGAAGTGCAGAAGTGCACCAGCGGGCCTAATGTCCCTGTCCTACTATCCCAATCTATTTGTATTCATTTGTTTCATTTATATCCATATTTATATTTATACCTGCTATCTTGTACATGTTTGACAAACTAATAAATATAAATACAAATATTTAGGGGAACAACTGAAGTAAGATCCTGAAATGGAGATTTCTTGGGAATACATAGGCTATCTGAGAAACCAAAGTGAGATGAAGGAGACTAGATAGTGAATTGCTCTGGCTTGTAGAAATAATTGCAAGACAAAACTAAAACATGTCAACCTGAGACATAGTTATGACTTTCCTTCTTTATATTTAGGTTGCAGGAAGTGACCACAAGGTGTTCCTCAAGTCAAGATAAGATTTTAAAAGGGTCAGCATAAAGGCATCACTTGGACTGTAGCAAAGTTTTACTGAGCAAAGTCTAGCAAAAATAGAAATACCAAAAAAGAAGGTTTCAAAACTGCAAGTTCGTGGTCAGCCATGGTATATTCACCCAGGAAATATATATTCTGGAAAAAAATATTTGCCTGTTGAGTCTAATGAAAAACCCCAGGGAGGAAAATTATGAAAGAAACTAGAAAGATGTATCTTTCAAGAGTAGTGTTTTTTTGTCTTTCAATTCCTGATGTAAAAGAGGTAGAACACTGAATAAAACCCAAAAGAGGTTGGTTCCCTAAATAGGGAGCCAGACAGAAGAAGAAGTATGACCTTTCCTTGTTTTGAGTATGATGTATGTTAAAGTATGTTTCTGAGTAAAAATGAGCCATACAAAACCTGTAGGAGATTTCCATTTCCAGTATCTTGAAAGAAGAATATTCATGACTTCACTGTCTGGGTGGCAACAGTTGTACTCAAATACATCTGGAAGTGATCAAGCTAGGAAAGCTAGTATATATTTCCTATAATCACCGAGTTATTGGAATTACTGAGCTTTTAAATTGCCTCATACTACATATTACAAAGGTACAATGGTGAATGGCCCACATGAGACTCTACAGTCAATCTTCCCCAAATACTTTCCCTATACACAGAATATATCCTAGAATACTATCTAGAAGTGCAAGTTTTAGGAACTCATTATAGACCAATGCAGCTTGCCTGGGGAGTAGAAGGATTTTAATGGAGCAAAGCTGAATTAATTTACTCACCTTATTTATTTTTCATTCATTCACACACTCATTCAAAGCGATTCATAGTGGGGTAGTAATAACTTTTATTTTACATTTGTCTATCATAAAACTGAGACTCTTTTGGCTGTGATTTGATCTGGCAAAAAGTTGAAAAACAGTCTCAGCAGAGGTGAGATCCAGAAGCTCTGCATGTATGAGAAAAGTGTTTTGTAAAATTATTTATAAAATATCTTTCACCTTAATCCAAAGAAATACTTTACACAGTATGGCCTACTTGCAGAACAAATTTCCTGACTTGCTTTAGCACCTGACATTTTTGGAATGGATTTTCATTACCACATCCCTAAAAATAAAGTCTTGAAATTAAACAATACTGAAGAAATTATATGAAACAGTCAAACAACATTTTTGAGGGTCAGCTTGTCTTTTTGCTTCATTATTTTGTTTTATATTTCATTGTACACGCTTCATTTTCAGCTCACTTAATGTATTCTTTAGGGAAAGCTAGCCAATTTGAATTTCATTTGAAATTATTTGGATGGCATGTAAAAACCTCAAGATGAAGAGTTGGCATTTCAAGTGAACTTATTTTATTTCATTTTTAGGATTGTGATAATGTAAAGTTCTGAACAATTGTTAGCATAAATATGAACCCAAGAGATATATTTGTTAATTTTGTATTACTATTTGGACAGACAGAAGAAATTAAAAGTAGACAGAGTATCAGTCTACATCAGGGGTGTCAAACTTGATTTCATTGAGGGCCGCATCAGGGTTGAGTTTGACATTGGGGGGCTCGGGGGGCATGGCCAGTGTGGACGTCAGCTCAATGTCACTTGTGTTGGAGGAGGCTGTGAGAGCCTGAGAACTCTGCCAGCAAAAACGGGCTCTGAGGCTCCATTTTTGGCTCCGACGACTTCCTGAAACCCTCTGCCAGCAAAACCTGAGCATAGAACAGCAGCCTGCAGCCCTCGTGACCTCCATTTTTGCTGGCAGAGATACTGTGGGACAGTCCTTCATTGTTTCCAGGGTGCCCCGCAGGCCAGATTCAGCCCCTGGGCCTTGAGTTTGACACCCCTGGTCTACATTATAGTGAGGACAATTTATATTGTCAGGTGATGAGGTGAAACCATGATCACCCATTAATAATCTATTTTGTTTGGGGGGTGCTCAAGGATGCATTAGAAAGTATAATTGATTCTTCATATTGCCATTTTTCCAAAATGAAAATAACATTTGATATTGTCAGGAGCTTCAACAAATACTGCTGTATCTCCCTGACACTAAAAAGTATTGTTTTTCTATCATACTTTGACATTATATACAGTACTTCTCTTCTCCAGGAGTCTAGTTTTTCCATTCACAAGGGATTTCTTGTCCTGCAAGATGGACTAGACTAATTTAAACCTGTTTACAGCTACATAATTATGAAACAGATTATTTTGGAAACATTTCTGTGTATAAGTTGTTTTATTCAGAAAGAGGGTTCTCTCAGCTCTCTTGAGAGTGCAGAAATCCAGATGAGCACTAGAGAACAGCAATAAACTATAATAGCAATAGCAATAGCAGTAGACTTATATACCGCTTCATAGGCCTTTCAGGCCTCTCTAAGCGGTTTACAGAGAGTCAGCATATTGCCCCCAACAATCTGGGTCCTCATTTTACCCACCTCGGAAGGATGGAAGGCTGAGTCAACCCTGAGCCGGTGAGATTTGAACTGCTGAACTGCTGATCTAGCAGTAGCCTGCAGTGCTGCATTTAACCACTGCGCCAACTAGAACAGTCTGTATCTTTATTATCACCTCGCCTGTCTGTATTTTTTGGCAACCCATACAAACGAGTCTTCCTCTTTTTTATATCACTTTACACACCTTTACTCATTCCAGAAAGAGAAAGCAAATGAGTTTTTTATTCCAATTAAAATATTACACTCAATATTTAATCCCGAATCTTCATCCCTTTTGCTTGCATTGTTCCATATCGCTTATTTGCTTGCCCTGATTACTAGGATTATTCCATTATTCATTTTTTAAAATTGGTTTGAAAAGTAATTTATCATCTCATTCCCTTTGGAGGAAATGCTCTGAAGTTTCCTATTTCTTGTCAGTTGCAGAGCATCAGAACCAAAGTGAGGGGTTATGTTTCTCTTCATCTCTTTCCACCACAGAGGAAGGAGTACATCTAGAGTAACATGAAAGTCAGACCTTTATTTCTGCCACGCGTGAAGCTCTGAAATAAATCTATGAAAATTCAGCGGGTTTGAAAACTTCAATTCCTGTCTTATACAGTTCCTGCCATATTTGCTCTCAAACTTTTCTAATATCAGGAACTCCTAACACCATCTTCACCATATGGTGGACAAATGAAATCTTTGTTGTATTTCTTCTTCTGGGTGTCTCCAAAGATGCTTTTCCAAAAGGCAACTGGACTTTCTTTCTTTTTCCCTTAAAATGTTTTGCTTCTCATCCAGGAAGCTTCCTCACTTCTGAAGAAGACAAAATTTCTTGGATGGGAAGGGAATGGAATGGAATAGAATAGAATTATTTATTGGCCAAGTGTGATTGGACACACAAGGAATTTGTCTTTGGTGCATAAAAGGAAAAAAAGAAAAAAATACATTCATCAAAAATCATAAGATACAACACTTAATGATAGTCATAGGTTACTAATAAGCAACCAAATCATACTAAGAAACAAACAGAATAATATAAATTGTAAAAATACAAGCAACATGGTTATAGTCATAAGTGGGAGGACATAGGTAATAGGAAAGATGAGAAAAGTAATCGTAATACAATCTTAGTAAGTAGTTTGATGAAACATTTTCAAGAAAAAAACAAGAAAATCCAGTTGTCTTTTGGAAAAATACCTTTGGGATAACCATGGCATTGTCCCATCATTGAGAATCTCCATAGACATTCTTTTTCTGGGGTTACAGCAATGTCCTCAATTTGGAAAGTAAAAATCTGACCACTCTGAGTTTCCTGTGATATTACAATAATCTAGGGACTATAAAATTAAGATTCTAAATCTCTAATTTTATTATTATTATATACCTAAAGGGATTTAGGGAAGATTTTAAAAAGTAACTATAGAACAAAATGTTGAAATCTTCTTTACCTAGTGTTACTATATTCATTGTTCAGAGATATATACAGGAGTACCATATTTTTGGGAGTATACGATGCACCTTTTCCCACAAAAGAGAGAGTGAAATTTTGGGTGTGTCTTATAACTGAATGTAGCCCCACCCACCCCCACCAGAGGCCAAAAACATGAGGTGTGGAGGCAGCGATGGTCTGTGACAATCCTTGCAGCTTGGAACAGCTGATTAGGGGTATTCTGGCAGTCCACCCGCCAATCAGTTGTGCTGAATCAGGCTGCAATAAGTGCTGTAGCTGACCTGACTGGTCAGTGTTTGCAGCAGCAATCACATTCAGAAAGCACACAGAAGGAACTGATTCAGAAGGATTCAAAATAATAATAATATACAATACATTACCAAAAGCAGGTTTTCCAAGGTAGCACTAAATACAAGCAAAACACAAGCAGTTTCACTTTCAGTTCTTGGCTAAGACTGCTTCCTGTCTCTTTGTTGCTCACACAGCAAATTTCAGAGTCCAAATAGCCCTCATTGGCTGACTTAGTTGCCATGCCTATTCATTGGCTGACCTTGTTACCATGTGTCAGCTGAATACCATGGATGCTGGTAGGCAGAGGCAGATTTTTCTTATTATTATTTTCCTCCCCAAAAACTAAAGTGCATCTTATACTCCGGAGCCTCTTATACTCCAAAAAATACAGTATAATGACTGGATATTATGTTACAATAAATTTGATTAGTTAACATATTTACCTAACCACATATCACAATGGAACTTACTTCAGATAAATTTGAAGTGTTCTTTAAAGGGAAATCTATAAGCAAAGGGAATGCTGAAATATTAGGTAGAATACAAGTGGCTTGCTTGAAAGTGAAAAATATCACTATAATAACTGGATGTATATTGGCGTACAGTCTGCTCCATAAGGCTTTGTGAGAATTAAACTATGTCATGATACAGGAATCTTATAAACTAACATGTATCTCATAATGTCGTGTACACCATAAAGCATGAAATATTAGAAGCATCTGTTGGCTGTACACTGTAAAGGTGTGGACTCTTTAATGACTAGACTGAAGATTAATGATGCAGCCTGTTACAGGCGTGGGGGGTGGAGGTGCCTTTTTCTGTTGACCTCTGAAATCATAATGAAAGAAACATGTCTACTCTTGAGAAGAACAATTGCTAGAGAAGTTCTGAACATCTCTGGTCCACCCACAGCATTTAATAAGCTTTGGCTTTTAAGTTCAACTATTAACCATCTGAAACCATCTTTTTCTGTAAGCCGCCCTGAGTCTTTCGAGAGTGAGTGGCATACAAGCCCTAATAAACTCAAACTCAATATCCTTTAATTGAGGTTCAAGAAATAACATTGTTTGTAAATCTGTAAGTAAATACAAGTAATAATGAATAATATATGAAGGCTGGGCTAGGGGGATTATGCTTGAAATGATCCTTTGTGCTAAATCCTGTATTTAATATTCCATTGCATTTGCTTAAGTTTCCATGTGAAACTAGATGACAAATAAGAGTCCACCCTTAATTTGTTTAACTCATAGATGTCTCACTCTCAAAATGTTAGTATAGACAGAATATACACTGCTGTTTTAATGGCATTTGGAAACTATAACTAAAATTCATTCCAAATTGTGGGTTAGATGGCAGCCTCGGGTACATTTCTAAACCAAAAATCTTACTTTTTCATTCATACATTTTGCTAGGGCCTTGTATGTATAAAGTAACTGAAAAAGCAGTAACGGTACTGATTCTCCTTATTAAAAACATAGTACAAATAATTTTGATAATATTATTGTTTTGTCCTCATGCTTACGACTGACAGCCGGCAACAGCTAAGCCGCGCCTGATTGGCTAAGGCGCAGCTGGCTGAGCGCAGGTTGTCAGAAGCACACCTATTGGTCGCTCTGCTTGACAGCTCCATATAAATAGCTGTCAAGCAGGGCGAGGTGCTGAATTGCTACTTACTTTGTTATCGTTGCCTCTGTTTGAAAAAAAACCTGTTTGAGTTACCTCAGGCGCCTTCTGTCTCATCAATCCTCGGTCTACTTCAATTATCAACCACAAATAACTGAGCTTAACACTGGCTGATATTTTACTTACACAAAATGTGGTTTCTCTACAAAATTGGAATGAAGGAACTATGTGTATGCAAAGTACACTGACTTAACACAAACTTTCATATGTGTATTATTCCCCTGAGGTTGCATGTGTACTATGTTCAGCAATTATAGACAACTAAGGATGTCACTTTTCAGATGTCTACCCCTATAGATATTGGTGATGGGATTAACAACAAATATATGACATCAGAAACAAGAACTAGAGTATTGATTTAGATCTATACACGAATAAATAGCATGAATGAATAACATACTAATGTAAGAAATTTCCAGTAATTGTATACCTAATTTTATGTGTTCAAGTTTTATTTATAAATATATAAACATACAGTCCTTCCTTCCTTCCTTCCTTCCTTCCTTCCTTCCTTCCTTCCTTCCTTTTGGGGGGGAGGGGAAGAAGAAAACATGAAAAATGCCACATCTCACGACATCATACAGCCATAAAATTACAGTAAAGGAGAGAGAAAGAACACAGAAAAATTAATTAACAAGACGACTACCAGAGAGAAGACTGATCTCCAATCAGGAATCCTGTGAACCCCTCAAATCATTTGTCTCGTTTGCTAAGAAGGAATCCGAAGTGACATGGGTGCAACAAGCTGAAGTTGCCTTGATATTGTTGTTACTAATTGAGTTCTTATTGTATATGGTTGAACCACAAATATTTCTTTGTGCATTTTCTGTAGTTTCAGAGTTTAGCTGTCTCTAAGCAATAACTATTTCCTCCATAATATTTGCAATTATCGATAATATTGGTATTATCTGTCCAAGAGCAACTGGCTACAACCTCTTTTGTTGGTAGTCATTTCTAATGAGGTTTCTCCAGTACCCACAAGCAGAATCGCCCTTCATTACTATAATGGTATGAAAATTATTATGAGACAAATTCATCTTTCCTGGGTCATTAAAAATTTGACCTTAAGTATTTTTTGTGTGTTACTGTGACATAACACCCCCCCCCAAAAAAAAATCAATGATTGTCAGGAATCGAAAGGAGACAAAATGATAATAGTTAGTAAAGGAAAGTGTGAAAGATGTAGGAAGTTAAAACCCACTCCTCTTCTAGAAAATGAAATATATTAGGAAATATTAAAAGGGCAGACTATTTCCCCTTAAAAGGTAGAAACTCATCCCCCCTCCACCTTTGTCAATGGGTCATTAAGGACTGAGCCAGTCTATTCTACATAACAAAGATCTGCCTCCTTCAAGCAGAGCCATAATAAAAATCCCAAAGCCATTTCATTACATCATCACTTAGCAACAGCTTAAGCAAGCTTGGGACTCAAAAGACAACCTACAGAGTTGCCCCTGCATGGCCCAAAGGGAGTTTGACAACCAATCAGAATACAAGCTCAAATTCAAAAGCCCAGAGAGGGCATAAAACCAGGGACTCTCAACATCTCTGCCATTTTTTTAAAGATCTTCAAAGCATGTGATCCCTTTTCCCCCAGGACCTCAAACTATGTAGTCCTGTCCACCATTAAAATCATCTTTCCAAGCAGTCTCCATGTTTCCAGTGTCTTTCTCCCAACTTGGAACTGAATCTAGAAGGACATTTCTTCCAACAATGTGAATTGGATAATAATGAGCGTAGGGGTGAACTCAGGAACCCCTGGAGTGTTTAATAGCCTCATTCGCTCATCAGAATTATTTCACAATTATTTTCTAAAACATGGGTAGCTGTTTTTCTATATTTTACAAATTTCCAGTCTCAAATTTCTTGGGAGCCAATGAGCCATGTTTCAATAACAGTGGACAGAAAAGCCTCCAGGAATTATTAAAAGGGGACATGGAGCTCACATGTGGCCATTGGCCTTCAGATTGCCCAACTCTGTTTAGTAAATTCTAAATGTAGCATATTCTAAATGTAGCATATTTCATATATATATGATATATATCATATTTCATATTTCATATATTCATATATTCATATATTCATATATTCATATATTCATATATTTTATATTTTATATTTTATATTTTATATTTCATAGTTCATAGTTCATAGTTCATAGTTCATAGTTCATAGTTCATAGTTCATGTTTCATATTTCATAGTTCATGTTTCATATTTCATAGTTCATATTTTACATTTCGTATTTCATATTTTACATTTCGTATTTCATATTCATATTCATATTCATATACATATACATATTCATATACATATACATATACATATACATATACATATACATATACATATACATATACATATATATATGTGTGTGTGTGTGTGTGTTTTATTTGTGCTGATTTATCAGCACAAATTAAAAAAACACAAATATAACAAAGGCAACAGTAAAAATGTTGGGTTTCTGTCGTGATGGACTCTTGTGACGAGCCGATTGACAGATGATGGAAGCAGTTAGCTTCCTCCCATAATTGGGGCTTACCAGGGGTTGTAAAAATCATATATATATATATGAAAATCATATATATATATATGAAAATCATATATATATATATATGAAATATGCTACATTTAGAATTTAATATAGAATTTAATATAAAGTCACAAGCTCTCCTCCCATATTTGGGCATATCAGGTGCTTTGACATAATACTTAATCATTTTCTTGGTTCAGCTGATAAGGGAGGAGAGCTTGTGGTTTAGCGGCTAATACAACAGCCTAACATGTAAAAACAGCCCAGGTTCGAATCCCAGTAAGGGTATGGCTAGCTGTTAACAGCGAAATAGCTTGAAATAGATCTATACTAGTCTCCCTTTATTTATTTATCAGCACAAATGCAACACATACACACACATACACACACACGTGAGAGAGAGAGAGAGAGAGAGAGGGAGAGAGAGAGAGAGAGAGAGAGAATATACATACATATTCTCCATCAGTTGCATTTATCTGTGATGTAAATAAAAATCATTAGAATAACTTTGTGTTCTTGCTGATGTAAGCATACCCTGTAGATGACAAATTGCAGGGCTTATAAGAGTCATACTTCCTCTTGTTGCCAATGAATAAATAGAAAAAAAACATGCTTTTCATCAATTTATAATATCCCCTTGGTGCCATAAGTCTCAGAATTTTTGAATTCAATTGGCTAGTCTTACAGTGATAGAAGCCAGATCCACATTCAAACAAATTGAGACCAACAAAATATTAAATGGTATTTTTTTTTCACTTGGTGTTTGCGAATATGTATGCAATCAAATGTACACATCTGATAGTATCTACAAGTTTCTACTAACTTTGACCTGTTCTTTTGATTGTCAAACTGTGGACGATGCTCCTTTGAGAAATATGGTTATCTCTAGTTAAGACTAGAATTGGATTCACATAAAGTTCTATAGAGCAATATTAGCTTGGTCTGGGCTAGCCTATGTTGCAAACCAATTATGGTTATTAAAAACCATTTTTAAATAAACTATAGCTTAGTGAAGCATATGAACACATCTACATAATTCTTCCTTAATAGGAGAGTTGAGGCTGGAAGTGGTGGTCCCCTGGCCAGAGTGGCTTTTGTGTAAACATAAACTATGTATTTATTTGGGTCTCAATTTTATTATTTTACAAATAACTCGAGGTTGTGAATAGATTCAACATACAGTATCTTCCTCCTACTTTTTTTCCCATAACCAGAGGTGAGTTCCTACCAGTTTGGACTAGTTCATCCGAATAGGTAGTAATTCAGCCTGCTACACCCCCGAACCAGTTCTATCAGCAGCGGCACCATCTTGATTTTTTTTGATTCTGCGCATGAGCAGAACAATCTTTGTTTCAAAAATTCAATTTTTTTTCCTTTTTTACTGTTGTGCGCATGCACAGAGCTTTTTAAGTGCAAATGTGCATGCCCATGGAGGAAAAAAATTTGCATGCCAAATCGGCAGTAATGCCGGTAGCAACCCACCCCTGCCCATAACAACTATGTGAGGTGAATAGGGCTGAGAGAGACTAACTGGCCCAAAGTCACCCAGCTGGCTTTTATGTTTATATAATAGACATCTAATTGAATACTTATTCAGAGGAAAATGACATCATAAATATGAACTTCATCAGAATGCAAGGAAACAAAGTTAAGGACCATTACATTTTTTTCTAAAACAGGGCACAAGAATATTACTAGGTTTTTTAACTAGTCCATCATTTGTCATTAGCCTTTTTCAATTTTCATAGTATCTTATATTCTGGCAATCCTTTGGGATAAGTCTACTTTGAGCAGAAATTAAAATGTAATTTGGCATAATGATCAGCAATATATACATTAATAAATAAACATAATAATTTGCAATAATATTTCTACAGTATGAACATGGTGCTAAATGTTTTATTGCAAGGGTATTATCAAATCTCCATGGATTATATACAAATAATGACCTTGTAAGTATGTTTAGGAATGCAATTTGGAAATCTGCCCATAGGTAAAGATAAAGGTTCCCCTCGCACATAAGTGCTAATCGTTTCCAACTATTATGGGGCGGTGCTCATCTCTGTTTCAAAGCTGAAGAGCCAGCGCTGTCCAAAGACGTTCTCCATGGTCATGTGGCCAGCATGACTAAATGTCGAAGGTGCATGGAACATTGTTACCTTCCCACCAAAGGTGGTTTCTATTTTTCTACTTGAATTTTTATGTGCTTCTGAACTGCTAGGTTGGCAGAAGCTGGGACAAGTAACGGGATCTCACTCTGTTACATGGTGCTAGGGATTCAAAATGCTGGAGTGCCGCCCTTTCTAATCGACAAGCTCAGCATCTTAGCCACTGAGCCACCTCGTCCCTCTAATCTGCCCATATGGATGGCTTTTATAAGGATATTAATGATTCAATTTTCAAATATCTTACACGCAAAAGATGAACTTTTTCAAAGCATGATGTTGGGACAGTATCATCAGCAATAGTCTAAAGTAAGCCAGGAACCAGGAGCTTGAGTTGAAACCAGGAATTAGAACGAAAAAGCAAGTGAGGACAGATCATGAAGAATAATCTAGGAATCCAGATACAGTACCAAAGGATTCAGAAGCACTCCAAGGAAGCCACAAACACATTCCAACTAGGATTGGAAGCTTTCCTAAGGATCTTTTTGTTTAGAAAAAAGTGGCAGGTTTGGATGGATAGGTTCATTCCATGTCCAATGACTGAATTGGCAAGAGAAATAGTGCAGTACACTATACAACAATTACCTCTAGAACAGCGGTCACCAACTGGTGGTCCGTGGACCAGTGGTGGTCCATGAGAAAATTTTGGTACACAGAAAAATTACTTGCATTTTTTATATTGTACTAAATACTATTTATCTATTTGAAAATTCATATTAGTAGTCTGCAGGATTTAAAATTCTGAGTTTAGTGGTCCATGAGGTCCAAAAGATTGGTGACCCCTATCCTAGAAGCATATGATAGACAAGCCCAAGGTCTAGAAGTCAATCAATCAAACCTTTATTATAGTCAAAGAATAGCATAAGAGTCCAGTAAAAATTTGAGTAGCTCCTGATAAAATATCTACCTGGTGGTCATCTCTGATGTTCCAAAAATGCAGGAGAAAGGGAGGAAATTCTGTGTGAATGAAGCAGAATTCTGAAAGTTTCCAGTCTAAACTTCCTACTTAAGCATTTCATTAATATTTTATAATTTATAGTCTCTGTCAATAACCATGTGGAATATAGATTTTACACCAAGGATTTGTTTTGTTTGTTGAACACTCATTCTTGAGGACAGTTTAAGCTTTGAAAAACTTTCACAGCAATGCTTGATGCAATGCAGACATGAAAAGTTCTTTCACAATAAGTATTTGGCAACGTATTTATTTGAAACTAAGTATAGATACTTTGCAGGCCAGCTCTTCCAAAGGAAAATGCAAAAAAAAGTCATTTATAATCAGATTGGCCAATTAAAATAATTCCCTAGAAGTTCTACAGATGTATCAGATTTTTCATTTTTGGGTGGAGAGAGGGAAACAAATGTGACTCAACTATAGGCTTTTATTTCAATGAAATAAATAATTTAATAAACTGCAAATCAATTCAATAGAAATACAACTTTTCCAAAGAAATAGGAATAAAAATACTGTTAAAATTATTGGTTCTGAGCATTTTGTTTTTAAAAAATAGCAAATACTGGTAAAATTCACCTAATGTCGTTTCCTCTACAGAAAGGCCTAGTAATCTTTGCAATTGTTCTTCCTTTTGTCAACCACACTGCACCACACTAAACCATAATTTTGGGAAGTAGAATAAATAGAATAACTACCCATCTTTTTTGGAGTATAACACACACCTTTTTCCCTCAAAAAAGAGGCTGAAAATCTGGGTGTGTCTTATACAACATTTTTTGCCTCCTGAAACCCTGCCCTGTTTGCAAAAATGGCTGTGCATAGCTTGTAGGAGGCTTTCAGAGAGCTCTTGTGGGCTGAGGAGGGCAGAAATGAGCAAGAAATGGGCCATTTTTTTTCTCAATCCCCTCCCCAACCCCCAGGAGCACTCTATAAGCTTCATAATGTCCTTTTTTGACAAGAAATGGACCCATTTTTGTGAAAAATGGGCCATTTTTTGTTCATTTTGCCGCCCCCCCCCCCTCCGGAGCACTCTACCAGCCTCCTAAGAGCTATTCATGTCCTTTTAAAAAAAAATGGGCCTGTTTTTGCAAAAAAAAAAACGGGCTGTTTTGGGGAGGTTTACAGAGTGCAAAAACTTTTTTAAAAATTTGCCTCTTCAAAACCTTGGTGCATTTTATAATCCGAAAAATATGGTATTTCCATTTTTACTATCAGAGCTTCTCCCTCAATGCAGAATGCATTTGGATTCTACTTTTACTTTTTCCCAGACTCATAGAATCAAAGCTATCACACTGCTATAAAATACAAATGGACTCTGTTCCTCTAGGTAGCCAACCTGTAATAAAATGGCAGCCAATGAATTCTATAAATAAATAAATTTTTATGGAGGTAGAATCTTGCTACTTTAGCTCTAGGAAGAATGATGTTCCTGAGAAGGGCAATATGTCCAAGGAGATTCTCAGTCATCCAGGTCCAAGAGGCAACTGCACTTTCTGGTTTTTCTTTGTCTTTGGGATTTAATAGCGGTATGATAGCTTTGATTCTAAAACCAGAAAAAGTGCCTTTGAGAAAGGCAATGACTTCTGTTCGTATTGTAGAATTAGTAAGATTTAGTTTCCAAATTGCCAAGCTTTATGCCCAAATTCAACCCACCACTTCCTATTTCTTAGAACATTTATATTCTTTCCATGACAAAATGTCAGCATGAATTTTTAGCTGGAACATAAATTAGCCCTGGTTATTGTGGATATTGTTATTGTGCTTCAACAGAGACAGACTTAATTAAGAATCACTGGAACAATTGCTTATTCTGAGAAATGCCGCATGACTCAGCTTTTGAACCATATGGCACCAGAGGAAACTCATTCAGTGCACAACATTTCAATTCAATTAGTGCATTGAAAACATAATTAAAACACAGATGCGACTAAATTAGAATACAGATAGACGAGAAGTATAGATGGTGGCTTAACAGGAAGAAGTGAGGTTGATGGAACTATGTAGCTTAGAAAAGAATAAAGTAGCTTGGGGACTCAGCTTTGTCTTAGTGAGATCCCACAATCTTGTTTTCTGTCCTTTAACAGGGAGGGTAATTTTTTTGCCATCTATTTTTATTTTACAGGAGTTGTAAACATGAAATGCATCATGGTTCTGCCTACCCAACCTGAGAAGTTAGAGAACTTAAACTTCAGCCTAACTGGTAATTATGGTGATGTGGCATTTAAAAGGAAAATGTAAGCCATCTAAAGCCTTTGTAGCCATACCTCATTTATAGAAATAGCTCTTAGACTTACATACTGTCCTATCGTGCTTTAGAGCCCTCGCTAAGCAGTTTACAGAGTCAGCATATTGCCCCCAACAATCTGAGTCCTCATTTTACCGACTTCAGAAGGATGGAAGGCTGAGTCAACCTTGATCAAACTCCAATCTGTGGAGTTTGCAATATTTCACTCCAACCACTGCGCCATCAGGGCTCCTTTTCATTTATCTTCATAGTGCAGAATCAATCAATGCTTCCTCCAGTGATCAGGAAAGGAATACATAAAATATTCCATTAAATCACCTTACCATTATTCCTTACTGAATAAATGTCTCCCATAAATTGGGTTATCAATAGTTTTGTGACCAGTTGTTACTGCAGCTACCATTGGAAAAGTCAATAATGCAGACTGGTATGTATATACTATCCTGGGTGAGTGGAGAACAGATAGGCTGGGAGGATTCAAGAATTCCTACCAAAGGGAAAAACAGACTGCTCAAAAGCTTCATAAGTAAGGCTGAAATATTGCAGAGAAAATACCAGCCTTGATCTGTTTTTTTTTTTAAGTTCTCAGCAGAACTGTTAAATAAAAAGCACTAATAAAATCCAGGTCTCAAAAGCCTCTGATATTATATAATTCCAAACTAATAGATGGCCATTTGAATTATTACTACCCTAGTTGAGACACAAATGCATTTTCTATATTAAAAAGTCACCAAAGCCATTCATACAGAGCCAGGGTAATGCTGTTAGCAATTTCATTATATACTTTTCTTTAAAGACATTTCCATGGAAAGTTTTTATAAGAACACATGCCATTAAGATGAGACATCACTGCTACAGGAAACTTTCCCATGGTTGATTATATTAGTGGATGTTCCATGTAAAAAGAAACCTGCATTTTAAAATCTTAGTATAGGTTTAGGATCCAAAACTTTCAACATTTTTGCTGATATGTGCATATTTGTTAAGCCGAAACAACTCCGTGTTGCTTTATTAATTCATGAGTTTCTGCTGAATATAGAGAACACATAAGCAGTTACAGTTATACTCTTCCATCATTACTAGCCAGGATTTTTTTTTCTGAGATCACTAAAGTCAGAGCAATTGTGCTCAATACATCAAAAATTATATTCTAGCAAAAAATATGCATACATACTTTAATATAAATATCAAATACACTGCATTTTTTTCAGATAACATCAAATAAATTACTCCATTGTTTGTAAAGTTGTAAAGAAGCAAGATCTTACAGAAGAAAGTTGGTTGGTTGGTTGGTTGGTTGGAATGAAGTCAGGGTCAACTCTTAGCAGCCAGTTAGATTTTCTCCATGTCAATTTTTTCCCAACCTAGTCTTGCAGGTCTTCCAACAGTGAACCTATTGCCACTGTAATTGGTCATCTTGCTACTCTTTTCTTTCCTTCTCCTTGTCTCTAGGTAGTTCTTTACTTAATATCTGAAATAGATAATTTGAATCTGGTCATGTATGCCTCAACTATAGGGAACTATATTTGTTTGTTGAGCTATTTGTTTGTTTTCTTGGCTATCCATGGTGTTCTCAGGAATCTTGTTTAATACGGTACATGTGTTCAAAAACATCAACACACTTTCTATCTGGCTTAGCCAAAGTCTAACTTCTGTTTTTATAATGTGTCGTGGGGATATATTGTCGATCTTTGTAGGTATGAAGAGAAAAGTAGTTTTCTTTTAAATTGAAAAGTAATAAATTCCTTTAGATGTCCAATTTTATTGCACTGGATTTTGAACAAGCCAGAGATTTTTCTTCCAGTCATTTGGAAGTGTTACATTTTCTATTCAAAATAATCATTAACTGTATTGGTAATTAAACAACTACACATTTTTATTGGAATACCACAACTTTTTATAGCATAAAGTAAGGAGACGACGCTAGAACAATATAAGCTGGAATAAAACTGAGACTGAACCCTAGTGAGTCCAATAATGTTTTGATGAACCATTTCTATTACAAATTGGAAATAATATTTTGTACGTCATCATTATTTTACAAGATGCTTTTAATAGCATCCCAGTGTTCAGTGTTCAATCTAATGCCACAAAAGCTTAGATTTCTTTGCCCAATGCTTAAGGTTTCTCATTTGCTTAGAAGTTATTAAGAACTTGGTATCAAAGGCAGCCCGACCATTTTCTTAACCACAGATGTTTTAGAGAAGAAGACAGTATTGCATTCTTAGAGCATTAGGAAGTAGCATGGCATGAAGGCAACAGAATATGAGTTTGTTGTATATTTAATGATGATGTCATTATTGAAAGGCTATCTCTTCGGTAAGTCTCATTCTAGTTTAAACAGATCCAGAAATATTTTCAAAGACTTGTTCTGTCAAAGATGCTGTTTATTTCTCTGAACAAGCAATCATAATTCATGGCATTTAAACAACATTTATACATTCCAAGATAAACATGGCAGTTGTGTTGAATCTGAGCTTGTCAACCAAGATTTCCCAACAAAGTTCTTCTCAGCTGCTTGAGCGGCCTCTGTTGAAGGACACATGTAGGTTTTTTCCCCTGAGAAACTCTAATACACATTGAATGACTGTTTTCTTCATTATTGCACTCCATTTTCTCAAATTATTTTATGGCGTTAAATAAAATAGAAGAAAAAGAATAACTATATCCCACATTCTTGAAAATATAATTTAACATTGATAATGATGATAGCAATAATAGAAAATAAGGTTAAGATCTGGAGGTTATGTGACAAATAGAAAAGAAACCTATCTGGAAGTAAGGTTAATCTGCTACACATGGTTGAATTTGAAATATGGAAAGTATTGTGCCTGCCACAAGCTCCCAAGGCAATTTTCTTAGAATAAAAATGCATTGATTACTACCTCACTAATTTAATTTAATAATGTTTTAGATATCAAAAAGGATTTAGTATGAAATTTTACGGTAGTTATTTAATTTCACTCAATACAAGAGGTATAGAAAATTCACATTTCCAGCTTTCATACATGTCTGTCCTGTTTATAATATCACTGCATGCATTAATTGTCTTCTTTACTGAATCTTGACCCCAGATGTCCTGCCTTTCCTCTCCCTGCTTTTTCAGGCTATGAACCATACACAGCTCAACTTATCCCAGACTAGCACAAAATAAATCATTCCACAAAGCATTATATATACTTTGCTTTGAAACCTTTCAAAACATTTGGCGAGATTTTCTCCTCATTAGTTTTTCCATAATAATTATTGCCGAATAGAGTCTGTTTACACTACAGTATTACCAAAAATAAGTGTATCAGCCATCCCAAGACAGTAGCAATCAAATAAGCGTTTGTTTTAAAACCAGTATGCATTCCATGGCCTCAGGCAAGGTGTCCAAGCAAACTATTTACTAGCCTGAATAATGAACCAAAGAAATTAATGGGTTAGTTGGATAAAGATCTGAATAGCTCCAGCTCCAATTATAAAGCATCCAGATGTGCCCTGGGATCCAAAAGAGCTTTCATGAAAATGTCAGAGATTCACATCATGGAAAACCAAATTGCATGGTACTCATTAAAAGGAGATTTAAAAACATAGGTGTTAAAATTAAAATAATAGGTCCCACCAACCAGTTAGAACTAAAAAGCTTCTTGAATGAGAAACAAAACATTTTGAAAGTGGAAAGTCCAGTTGCCTTTTGGAAACCTGGCCTTTTAGTCCCATATCTGCCCGGCCACTTCTATCCAGCAATGGCAGATTAAGGCTCACTGGTGCCCTGAGCACTGCAAATCTTGGTGCCCCCCTCCTTTGTACATACTGTACAGATCGTCATTGAGGTTTTTTTCTTTCTCAACTTTGTGGTGTCCCTTTTGGGCCTGGTGTGTTAAGCACGTGCTTAGTCTGCTTAATGGTTAATACACCACTGCTTTTAACAATGTGTAAAGCTCTCAGAGTCACTGGTAGTTGAATGGAATATAAATTCAATTTATTATTATTATTATTATTATTATTATTATTATTATTATTATTATTAGTAGTAGTAGTAGTAGTATATACTTTATTCATTAAACATGAAACTCAGCCAACTGAACATTCACAAATGCATTACAAATACCATTGACGGATGCTAATGGTTGATACGGTTTGTTGCCAGCATCCTAGGTATCAACCAAGTACCTTCTTAAAATATAAGATGTTCCAAGTAGCACAATTGTTGTTGATGATGTTGTTACTGCTGTTATCAATATCATAATCACTATTATCATCATCTACACAAATGTGCACCTAGTTTTCTAAACTGATTGTATGAGCTTAAAGCCATCAACACTAAACATTGCTTTTCAAAACAGACGTACCACAGTCTTACACAGTTTTGCACAGAAAGAAACAACTATATTTCAGCCAGACAAATATTAGTGACAATCATTTAAATCTGAGCCAACAGTGTGCTGCAACTGCCAAAATAGCCAACACAGTCCTAGGTTGCATTGATAGAGGGATAGAATCAATATCACATGAAGAGTTAATACCATTTTATAATGTCTTGGTAAGACCTCACTTGGAATACTGCATTCAACTTTGCTTGCCACAATGTAAAAAATGTGTTGAAATTCTAGAAAGAGTGCAGAGAAGAGCAACAGATATGATTAAGCAACTGGAGACTAAAACATATGAACAATGGTATGGAACTGGGTATGTCTAGTTTAATGAAAAGAAGGACTAGGGATGATATGATAGCAATGTGCCAATATCTCAGGGGTTGCCACAAAGAAGAGGGAGTCAACCTTTTCTCCAAAGCACCTGAAGGCAGGACAAGAAGCAATGAATGGAAACTAATTAAGAGAGAATCAACCCTAAAACTAAGGAGAAATTTCCTGATAATTAAAACAAGCAATCAGTGGAACAACTGTCTTCTAGAAGTTGTGGGCACTCCACAACTTCTAGAAGACTCCACTACAATTTGAAATGGTAAAGGATTTCCTGTGTGATGCCCCGGTCGGAGTCTGCGGGGAAGATGAATTGGAACAAGAGTCAGCAGAGATCGAGAAGGTAGCTCCATTGGCCTTGGAGGAAACTGGAAAAGAGTCAGTCCAGGCAAGGCTTTTCAGGATTAGATAGGCTTGCAGACAGGGAGGAGCAGGATAGACAGAGCTCAGGTGAAGAGCAAGAACCACCCCCTCCTGATCCTAGAGCACAGAGAGAAGAGAGGAGGCAAGGACCAGCTATGAGCCAGCTATGAGGGAGGAGAGTGGCCTGCCCCGCTTCACAAGGCACAACTGGGGACTGGGATGTAAGGAGGTGCCGATGGGAGGGGCATTTGTCAGGAACAAGCATTGAATCTGTGGAGCCTCATGTGCACTTGCCGACATGAGATTACTGTGCTCTGTCATGTGGGAGTCACCGGTTTGCCTACTTGGCTGAACCTCTTGCTCTGATTACTGTTTGGCTAACCTGGCTTACTGGCCTACTCACAGCCAGAGGCTACTGAAGGTGCATGTGAGAACTTTGTTCCAGGACTTGTAGTAAATATGGGGATCTTTGGGAGCAAAGTTGGAGCAATAAAGGGTAGTTACACCTGTTCTCTGGCTGTGTTGCATTTGTGCCATGCCCGGGTCATCACAGCCTGCTTGAGAAGATGGTTGTACTAGAAGACCTCCAAGGTCCCTTCCAACTCTGTAATTCTGTTATTCTATTACTTCATTTTAACTGTAAAACAGTTGTAATGGTTGCAGTCATGGGAAAACCCAAGTTCTACTCCATCCTCAGGCACAGAAACTCATGGGGTAACTTTGGATCAGTCATACTCTTTCAACCCTCAGGATTATTATTATGAAGAACAATAGAATAAATGAATGCTACATACTTAAGTTCTTGAGTAAAAGATGAGGCATACAATTGGGCAGTGGTGCAGGACAGTTTGGAAAATAAGTATATTAATGTGGTACTTAATATCAAACTGCAGAAACTTTGCTTAAAGTCATTGGGATGATGATGATGATGATGATGATACAATTATTGAACAAGTTTTAAATCTTAAAATGCATGTTAAAGTAGTTTTTAAAAAAACAAAGCACAATCCTTTGGTCACATGATCAGTATTCCATATCTATTTCCTGTTATAACCCATTGTCCAAGATAGGAGTAAGAAAAAGTAATTGCCAGATAATTAAGCAATGAAATAAATTAAAATACTATTTTAGCAATAGCAGTTAGACTTATATATCGCATGGTGCTTTACAGCCTAAGCAGGTTACAGCATCAGTATATTGCCCCCCAAAATTTGGGTCCTCATTTTACTGACTTTGGAAGGATGGAAGGTGACTCAACCTTGAGCTGGTGAGATTCGAACTACCAAATTGCAGGCAGCAGGCACACCACAGATATAGCCTGCAGTACTGCATTCTAACCACTGCACCACCATGGCTCTTATAATAATTATAATGTCTGAGTTGTGTCATTTTCTTGATTTGATATATGTTAGCCATCTGTAGCCTTCACCTGCAATCAGTTATGATCCAGATGTTTTGCATTCAAAAAAAAGAAGAAGAATAGCTATTAGAATCTAGAAATTGTTTTAGTTTGGTCCCCAAATTAGATCTGATTATATACTGTTCTGATCCAACGACCCTACTATTCTGTTACAAAACAAGTACAAAACTATTTCAAAACATTTTTCATAAATAAGCATATTGTCATAATTTTAGTATTTTTAAGGAGAGAATTTTGGTAATTGTTTGTGAATAGACATCCTCTCCAAAATCATGCATTTTTTTTGACAATGGATTATTATTTCATGTTATATTTCATGCATTTTGACAGAATGGGTTATTCATCTGCAGACAAATGTATTATAGTTTACTTTCTACTGGATTTCAAGTAGATTAGTGTATTATAGTTTACTTTCTACTTTCAAGAAGATTTCAGAAGCATATTATCATAAGAGAAAGTTTGTTACTAGTATGAGTAGAGACAGTGTGAGAGACAGACAATAGTAGTTTGTGATATATCTTTTGGGTTTTTTCCCATGAATATTAAAGACAGTTTTAAAAACTACCCATGATATATACATTGACTTTGGTGAACATTTTCAGAAGTTTTTTTTATATTGTTACAGAAATGTTGGGAGAGAATGCTAGAAGTTATTGGGGGGGATGGAATTGAGTACATGTTGGTGAAACTATTCTTTCCTGTTCTTGTTTTATTATTCCAGTTTATAAAACATAATCTGCAGGCAGATAAGGGTTGTATGCAAAGACCCTGGTGAGCTACAGCAGCTGCATACACTGCTCTAAGTTACACTGGTGTTCTCAGAGTACCCTGAATATCATACACGTACATCTCTGTACCTCTACATTAGATATTAAGACTCGCATGCAGAGATGTATGGACAAAACAAGCCACAGTTTCCTCAACATTTGGGATATGCTTATCAGCCAAAATGTAATAACATTTACAAATCATAGGTGACAAGACTCAAGTTGCATTTTATCTTAGAGATTTGAAAGCAACAAGACTCAACCATTTTTAAATTCATTTCCAAATGCAACCATACAACCAGGAAATATCAAAAGTTTACAGTGGCTTCAGTTTTTGGAGGAATGAAATGAAAATAGTGGGACTCTTGAAACTCTACAAGACATCAATGAGAAATTTGAGTAATTTTACCACAAGAAATGTTTGAAAATGTTGGTATCTGTTATAAAATAGAGATAAAACAAAACAGACCCTAGAAAAGTTGAATACCGAAAAGTTAGATCCTCTCCCCACCCCCACCCCCCAAACTTGGCAATTTTAAGATGAGTGGACTTTAACTCCCAGAATTGCCCAACCAGTAGCTGGAATTAAAGTTCATTCATTTTATTGCCAAGTTTGAAAAACACTGAGTCAGACTGAACCAATACAGAAAGTGACCTGCTCTGGATGTCCATGGGAGCTTCAAAAGTGAAGTGAATGACAACAAGTGCATCATCACGTCATAACATAAAGTTATGGTATTTACATAACGATGCCACGCTATATGCATCACCTTTTTTGCATCATCGTGTTTTACTTCCTCTTAAAAAATTCAAGTTCTTTTTTCAAAAATAAAATTTTGGTAAAAGTAGAAAAGCCCACCTTCTGACTATTCCTGGTCTTGCAAGCTTGTTTGCCTGGCTCATTGACCAGAATCTCATGTCAATGTAATGGAGTTCATTACATTATGCAACCTTTAGCTTTACATTACTTTTCTCAATGGAAGAAAGGAAAGCTGTAACAATCAGACTTTGCAAAGCTCAAAAACACCCAAGAGACAAACAAGTCAAACTTTTAATCTGCTCTGATCTGGTTCAGTAATTCAGTCATTCAAATATAAGGAGTAATCCAATTAGGTGTTATTCAAATTGCAAAATCCCTTGGTAGATTCACATAGCTATTCTTGCTAGGTAGAAAGAATTTTTACTTGCTAAATAGAAAGAATTTTTATTGAACACAGCATAAAATATAAGATTCTCCTTTAATTTTCAATAAGGTATATTGAAAAAGTACATGAATGAAGCATATGAAAGAAAGTAAAACAGCTGGTAAATCAACCACAGCATAATAATACCCTACTGCAAACACTAGGTCTGATTTTAAGATTATTCAAAAAATATGCTTCTCATATGATTCACCCATTGGAAGAAAAAACTCCACATCCATCAGATTGTTAGCATTATAGCTGAATTATTGTTTGTTGTAATGTGGCAGGCTATTTTTGAATTCTAAAAACATTGGAATCACCAGATGGGAACCTTCCTTTACCAAAGCCACTTTTTAAATGAATTTCTGCTGTGTATCATTGCTTCATGTAGATTATATATGATAATAACTTTACAAAAACCTCACCCATACTCTAGTTAGTCATTTAAAAAAATGAATATACTGAATTCTGAAAAGTTGTCCACTGGAGTAATTGTCAATCCATGAGGGAAAAGAATGAAGGAATCATGTCTTAGAGTAAATGTTGGTGCCAGCTACTTTCCCTCTTTTTTTTTCTGGCAGACTTGATCATTGCATTGGATTCCATCAGCTAGATATAGCTGCTCTAAGGTATATGCCGTATTCCATCACCAGTGCCCTTTAGTAGCCAAACATAACAATTCCTATAATAAAATATAGTACAAAGCATGAAATGCAAAAATGAAGGTATAAAAAAGGATTATTATTTTTACTATCATTTTCCAAATGTGCAGTGAGGCACTCATTCAAACAGATCAATACATCTCCTCAGCAGCAATCAACATTCATATCAGCAGAGATTAACACCAAGATTAACACTAGGTCAACAATCAAACAAACCATACCCAATGAAGAAACTATGTATCCAGACAAACACACTAACAGTACATAAAACCATAATCAAGGAACAATCAAGACCATTCAGCAATACTGATAGGGCAACTTACTATCAGTCACAGTATATAAAAATAAGAGCAAATCACATTCCCTTTTAAATGTTACTGGTTCCTAGTTAAGTAGTTAAATGTCTGCAAGAAAACCTTAGAAAGTGCCAAGGACCTCACGATTCATTCATAAATGTCCATAAAAATATTATTATCTAACACACCTTCCTCCTCCTATTTTCCCCACAACAATCCTGTGAGATGAGTTGGTCTGAGAGACTGTGACGCTGGATTTCATGGACAAGGAAGACCTTGAACTCAGAATCTCTTGCTTTCTAGCCTGCTGCATTAACCACTAGAAACTAGTAGACCAACTGCCTATAAGTGTGATGAAATCCCAGAGTGAATTTGTTTGAAATATAGATGAAACAACTGAACATATAGGTAGCTAAAACGACATCACCTATGTAAAATAGGGAGAAATGAGCTTGTTTGCGATATTTCAAAGAAAGACAGATGTGGAAGGAATCTTTGATAATTTAACTGAAACACTTCATGCACAGTATCATGTAGCAGATACATTTGTTTTAGTTATCCAAGTAATTTATCTTCTTTATCTTTTCCTTTCTCTCTTTTCAAAATTATACCTTGGATTGGAAAAGCATAAACACATGAGTTGTCTATTGTTAAACTTTACACATGAGATGTGGTAATGAATGCCTCAATTTTCCCCATGAAAAATGGCTACTGTACAATTGGTCTCATTATTCAATATTGTGAGAAGCCTTGACCCCAGGGGGCATAGCCACATGCCATCGAACTAATTTCTAATATGCCAGCAGAACAAAATTAATTCCTTAAGTATACAGGGTTCACAACATTTATTTAATTTCATTAATGAAAGTAAATGTAGTTCATTAATGATTTGATGGATTTGTTTTGATAGCTGAGTTGAAATGTTATTGAAGTCTCTTTTCAAAGTTTGGCAAATTCCTAGAAACTATAGGAACAATAAATGAGGAATGTATCATTAAAAAATAAAATAATCCAGTTAAACACGCAGGAAAATGATTCAAAAAGAATGTTAATTGTAAATTGCATCAGAATATGGCTGGTAGACAAGGATGCCAATGAGGTAATATTAAAACTCTTAAGGCTCAATTCCTGGATAGGTTTTTCATATTAACTGTACTCTTGATAAAGGAGGATTAAAATTTTCCAGGCATTTACAAATGTTTCTTCAGTGCTATTTGAACATTAACAAACAGTTTGAAGGAATTGAAAGGATTTCTTTCTTTATTATTTTACTCAGGTGCATATAGCTTTATATTGTTACCAATAATTTATCCTGCTTTAATTCCTATGTGAAATAATATTGAACATGATAAATATTGCTTTCTGGAGCATTCTGACAAATTATTTACATTTTGCCTGCTCAAAATTGAATAGGCCCGGTGTATTTTTCTACAAAAGATATACTACTCTGATTTTTTAAAGAAAATCAGCCCAATTAAGTCTACAGTGAAAAAAAAAGTTGTATAAACTTCTAAAACATTCTGGCATTTTACTGCTTGAATTCAGTTCTTCAATTCCAACAGCTTTGTATATAATGCACAATGACATCAACACAAATATTGAAGCAATTCACATAGAATTAACTTCGCAGATATCACTAGTACATCTAATAAGAAACAATTCTTCACATACCTGTTTTTTGCCCCTGTCGCACATGCATAATAACATATTTATTAAGGGGACAGGTTTTTTTACTGTAGAAATGAGAGCATCCATATCTCTCTCTTTCCCCTTTCCTCCCTTTCTCTCTCACTCTCTTTCAAACACTCTCATTACACTGAGGGGTCCTTGGTGCTCTGTGAGTTTGCTTGTGTTCTTGCAGACATTTCATTACCCTAACTAGATAACATCATTAGTGCTAGCGTAGTTAGCGTAATGAAATGTCAGCAAGAAAACAAGCAAGCTCACAGAGCACCAAGAACCCCTCATTTCAGCCCTGAGCTGCAAATATTCTCCTGTATTCGTAGCATGTTATACTGTATGACTGCAAAATAATGTATGTGCTCTTTTAAAAAAAGTTGTCTTGGAAACAAAAAAGCAAAGATGAAATGATGGAATAGGTATACTTGGGTAGATACTGAACTAATAAAGCATGAATGGGATGTCAAGACTATCTAGTTTTTGAAACTTTCTTACTAGAGGGCTTTTTGATTTTGATATCTCTGATTAGTTAAGTGCTTTGTTGTATATTTAAAGTGCAGAAATTTCAATTCCTGGTGATATACACAATTGTTCCTTGACATTATATGTTACTGAGTCATGAAATATGCCTTACTCCAAAGTTGATAAGCAGATGGAACAAATCAAGCACTCCTAAGCCTGTATATCCTTGAAATATGGCTCAGTGAGTCTCAAATGAAATGATTCATAAACAAAACATTTAACTTCAGAGTATTAAACTGCCACTGAGATTCCATAGAAATGTAACTGAGTATTCTATATCTAATCTGGATTTGCCGTTCTTGGTGGAAAGTAGTAAAAACAATTTTACATCTCACAAACCTATCTGGAATCAAAGTAAGATTTATTTGTGGGCATTCGGAAGTTATAGGGAAATAAGTGATTAAATCACATATAGTCTTTTCAGATTGAATTTGCCAACAAGTCAAGCTCCACCTTGCCCTGTCTTTAATGATTTTACTTCTTGCAATGACTTCTTTGCTGATTTTTTTTTTTTTTTTTTTTTTTGGCTGGGTTTAGTAAAATCATAGAAGTGCAAAGAATGCATTGTTATGAAGATTCCGACATTCATTGCATATCTTCTGGAAGAGATATATGATCCACCTGTAGTTTCAATTAAAAAGAAAGGGGAAATCATCAAGCACCTCCAAAAACAGATACAGATTTGCATAAATTTGTTTATGGTAATTGGCATACTTCAAACCTATTTCAGAAAAATGGCTCTAGATCTTGTGCAAGTATACAGTAGTATCACACTGTTATTCATTAGCACAGCTAATTCTGTATGGCTTTTATGCAAGTGTAAAAAAAGTGTAAGCGTAAAAAAAGATATTGTTTTCAAATACCCTTCTGAAAACAACTGCATATAAAAAAAATCAGACAGAATCCAAAATAAATGGACTCACAGAAATTAGCTGTGCTTATTCAAGATTTGAAGGAGATTTTCAAATTATATAGATGCACACACAGAAGTACTGTAATTTTAAAAGAATTATTATATAGCTTACTAAAATGGGGCAGCCCATTTTCTGGCCACACACTCTGTATGCATTCCCACTTAGCTATTGAAATGTCATTCTCTCTATTATTATGGTCCTTTAAACCAGATGTTGACTGAACAACCCTTCAAACAAAGGACGTTGTCTGGTAGCCCTTCAAATTAGAGGCTATACTCCATAGCAGTGATGGATAACCTTTTTCACCTTGGGTGCCAAATGCACGTCCTTGTGTGCCCACACCCATAATTTAATTTCCCCCGTGCCATGCATGCTACACATGCATATGTGACCTCCCCTGCTGCCCTGTACATGGCTTTCTTGATTCCTGGGGAGGGTGAACCCCCCCCCCCCGAGGCCCGCTGGAGACTGGAAATGGGCCATTTTCCAACTACCAGTGGCCCAGTAGGTCCGTTTTTCGTCTTTCCCAAGCTCCAGAGGCTGTCTAGGAGCCTGTGGAAGGTGAAAACGGCCTCTCCCGCCCTCCCCTCAGAGGCCCATTTTCTGCCTTCTGGTGGGCCTGTTTTTCACCTTCCCCTGGCTCCAGAGGCTTTCTAGGAGCCTTGGGGGCGGGGGAAGGCCCAACATGCAAACTGGAAGTTTGGAAATTGACTTCCGGTTTGTGTGTTGGGCTATTTTTCTCCCTCCGGAAGCTTCAGAAGGCTTCCCTGAAGCCTCTAGTGGGTAAAAAACAGCCCAATGCACCAACCAGAAGTCCGTTCCCAAACTTCCGGTTTGCTCATTGGGCAGTTTTTTGCCCTCTGGAGCAGTTAGGTTTTTTTGCTTCCATATAGATCTGAGGCATTATATTCCCAGATTCTAAGGTTTTTGAATTTTAAGCTTCCAAGTATGGAGTATATATTCCAGTGTATAAAGTTATAATGAGAATGTGCAGTTCAAAGTACAAGTTTATTGTTGTGCTGAGATTTTTGGTATATAACTATGGATTGAGTTTTGTGTTAGGCATTCTATTTTGCAATGCCGAAACCAAAAAATCCACCCAAAAAACATGGAGAATAGTGTATTTTAAATATAAAAATGCAAACACAAACCAACCCAAAATGTCTATGAGACCATGCTGAAAGCAGTTTATGACCTCGTCAGAGTCATTTAATAATGACTTTTTAAAAATATCAGATACAAGTACAAAAAATTAACAAAATTATTGCCTATAGGAAACCTTCAACATAATTTATTTTTATGAAACTGTGCTTCCAAAACCTATTGGGAAAGTATATATAGTTTACTTACGCTTCCAGTTTTATATAATGTGGTTCAAACCATGAAAAATGGCCACATAATTAAGGTAAGTAAACAAAATGTCTATCATTATAAGTTTATATAACTTGTCCTTCCAGACCGCTAAGGACCAGCATTAATTTTCTGTATATAACCATATTGTTCCAATGTCATATGAGAAAATATTGGGTGAGTTGTTTTAAAATCCTTTCAGTCTTTAGGAATCTATCAGCAACAATGACAAACAAGTGTCTTCCAAATATAACTCTACAATACTCCATTTAGCACTGATGGCAAATTGTGCTGTTTGATGGATTATGGGAGTGGCAGTCTACCATATTCAAGGGGCATTCAGGTGGAAAGAAAACAAAGTATAAAATTCAATCACTGGAATAAACTCCTTGTTCCAAAACAAGTCTTTATCTGCCCATCACAATCCTAACAAAATGAAGCATTGTAGGAAAACAACACAGCTTTTTTAAAAAAATCTTTCTGGCCAAGTCCTGGAGATGAACTGTTTTAAATAGGGGGGGGGGGGGGAAACCATGAGGTCACTTTTCTTGGCGAAAAAGCTTGCACGGTTTCCATCAACTTCAGTAGCAACATTACTTTCTGCTATGAAAAAACTGGGCACTGACTTCTGTGGTGTCACTTGGAGGACAAACCAGCCCCAAGAGCAAACTTCTCGCTGTCCTATGGAACTTAAGCCAAAAAAATTAAATTTCATAATGCAACATTGCATATTTAAACAGCTGTACAGTGGTTAGCTGCTATAGGTCAATTGTATAAAATATCCTCTGTATGTAGGTTTCTGTATGTGTGTAGGGATACGTAGGGGGGCGGGGTGTAATGTGTATCACATTTTTAAAGAAAAATCTTTACCAGTAGACAATAGTGCCATTGTTATTTATTTTTTTTACTCTGGTTATCATTTTAACCCGCTTTGTATGCTGCCTGTGATTGGGCTCTCTTAGACATTGAATTAATCAATTAATCAAGAATATAGCAATACCAATAGCAGTTAGACTTATATACCGCTTCATAGGGCTTTCAGCCCTCTCTAAGCGGTTTACAGAGTCAGCATATTGCCCCCAACAACAATCCGGGTCCTCAATATATAGATCAGTGATGGCTAACCTTTTTGCCAAGTGCCCAAAGCGCGAGTGTGCAACCCCCCCAAAATGAAATGCTCATGCGCCCCCCCCCCCCACACATGCCCCCCCTGCACACATCCCACATCCTATACATTCACGAGAGATTCAAAGACCAGCTGGCTGACGGGAAGCACATGTGCATGCATGGCAGAACTGAACTGGGGTGACAGCTGCGTTCCCACAGAGAGGGCACTGCATGCCACCTGTGGCACAGGTGCCATAGGTTGGCCATCATGGAGAGGGAGGGAGGGCGAGAGGGAGATGACAAAATAGTTTAATCCTGGGTTTTTCCTTCTCCTCTTTCTTTTATTTCTAATGCAGCCTAGTTTGATCTTGCATTAGAGACACATTTTCTTTGTTCTTTGTCATATTAGCTAGCACTCCACAAACTATTTAGACCATCTTCTTTTAATTTAATACCATAGAAATGTGTTGTATGCTCCAGCCACAAAGCAACACGCAAAGGCATATTTCTATGAAAATCCATTTATTTTATGACTGAACGAGTGGGGTTTGCTTTTTGCCTTCCAGAAACTCAAGAAGGCATCAAGACATCAAGAAAATTAAGAATCCTAGAAATGTGTTTTTTGGGGGGGGCACCAATTAAGGCAGAATAACTGCTTTTAACCACCCACTGCTTATAAAGTTCTGCTGGGAAGCTCTATGAATCTTTGTAGTAGAGTGAGGACTTGGCCCTTTGGATTATTTTGGACCAAAAGAGCTTCCTTAGGCCTTTGAAATAGTAGTTAACTTGTTTTATAAATGTAAGGATTTAACAAATGCCTTGCTATCTTGGTAGAAAAATGCCTGGCACTCTGAGTTTTGAAAAGGATCATAAATGAGATTCAAAAGGAGAAAACTGGAGTATCTTAGGGATGAGGAGCATAAACAAACATCTGAGGCCTTGTTGTATCATCTTTCCATACCAGCTAATTCTTCCTTAACTATTCTTCCTAAGTACCTTCAGCTTTTGTATTTAAAGTAACAATATCGTTTCCAGTAATATCGTGTTTGACATCCCTGCCCTAGAAAGTACTTTTGATACGTAACATCTTCTATAAATATAAGACCATAACCTAGACAGTTTAAAGCAGTTCATCCACTTTACAGAAATTCTTTTACAACTCTGTAATACAAAACAGGATGCTATTTGAGAACTGCTATTTTTGTTTCAAGGAATTTTCTTAAAAATTCAACTGAACTTTGTGTACTGGATTCCTTCATTGCTATATTTATTGGTGTTCTTTAGGAACTTGTAAAACATAACTATTTGCAAGACCTATTTAGTTTCATCTTATGCAAGATTTGTGTGTTGTGTGTGCTTTTCTTCCTTCTTCTAATTTGCCTGGAGTATTAAGTTAAATGTATAATGCCTTCCATTTCCTGGATCTTCCTACCCTGGACTCAACATTTCTGAGTCAAGTACTGAAGAAGATGCATATAGGGGAAGATGCCAGGATGATTACAATGTAAAAAACCAGGGACTGGTTTTGTGGAAGACAATTTTTCCACAGACTAGGAGGAAGGAGCATGCAACCTAGATCCCTCACATGGGCAGTTTACATTAGGGTTCAATGACAATCGAATGCCTGATGATCTGAGGTAGAGCTGAGGTGGTGATACTAGTTGCTGGGGACTGGTTGCAAATATAGATATAGCTTTGTTTGCTTTCCTGCCTGCCACTCACCTTCAGCTGTGGTGGCCCAGTTCCTAACAGGCCATAGATCGGTACTGGTCCATGGATTACAGCACAGTTGCCAGTGGGAATGACTATTCTTTCCAGAACAAGAGGCAGGGTACATATGTTAAGTATAGTAGGGATGATTCATCTCTATTCTACAATTCACGATTCCATTATGTCATTTGGATTCCTATTATTTCTATTTTAAGAATAAAAAAGCTATACTTTGTAAACAGCACATAACTCTTGTTTTCATGACCATTTCACGATTTAACTGAATGTTCCAGGTTACTTTCTAGTTCGTTTTTCCACACCCCTTCCACAATCCCAGGAAAAGACGTTACTTATGTTTACCCTACTTATTGAACAATTTAACATTTAAAGCATAGAAACATGCTTTAAAACGCAAATGTAGACTTTAAACTTGCATTTTCAAAAACCAGTCTCCTACTATTATCTTCAAAAGTAGGCTGACCAGCCTTATTTGGAGGTTTTGGTGGAAACAGGTCGCTGTTCTTTCCAAATCGAATCCACTTGACCCAAAACTTGATTTGATGAAGAATCTTTACAAGATCCCCCTTGCACAAGATTCTCCACTCCCCCACACACACACTTTCTATGGGAAAATCCACTCCTGTAGAACCGTGGGCTCTCCAAGCAGAGATGATACTGTCGCTTTAATAATGACATCGAGGTAAGGATTCATTCCAAACTTGGTGTCTGGGCTTCTCCGTAAGCAACGGGGGCCCACTGCTGTAATTTGAGAGGAGAAGAGAGAGATCCTACGGCCAAAAGCTGAACTCCCGCGTTAGCAGCACCAATCCAGATGTAGAGTGGAGGGGGAAAAAAGTAGCCCAAAGCGCTTGCAGCAGCTTCGGGCAGGTCTCACTCAAATCTGGACGCCAGCACGCCCTCTCTTCCTCCCTCCCCGTTTTTAACTTGGGAGTTTCCTAGCGCGCGTGGAGACAGGAGAAAGGAAAACGTGGTTAAGGAAAAGTTGGTGGGAAAGAAGCCAGAGGCTCCTCCTTTTAAGGTTTGTTGATCCCCCCCCACTCCCACAACCACCCCCTTCCCGGGCAAAAACAACCCCAAAGTTCTCGCGGGCAAATCGGGGAGCGAGAAGGGCCAAGCGAGGGCTTTCCAGCGGGTCCCAATGAAGCCCTGCAAGAAAGGCGGTCACAACCGGAGGACTTGAAACTAGGCGCGACCGGAGTTGCCTTTGCCCTCCTCCACTTCGGGACGCTTAGAGTGTCGGAGCAGCTTCCCTCTCCCCCCACCCCACCCCCACCCCGGGATGCTGCTGGGGCTCCTCTCGGTGTGGCTGCTGAGCTGTTCGATCAGCTTGTGCCACGGCTACTTCGACGGCCCGCTCTATCCGGAGATGTCCAACGGGACGTTGCATCACTATTTCGTGCCCGACGGGGACTACGAGGAGAACGACGACCCGGAGAAGTGTCAGCTGCTTTTCAGGGTGAGCGACCGCCTGCGCTGCACAGCGGGCGGGGAGGGTGAACGCTCGCATCCCGTGGCGGCGGCGGTAGCAGCACCCGCTTTGACGCTGCGCGAGGAATTCACCCTCCTGGGCCGGCAGGTGGAGGACACGGCGCGCGTGCTGGAAGGCATCCAGAAGAGCATCGCCTACGACCTGGACGGCGAGGAAAGCTACGGCAACTACCTGCGCAGGGAATCCGCGCAGATCGGGGACGCCTACGCCAGCTCGGAGAAGTCGCTGGGGGAGCTGGAAAACAAGTTCCGGCAGGGCCAGGAGCACGAGAGCCACGAGGAGAGCCGCCTCAACGACGACTTCCTGGGAATGCTGGTGCATGCGCGGGCCCTCCTCAAGGAGACGCTGACCGTCTCGGCCGGCCTGCGGGACAAGTACGAGCTGCTGGCGCTCACCATCCGGAGCCACGGCGCCCGCCTCAGCCGCCTCAAGACAGAGTATCTCAAGGGCTGAGCGGGAACGGGCGCCTCAAATGGCTTCGAGCGACTTCCCTCTCCCAGTGGCCGGCCACGCCGGCGGGACTCTTGCCGGCCACGCTTCCCCACGGACTTTCCTCCATCGCATGCCACCGACCGACCCTTGCTACAGTACCTCAGTGCAGATTGTTTGCAATTTTCCCCCGAGCACCTTGAAAGAGCAAAATAAATTCCAGGAAAACTGCCTTTAGGTGGCGCGACAGACGAAAAATCGACAGTTAATGGTTTCCCATTGGGGAGGGGAAAAAACTGATGGGGGCGCTATTTTTGCTAGGTACCCAAAAAATTCCAGATGTCATCCGCCTATTTTTAAGTTCGTTTCTTAGGTTTCTGACAGATGGAAATTTGAGTTATTGGGGAGGGGGGTGTCTATGTCAGTAAAAAAAAAAAGCGTTTGTGGGATTCCAACTGGCAAAACGTTGAAAGACGCACACAAGCTTGCTTTATTGCATTCATCCGCTTTCTTTAGCATAAGGTATCTGAAATAGGGTGAACAAATAAAGTGGCCATTGGCACAATATATGTACTAACCCATTGGGATGGCTTCTTCTCCTGTAGTGAATTTGCAAGTTTTGACTCAATTACTTGGAAGTAAGCTCTACTGAGTAAAAAAAAAAAAAGTCTGGATTTGGAGTCAATATAAGAGTTGCTGTGATTAAAAGCTTTGAAGATAATTCCTTTTAATTCCTTTTTAGTGAGTTCAAAGAAGTATATACAATGGTATAGTCAAACATCTCAGTTCTGGAGGATTAGAAGTATCTGCTATGTTGCAATAGTTTTATAATCTATTGGTCAGAATTCAGCATTGTTATATACACTTAAGCCCTACTGATTTATTGTTTTATGGAATGTGTTGTATAACCTTGAGGGGAAATGTTATAGACATGACATGTTAAGTTACAAGTTTGGAACTTTGTTCTCTAGTTCTTTCAGATGAAATCTTTTGAACTTCCATGGTGATCCAGTATTACTAAAAATCAATAATTGATAGAACATCTGGTGCCAAGGTTTCCATAGATTTTATTTTGCTTGTTTTTTTTTTTAAAAATAAACCTATAAGGTTGCACTACTTGTCTCATTCCACACTGACAATTGAAGAACTCAGTTAAAGTAATGTATTAATCCTTTTACAGATTGATAATAACTACCCTGGAAATTTGTAATGTTATCAATGGCTTGTGGAAAATTCTGGAATGATAGTTATTTCATTTTAATTCATCAGGAAAAGAAAAAAATAATGCTTTATGTTGGATGTTAAAGTAATTTCCCCCATCATTTTATTCAGTGTTTTATGAAATTCAAAAGGCCATTCGAACAAGAATATGATAGCTATAAACATGCACTCAACACCAGGTAACAGTTATTTTCTCTCTCAGTTTTATTTTTATTTTCCCTGAATCATGATCACACAAAGAAATATCTTTATCATTATTTTTTTTAGATGTCATTCATAGAATGGAAAGTACAGTTCTCTAGTACTACAGTAAAAGTTGTAAATCACATGCATTTTGTTCACAATCTGTGCAGAGTACATAACTGGCTGTGTTCTGAACTTTACAAAAATAGGCATCAGAAGATAATATTCTGGTATCAGAAGACTAATTGCCTCAGCTATAGTTTGATGTAATGTGTATTCTAAAATAAGCAAGTTTTTTTTAGGGGCAAATCAACCCCTATGGTTTCCCAGGAAAACTCAGCCAAATTGGAAGCAATAACTCACTGTGCCTCTTCGT
Organism: Thamnophis elegans; assembly: GCF_009769535.1. Lineage (NCBI taxonomy): Eukaryota > Metazoa > Chordata > Lepidosauria > Squamata > Natricidae > Thamnophis > Thamnophis elegans. The sequence goes on along the minus strand of NC_045541.1, from coordinate 94,664,215 downwards.
GTTCTGCACAAATGGCTTTAAATTCCTTAAAGAGATTTTGCAGAGCTAAAGCTACTGTTGAATGTTGCTTGGCTCCTTCTAAGATAACAATTTCCTTCCCAAAGAATTCTTTTGGATTGCCAACAATTAGGCAGATATTGGAACAATTTATCAATCCAAGAATGCCTACATTGTAATGTTCCATAACTGATGTCCATTGAATTCTATAGAAATTTTTTTATGCTAAGTTGATAATATAGGCATAGCCTTTAGAAACAACCAAAAAGATTGAATTGATTTTTGCTATTGGTACTCCACTGACAGGTTATATGGTTTTGTGCTTCTGGAAGGCTGCAACAAACCAAGTAATTCTTTCAAAAGAATGGTGGCAACCCAAAGCAAGGTGATAAAAATGGGTTTGAGGCTTTTTTTTTTTTTTTGCATGGAAAACTCATATTTAAGTCAAACTAAGATTAATTTAAATTTGTCCCACTTTTCAGAAGAAAATAGAGGCTTCTAAAATCATGAAAAGAAGAGGGAGTAGAGAGGCAGCCAGCGACGTTTCAGAGAAACTGAACAGCAGCTTTGCACCATAACTTAAGACCAAATGACAGTAGCCAGTTTTCATTACTGTAAAATATCCTTTCCTCTTTTGGCCCATATATATTATCACCAATACTGCTTCAACCAAGCACTGACCCCACTGATTGTGATAGGATGTCGCCACATGTTAAAATAAATGATACTCTGCAATTGTAAGATATATGACACATTTCTTAGTCAGATAGGATATTTAGAAATAGGTATTAGAACCTCAGGATACAGTTGTGACCAAAAGATACTCAGCAAAATTAAAAGATACTAATTTTCCTGCCATTATCCTCAAAGCAGCAAGAATAGATTTGCATGGTGCTGAATTCTTAATTTTTTTCATTAAAAAGTGAAATGATATTGTGATATGTAGCATAAGACCACAAAGGGTTTGATTTTTCCCCTTTTGAGGACTATAAATGTTTACAAGAGCAATATTTCCAAAAGCAACCAACAACAGGATTACAATGGCTTCTACACAATGTTTTCTTTAAACATACATTATTTAATAATGTTATTCCATCAGTGAAAACCTAATCAGCTTTATAAATCCATGAAATCAGGCTCATCATCATTGCATATCCCATCTATATTGCTGTATGTGAAAATGCTGTCATTTCTGACAGTTCATGTCTTCACTTTTCCTTAAAATGTATGCATCATTTTTGCAACAAAGCATAATCCATAATAAAAAATGTCAGTTATCAGCTTCATTCCCTTCAAATAATATAAGGGCACATTTTTTAAAATAGTACAATTCAACAAAAAATCCCCATCATGAAACCCCATTGACCTTAAAACTAATCACCCCTTGAATCTTTGTTTGGCATTAGCGAGGCTTTAGTTTTGATGGAATTAAGTTTAGAATTATTTACTTCACCTAGATTTTTTTTAACTATCACAGCAAGGCAGGATATTTTATTATTGAGATAACTTACTAAAGATTGCCATCTAGTGCTTTAGAAAGTCTGATATATGCTTACTTTGGAAGAATCCACCAATAGAATCAGCTTCTCAAAATGTGATTTATTAGCTGTGTGTTATAGTTTTTAACCCAAAAGTGCTGTTTCAAAAGACAAATGGACTTTGTTTTTCCTTGAAACTGCCTTTTGCAAAAGCACCTTTGGGACCTCCATGATCTGAATGACTGAGAATATCCACAGACATTTATGATTTTTAAGTTTATAACTTTAATACAAGAAATATATATGAAGCTAAAAACTAAAGCATTCTAAATGTTAACATCCCTTTTTTATAGTCCACAGTTTATCTCCAATGGCAGATGATGTACTTTTTTTTACTGTCTCTAAAACAAATGCTTGAATATTAAGAATGAGCCAAAAAAAAATTGGATTCATATCTTGGAATTCTTTCCCTCTCTTAGCCAAACTGTTTTCATTCTTATTTTCTTTCATTTGATTTTATTACTCTCCCAGTTACAATCTTTGAACAGAATTGTAGCTCCAGTTGCTTCAGCCAACATGCTGAAATGGGCATGGGTTGTAGTCTATACCCAGGCTTAGGTTTTTTGAATATATAATGATAAATGTATGGTTTGTAAGTACTCTGGGTTGGTCTGTCAAACATTTAAAGCAATGTTTCCTTTTTGAAAATAAAAATTGTAAATAATACCTTTATTACATTATAAATCTTTATTTTAGAGGTCTCAATAGAGCCAGACTCCTATAATTTTAATAATATAAATAACTTACATGTTAGTTGGTTGCCTATTACCATTCTATATTAAACTGAAAGGATTCCCGTCCCCTTTTGTATCATTATTCTCTCCCTTTCTTTGCATTATCACTTTTTTTATTATTCACAGTATGAATCCATATTTATGAGAAGCAGCTGCTTTTCCCCCTCAAGGTTCTAAACATTCTGATTTCTAAACATACTGTATTTCCTTGAAAGACTAGTTGCTACTATGTAAATGTGTTTGGCTCCTAAAGCTAGTTGTAGTTCTTTTAACATACATCATCAATAATTTTGTCCTTTCCATGCTTTTTGCTAGCTTTCTTGAAATCATCTTCCTGGACAACAGCAAAACTGCATGGAGAGGTTTTAAAAACCATTGTTCTAAATTGAATATTAATTCAATTAATACAATTCAATAACTAATGTTAGCTATCAACATGGGGAAAAGGCAATTTTTCATTTATTCAGTTTTAATATATTTAAGAAATACTTTAAAACATGTTCCTGCAATTCAGAGAGATGTTAATATTTATTTATCATAGGCTTTGGACAGATTTTTCTTTTAGAATACCAAGGATTTTTTTGTAGATTTTATGCAGTTTGTTAAAACTTGGTTTATTAAGTCCAGTTTACAATGTACAAGGATAAAAGTGATACAAAACAGATTAAGGCAGCTACAGATTTAACTGCTTTGTAAAAGAGGAACTTTCAGTTCAATTCCCTTTTCAACTTACTAAAGGAGTACTGTAGTGAGTGATTTCTTGCAGGATTCTTAAACTAAATGTGTCTCTAAAGATACTACAAGAACTCAAATCTTCCCTAAATTCTCATTCTCTCTGGAAATTCATTCTTCCAATGAATATTGTGCTTAAGCATTGGACTACATGAAAAAGATCCTCTTATATTATCTATAAATCCTTGGAATATTAGAACAGTAAGCATACTGTCTGGTCTGCAGAAATTCAGAGGACAATTAGCAGTTAAGGTTGACATTTTCTGCTGCCATCTAGTGGTTGTCCAGATGTTTGTAATCTAAGATGTTTGTAGTCTTAATACAGTGTTGTGTAATTTTAATGACCTACAGTTCCATCTGCTTGGAAAAATCAAAGGCAATCAAAAAACAAATCAACAGGAGATCAGATATTATTGCCACTAACTCAAACCTAAAACAACCGTCTCCAAATTTCATAGATATCATTCAGTCTGGTTTGGCAATTCCTCTTGGCTTGGAATGGCAATGACAGAATTTTTTTGTGTAGCCACTTCATAGATGGAATTCAGTCTCTTCCAGGGATTATATAAATGATACCTTTTCTTTGAATTTTCAATAATACCGGACATGGGCTTTGATTGGAGCAATATTGGAACTTTTTTTGGAATCATATTGTTATGCTTTTATTGAATAACTTGACTAAATTTGCTCTTAAGTATGTACATGGAGAGGTTAGCAGAAAAAAAATCTAAATGTTTTCCAAAGAGGTGGAGCTCCAATCAGAACTTAATGAAAAAAAGAGATTGAATACTGAGTCTTGTCCCGAAGGTTGACCCAATTAGCATACATGAAATTGATTGTGGAAGCAAAACACTAATATCATAATCTTGCTAATTTATTTGGATATTATGTTATGTTAAAGAATGTTTCCTTACAAGTTTTAAATTTTTAATAAGTCATTATTGTTTCTCTGCTTATTTAGCATGTAAATGGACATGATTAAACAAGTAATATAGAGCTATGAGGATCAAAAAGAATCCCATTTTTACCATTTACACACTTGAGAAATTGTAAATGTAAAAGAACAGCACTCTCCTAATTTGTTTTCATGATTGATTCTGAATTATCCTGCTTATCAGTATTTCTGTAACTTTTTCTATACAGGATGCCATAAGTACATTTTCTTTACTGTTCTACATATTATTATTATTAAGTTAATAAAGTATGTTTATGCTTTGGAATGTTTCTTTTGAACACTGCATTACTATATTTTTTTTTAAATGAGCCTTTTCAAGGATGCCTAACTATACATAATTATTTGTATATACACACATAAAAAAGAAACATCACAATAATGAAAACTCTTTAATTTTATAACACAAACACAGACTCAATCATAGTTTCAGTGAGGAACCTGTAAGTATCCTAGACCAAGCTAAATCCAAAACATGCTAGGAAATTTCAGAAACTTGGCATTCAGATAATTCAGTCATGAATAAAAACATGGATAAACCACATTACATACCATTCATGAGACAATAAAAAGCTAAGAAGGAAATGAAAAAAAAACAACACATCCTCTTCAGAAGCCAAACACCCAAATAAGCAGGGATTAACACCAGACAAATAATCATGCAGAAGACAATTCCTTAATCATGGAACTATAGGTAGTGCACAATTTACGACCATTTGATTAGTACCATTCAAAGTTATGATGGTGCTGAAAAGTGATGAATGGCTCTTACACTTACAATGGTCACAGTGCCCCTGCGATCGTGTTTGCAATTCAGGCGCTTGGCAACCAGCATGTATTTACCACAATTGCAGCATATTGGGAAAGGTTACATAATTAACTTTTGCAACCTTCCCAATCAGCTTCTAATAAGCAAAGTCAATAGGGAAATTGGATTTGCTTGATGATGGCATAGTTTAGTTAATTACTAAAAGTAGACATAAAGTAGGTCATGACTCGCTTAATAATAGCATTGCTTAATATCAGAAGTTTTGGTCTCAATTGTGGTCATAAGGCAAGGACTATCTGCAATAGTAATTCACTGTGACTGTGAATATAGCTGAGATTTCTAGATACAACAGCACTTTTTAAAAAATAGTGTAAAATATTTCACTGTGAATGAGAACTAGATGCTGAGAAATAGTTATAACTGGATGTCTTTCAAGAGTCAGTGATACTAGAATATAAGAAGATATTATAGTAGATAATCCTCTATATTATGAACATACAAAGGAATTGCAAGAAGAAAATATGTCATCTTAACCTTTGGCAAGGGCAGTAGAAAAAACATAGTAAATTATTTCAGGAACACACACAAGTGAAGATGTCTTGGATTATTGCCCAAGATAAAATGTGGGATAAAATAATAATAACTTGATATACTTCAGTTTGATTAATGATGGTCAATCTCAGGACTTGATGGAATCAGTAAATTAGCTTAATATTAAATGTTTCAGTAAAATTACATTGTAACTGCAACAAAAATGTGTAACACACTATAAAGGAAATGAATTCCAGATTTGAATTACGTATTACTCTAGATATTTTTAGTTAAAATACTCATTTTATAAGCATTTGGAAAATAGAAGGGCAATCATAATGAGTCATACGTCTGCTGAACAATTATGTAATCTAAAAGGGAGCAGACTTAATTTCAGTTGGATAACATTCTTTTTCATTTGGATCGCAAATACCCTTTATATTTTTCACCTGATGTACCAGTCAAGCAAACATTTCAGACTATATTGCTTACACAGCTTGTTTGCAAAAAAGCTGCAGAAATATTTTTAACTCTCAGTATACACCATCTTTCCTTTTACTGCATTTTGTAAAATTATGCAAAATAGCAAAAAAGGGGGAAAGAAACCATAAGTAAAAGAATGCAATAAGAAAAGGGAAATATGCCTAAACCAACATCATTTGCTACATCTATCCATCAGTTTCTATTTTTGCAAATGAATCTTGATTCCACTACATTCAAACAATGCTTTATACATTGCCTTTGTTCTTTACGTTTATTGCTTCTCTGTTTGTTTCTTATCCAACCAAATTTTCTTCTCTTTTAGAACCATACACACTTCTAGGTATTTGTTTTGTGATTTATGTTTTGACATGACAAGTGTCAGATCTACACTGCTTATTATATCATAAAATCACCAAAGTATCACTGAAAATCCTTCAGATTCTAACCAACAATACAAAATCTCACAAAAGTATGTGGGAAGTTATCATCCAGCCCTCTCCCAGAAAAATGAAATATCCTAGGAAATATTGAAAAGGCAGAATATTTCTCTGGATGTGAAAAGAAGCATGTTTTAAAAGACAGAATAGTTGCCTGTAGCTTCTTGCCCACCCCCACTTTGTCAATAGGCCCATTAAGACTAGCCAGGCTAGCCCACTTTACATAATAAAGACTTCAGCAGCAGCTACAGAAAGGCATGATTGGCCTTTCACTCAGGTCTCCACATCACATCTGAGAACTCATCTATGGATTCAAAACAGCCTAGAGAGTAGCCCCCTGCATGGCACCATGGGAGTCTGACAACCAATCAGAATACATTTCTTACACAGGAACAGGAAACAGAGAAGTGGGACTAAACAGGGTATAAAAAGCCTAGCAAGCCCCTTCCTCAGCCCTTCTCTTCTTCTCCACCTACATTGAAGCATGTGATCACCTTTTCTGGTCAGGGCTCAAGCCATGTGGCCCTGTCCAACAATAAACCATCTTTCCAAGCAGCCTCGATGTCTCCAGTGTCTTCTTCCCCACTTGGAGCTGAACCCAGAAGGACATTTCTTTCAACAAGTACTTACACATCCACATTCCCAACCAGCACACTACTGTCATTTTTCAAATTAAAATTGTATCAATAAGTACATTAAATTATCAAGGGAATATTTTACATCTCTATCTTAATCCCTGTTCAATATTTAACCGTTGTTACTCATTCTATTTATTCTCATGTATATTTTATTTTAATATCATATATTACTCTTATTACATTCAGCAGTTCAGCTACTCTTACTGCATTCAATTCCATATTTGCACAAAATATTCAATAATTAAAACATGATGAAATCCATTTTATCCTAAAGGTAAAGGTTCCCCTTGCACATATGTGCTAGTCATTCACAAGTCTAGGGGGCGGTGCTTATCTCTGTTTCAAAGCCGAAGAGCCCTGTCCGAAGACATCTCCGTGGTCGTGTGGCCGGCATGGCTAAACATCGAAGGCATTTTTACATGCTTTCAAACTGCTAGGTTGGCAGAAGCTGGGACAAGTAACAGGAGCTCACTCCATTATGTGGCGCTAGGGATTAGAACCCCCTAACTTCCGACCTTCTGATCAACAAGCTCAGCGTCTTAGCCACTACATCACTATGCCATTTTATCCTACACTTTCTCTAACTCAACAAACATGCAATAAACCTCCTTTCTCACATTCATTTATTTCTCAGTGACCTAATAAAAAGCAGAATTCAGTCTGCACACACCCTGCCAGACATAAAATGAACCTATACTTCCCAACTTTTGTAATCACCTTTCAATCAATATTCTACTGATTACAGGCATGCTTCACAAATAACACTAACAATAACATTATTTCTCCTATCATGAGGCATGGATACAGTATCTCACACACAGATCCTGCATAACAAAACACACCCTTATTTTAACATGTCTAGTTACATCATACTATACTCTTCTAGAGATTCAAGATCAGAATCTGTAATATGTATCCATACTTGTACATTCTCTTTCTTGGAGTGATTCTGCAATTATTTTAACTTCTTTTATTCTTTCCACTTCTTCAATGGCCATTCCTCTCATAATCCATTTTTTCTATTATAAAATAATGCTTTTATAAACTTTTATTGCATTAATATCCTTCACTAATTCGCTCCATTTTTCACCATAAACCATCAACACAATCAGGCTTTTAGAACTGTACAGGTAGTCCAGAGTTTAAGAACAAGTTCCATTCTCCAATCTATCTTTAAGCCAAATTTGTATGTAAGCCAGAACAATATTATTGTATAATACTGAATAAGTAGTGTTGTGTGATGAATTTTAATCATTGTGTATTTAACTTGAATCATTGTGTATTTAACTTGAATTTTGCTACAATAGCCTCTATTCTTACTTATGAGTTGTCCTTAAACTGGGGCATTATTAACACGGGGATTTCTTGTGTTCATTTTGCTATCTTGTATGAACAATAGACATACTTAAGTCACATATTTGAAACAAACAGATCTTTTTCTAGTTAGATACTGTATTCAACAATCACCCCTCTAATTCATTCTTGGGCTTCTAAAAGGCCCAATCACTTTTTTTCTTTATTTACCTCATTCTCACCATTTTCCCTTTCATGCCACTTAACAGAATTCTTCTTCCTCTACCACAATCCTTCAGAATATTATACAATTCCAGTCAAAAATAATGTCTGCTTGTTCCATTTTTACAATTCTTTGGAAGAAATGTAGAACTAATAATAATTTAAGTATTGCTATTGTCATTTGCACCCACAATAAACTAGATAACACAAATCACATTTTCTGAACTGTGAAGCAATTGGTGCCAAAGGCTAAAGAAAAAAATCTGCTGATATTGCCTTTCTTTCTCTTTCTGTTCAGCAGAAATATTACAAACAGAACTATACTTGGAAATGAAATGGAGTCATGACATCAGCTTTTTGAATCCAGTCTCAAGATTTTACCTAGAGAGATCATTGCCTGCTTTAATGATATCAAAATAAAGCACACTTTAAGTATAGAATTCAGTAATCTTTGAACATCTGATCTTCAAAAATGGGCAATCTGGACATTTGAATTAATTTTCATAGCACTCAAGGAAACTAATATGGTTCACTAAGAATAGATTGTTGAAATCATAAACTATGGACTGATTAGAAAATCACAACCAATGCCGACTGGCGACTACCCAGAGGAGAGCCTTCTCTGTGGCTGCTCCGACCCTCTGGAACGAGCTCCCCGTGGAGATTTGAACCCTCACCACCCTCCAGGCCTTCTGCAAAGCCCTTAAAACCTGGCTGTTCCGACAGGCCTGGGGCTAAAGAGTTTTTGCTCCCCTTCTCGAATGGTATGGTTGTTGTGTGTTTTTAAAATTTTGTATTGTTATGTCTTGTCTTTTTTTTATTCCCTTGTCTGTACCCCCTTCCCTGATTGAATTGTGAGCCGCCCTGAGTCCCCTTCGGGGGAAAAGGGCAGCATACAAATGTAATAAATCAATCAATCAATCAACTGATAATTACAGTTCAGATTTTAGAATGTATATCCATGGTGACCAGGAACTGACAACAACTTGATGTCACATAATCAATCGTTTTCAAACTTGGAAAAACTTGACAGTTTTGTTCAGCCTGGTGCTTTCCAAGAGTTATAATCTTCACATTGCTTCCAGTAGTATCTGAGGATGATGAAAATTAATACAATTAAAATTCATTCCATTTTTCAAGACACCAGTCTGGGGAAGACCTGATTCAGAACTCACCAACTGATAGATTAAATGTGTGGTTAAAAATTTCAACTATATTTTTTTTAAGTAAAAAGCAGCCCATTGGAAACGACAGAGCTGTGGTTGAGAAAGAGCTGATTCTTATCTTTCCTGCTACCCCTTGGAAGTAGGGGAACTTCTAATCAAGAGCAGGAGATCCTCCCCCACATACTTTTTTGCTGCAGGCTGTCATTTCTGACTACTTCTTAAAAAGCAAAGAGGCATGCCAGAGAAAACAGCCGCTGCTCTTCATCTCCTCTCTTGCTCACCCCCCACCCCACTCCCAATACTATAAAGCAGAACCGGCTTCAAATGCTGCATTGAGAACCTGTGCAGCACAGACAGTCTTCGTGGATAAGTGATAAGGAAGCCGGAGAGAACTAGCACTCCCCGTTCCCTTCATCCCTTCCCCCGTTTTCCCATGCAAACTGCAGCCAATCCTTGCCCTCATGCCACCTGTCCTCCAAGGCGGTGGAGATTAGAAGGCTTATTGCTGGCAGGTCGAACACGCTCCAGTGAGTCGGAAATCTCAAATAATCAATTGAACGCGCGAGCCCCGGGGGCGCAGCCTTGTGCCACACTTGCCCCAGGGTGTTCTGAGCAGGGAATATTCGCTCCATTGACATTGATGGGACATCTTTCTGCCTCCGTCCGTTCCGCATACGTTATTACAAATAACCTGCGGCCAAAGGCCAACAACCCTACTCCATCTCCCAGGGTGCAATGCGCGCATAGATTTACGCTGTCCCGTCCCCCCCACCAAGGCAAAGTTGAGCGTGCGCGCAGTTCTCCCTTCCTTTAGTGACCTTCGCAGTTGCTACTTATTATTTTTACGGGCGACCTTAGTCCTACTTTCCAATCCTTCTTGGCTGAGTCCGCTGGCACCGCTTTCTGTCTGCCCTGTCAAACCAGGAATTGGCCAGGGCTCTTTGTCCCGTTTCTAATGTCTCGAAAGTAAAGAATCTGCACCGCGCAGCTCTTAACAACTTGTAGAAACGTTGGTGGTCTCCCCACTATAGCTGCGGTTTTTCCGCCGGGCAATTGAGACCGAGAGTAACCACCTTTTCCGACGTAGCCAGGAGAAGTATTGGCCATTGTATGATCCTGGAAATAGATGAGTGTAAAGAAGCCTATGACTCCCCTGTAAGGTAGGATTTCACAAGTGCCTGTTTAGTTTATTAGATTAGTCTAAGTATGTCATATGTGAGACATAGTAGGCTAACTATCTCTGCATCCAAAGCAAATGTTTATGTAAAACAAATTTATATAACGATTGTGTGGATGCAATTGATTTTACTTCAATTAATAAACAACCACATGGAAAAATGGGGCGATCCCCCATGTGAATATGCAGCCATGCAATGAATGCAGGAAATGCCTACTGTATTTGAAAACCCATTTTGCAGTTAAATTCAGGATTATGAGGTTCCTAATTGGTGGAAGTTGATTCATTTTTGCTCCTGTTGGCCTTCCCAGTAGAGTAATAGTGGGGAAAAGCACATGCCTGAAAGGTTGAATTCTGTGCCAAAAAAAAGTCAACACTTAAAAATGATAATATATGTTTTAAAAAATGATTCAGCATTGTACATTAAATGGAACTTTGGTATAATCAGGCAGAATTGGAAATAAGTTTCATATGACACAATCTAAAAAAAGTATATCACCATAGAGTTATTTCCGTTATTGTAAAATGTATGTATCTCAGAGTTCATGTGATATGTAACATTTTAATATAAAGGAATCACAAACTTGGAGATGAGACACAATCTTTTTAAAGCATGTGAATTCTGATAAATTACCTTTGTTGCAGATTACTAAAACCATAAAATTTATTTAACACTCTGTAAGAAATTAATGTGATGATAGACCACTGAACACACTGAACCTTTAAAAGAATTTATAGACCATAAATACTTGGAAATTGATAGTACAGATTTATGGATGGATGGAATGATATGTCACATTTTGTCACCTTTGCGGAGTGTTATTTATTTATTTATTTATTTACTTACTTACTTACTTACTTACTTATTTTTCTCCTATCCTTACTTCTTTTCTAAATAACTCAAAGTATTGAACCTACTAATACTCCTTTCTCTTCCTTTTCTTTCCACAACAACCCTATGAAATGGGTTGGGCTGAGAGCATGACTGGCCCAAAGGCGGGGATAGTCTCATGATTTCTAGTCTGTCTTAATCACTAGACCAATCTGGAGTTTTGAGTCTGTGAATCTTAAGAAAGTGGATAGCTTTCCCTGTATTTCAGTTCTGCACCTGTGGATTGGACTGTCTGCCACACTTGGCTTGTGAAAACTGCTAGGGAGAGGACTGCAAGCTGGATCCAGACTGTAGTCAATACTCCTTTGAGAGAAGGTAAGTTCTCAGCAACCCTGAAAGCAGGTATGACTCATCCCTTAGTAGGTCAGTGATCTGAGTAAATCAGTGTTTTTCAACCACTGTGCCGCGGCACACTAGTGTGCCGTGACATAGTGTAAGGTGTGCCGTGGGAAAAACACTTTATATATAGTCAATATAGGCACAGAGTTAAATTTTTTTAACATTTTCTAATGGTGGTGTGCCTCGTGACTTTTTTCATGAAAAAAGTGTGCCTTTGCACAAAAAAGGTTGAAAAACACTGGAGTAAATTACAGGCTATATAATATAAAATTGTGGATTAAGTCTGTGTGCAAATGGTATTGTTGGTTTGTATTAAGGATCACTACCCAGAGACCAGTAAAATGTGGGCAATCCAAATAACTGAATAATTCAATTATTTTATTTTTGATTGCTACTAGACATATACATGTTTTATGTTCAGTTAATGGCCCTAAACACTGTTTATTCCTTTTGAATAAGATATTTAGCCTGTCATTAATCTTTATTTAAGAAGAAACCCAATTAATATTTAATTTTATTCAGAAAAATCATAATATACTAGACTAGTAGTATAAAAAGGTTTGATTATAGATAAAGAAATCTTGCTGGGATTTAGCTTAGTTCAGCCAGGAGATTTTTGAGTATTTGATTCTATGTTTAAGTTATGAACTTGCTTTGGAAGAAAGAATCCATATTTCAAACCGATATCCCAAATCCTCAGCAGTTGCAACTGGTATCCATCCATTGGTGCTTGAGTGACTGAGAACACAACATTAATGAAAGCTGGAGCCAAGGAAATTGTCTTCCAACATTCCAGTCATCCAGTTTTGTATCCTGCTTTTTAAGGAATTTGATCACCAAACTTCAAAACCATATCTCAGAACTTTGACACTTCTACATGCCTAAAATAGTTGGGCGAAGGGGCAGAGAAACCAGGTGTGCGAGAATGAAGGAGACAGATCAGAAAAAAAACAACATGGAATATTTACTCATTTACCTACTAGCTACTGTGTTTCCCCGAAAATAAAAGAGTCTTATTTTCTTTTGACCCCCGAAATAAGCACTTGGCCTTATTTTTGGGGAGGTCTTATTATTTTTGAGGTGCAGGAGGTGGCAAACGTGGTCACCTTATGGCTGCTGCTGTGTTACAATATTTTCAGGGGAGGGCTTATTTTAGCGCATGTGCTCAAAAGTCCGATTGGACTTATTATCCAGGAGGTTTTATTTTCAGGGAACCAAGGTATATACTACAGAGTTATCCATATACCAGCTGGCTGTTACAAAGAGAAATTACTTCTTAACTTTCAAGTTTCTGTTTATTTACCTTTCTTCTCTGCAGTACTCTTATGTGTCACTACAGGATGTAGGCTTGTGTACATGGTGATTTGATTTCCACTCTTCAAATACATGTTTCTGTAGTGTATCATTGGCACAATTAAGCATAACTTCTATATTAGTTTCTGTTGTTCAGATTAGGGAAACATTTAAATGGATCCATGAACTCCTTACGCTAAAATAAATAGGAGATAGTAGCAACAGGCTATTTCATTGAAAAGAAATGAAGAATAGTAGGTAATTCTGTTGAATGGAGTGAGGGATTGGTATAAAAGCGGTATGATTTAGGGGGAATGAAATCAGTATTTTAATTTGTTTGAAACTAACATGATGGATAACCAAAATCTTGAAGAGAGAATGCAAAGTGTCTAAAATTAAGCAGGATCAATAATATTGAGGTAGGGTTTAGTGGAGAGAGAACTACAAAAGCCATAAGTACATATAAGACCATAAGTTGTTGGTAAAAAAGGTGTTAATGATTTAGACGTGGGATGGCGAACCTATGGCATGCGTATCACAGGTGGCACGCGGAGCCATTTGTCAGGGCACGCGAGGCGTTTCCCTGTCAGCTGGCCAGCGCACATATGTGCGCTGGCAAGCTGAGTTCAGCCTTTTTTAAAGCCATTTTTTGCCTTCCCCAGGCTCCAGAGGCTTTATAGGAGCCTGGGGAGGGCGAAAACAGCCTCCCCTCTCCCCCAGAGGCCCTCTGGAGGTTTCAGGAGCTTCCCTGACGTCTCTGGAGCATAAAAAAACCGGCCCTGCGGGCAAACCAGAACTTCAGGAATGGACTTCCGGTTTGCTAGTAGTGCCAGTTTAAGCCCTCAGAAGCCTTCAGGGGCCCTCCAGAGAACGAAAAACGACCCTACAAGCAAACCAGAAGTGACTGGTGTCATTAATACAGGTAATGAGTGGAAGACAGAGGAGCCTCTTAAAGAAGAAGTTACAGGTCTGTGAGAGCCAGAAATCTTGCTTGTTTGTAGGTGACCAAATACTTATTTTCCACCATAATTTGCAAAATAAATCGTTCCAAATCAGACAATGTGATTGTCTGGATTTGTTTTCTCATTTTGTGTCTCATAGTTGAGGTCTACCTATGATGTCAATTAAAGGCCTCTCATCTTTTTAAGTGGGAGAACTTGCACAATTGGTGGCACAATTGGTGGCCGACTAAATACTTTTTTGCCCCACTGTATTGTGATATTTTTATATATATCTTCATGTTCTGCCACAATGATTTATTGAGTTTCCCATCCCACATGCATATGGATAATTTTCATAAATTAATATTGTTTTTCTTCAAAAGAGAACTCACTGTGTATAAGTTCAGAGACTTTCACTCAATTGTGGTTTTGTGGAGGAAGGAATCCCAAGCATAAGGTATTAATTATGGAAACCCATCACATTTGGAAAAAAAACAGGTCAAGGAAGCTATTCAGTGGTCTCTGGTGCCATTAATTTCACATTCTCTGAAAAGCTTTGCTTACTGAGATGCCAATGCAGCATTCATAGCTACAGGAGACTATGGATGGGGAAGAGAGAAGATTCAGTTCACCAGGAAAACCATTTTATGCATTTGTTAACTTATAACAGTGATGGCTAACCTTTTTCTAAAGGTGTGCCAAAACTGTATGTGCGGACACTATCACACATGTGCACGCCCCTCCCCCACCTGCACATGCGCAAGCAACCACCACCACCACTCATGAATGAGAGAGACACACACACACACGGAAATTTTCGCTCTCCCCAGGCTCCGGAGGCTTTCCTGAAGCCTTGGGGTGGGGGTGAAAATGGCTTCCCCCAGCCCTCTAGAAGGCTGAAAATCAGCTGGCCAGCACGCGCATGCGCACAGGAGCTGAGGACTGCCATGCCGGCAAATATGGCTCCGCGTGCCACCTGTGGCACATGTGCCATAGATTTGCCATCACAAATATATAACATTAACATGAACTGTGGTGACATAGTGGTTGGAATGCAGTACTGCAGGCTACTCCAGCTGATCACCAGCTGCCAGCAGTTTGGCAGTTCAGGTCTCACTGGCTCAAAGTTGACTCAGCCTTCTATCCTTCTGAGGTCGGTAAAACGAGGACCCAGATTGTTGGAAGCAATAGGCTGACTCTAAACCTCTTAGAAAAGGCTGGAAAGCACTGTGAAGCGGTATATAAGTCTAAGTGCTATTGCTGTGTAGGGACGTGACAAGGAAGATAATCAATATACAGCTTAACCAGATGTATTTAATTTTGTTACAGGTGCTTGATGCCTAGCTTCCAGTGTTTTTAGCGTTTGAATTTATATTCCACTGTTTTATCCATAGGTCATTCAATCCCTCGCTTTCATTAAATCAATGAAAATACCTAAAATTGTTATTGAGGTGCAAATACATTTGTACTTGGTATTCAAAAATAATTCTTTATTTTAATAAGATGCAATTAACTTTCAGAAATACAGTCAGTGATACTTTATTCGATGGGGGTGGGTAATAGGGGGTAGGGAGTCACTGAAAACAGAAAGAGACACTCCTTCAAATACAATCTTTCTTCTTCTTCTTCTTCTTCTTCTTCTTCTTCTTCTTCTTCTTCTTCTTCTTCTTTCCATTAAAACCATATTTTTCTTTCAGAACTGATGGAAGACAACTTTCGTAGGAGAAGGCATTGATGAAGGGAATACCAAGCGAGTGAAAGTAAAATGTGGATGTTACTTGCTAAAAACTTGCTAAGGACAAAACTTTATGAAGACTGCTCTCGAATTTTGCTGCGAACACCAAAGGGCAAGCTGAGGTCTCAAAAATATTTTTCATTGAGCAGTAAACCTTGGCTACATTCAGCAAAGATAGCTCATGCAGTTCAGACCTTCAATATCGGCACAACTATCCAGAAAGTGGAAACTCTAGAGAAAAAACAGTTTATCTGTGTTCATTGGGAAGATGGCAGTGAGAGCCTTTATCCTTCAGTGTGGCTACGAGATAATTGCCAGTGCCCAGACTGCTTCCTACACTCTGCTAAAGCGCGAAAACTCCTTCTGGAAAATCTAGATATCGATATCGAGGTGAAAGATGTCATTTTGACAGAACAGAAAAAGGTAAAAGAGTTTATGGGTATGTGCAGTTGTAATAAAAATGAATACAACAAAATAAAACCATGTAATAAATCGATTAAACAAAATCATGTGACTCAAGCTGTTTTGGCCCGTGACCCGACAAAAGGGCGAGTGACAAAACCGCGCCCGACTAAACCGCATCGCTAAAACCGCGACGTCATCAACGTGCCGACAACAGCGCGGAGACAGAAGGACGCTTTACAACAGCGCGGCGACAGAAAGCCGATTTAACTTAAGGTTAGGGTTAGGGTTAGTGTTACGTTTAGGGTTAGCGTTACGTTTAGGTTTAGTTTTACAGCGCGCTTCTGTCGCCACGCTGTTGTCGGCGCGATTCAGCGCTCATTCGTCAGAGTGCTTTAGAACACGCGGTTTTGTCAACGCGGTTTAGTTGGGCGTGGTTTTATCGTTCGCCCTTTTGTCGGTGAACCGTTTTGGCCAAAGAGACAACACTTCCCCTGATTTAGATATTAGATTTCTATTGATGCACCCTAAAATCTACCTTTCTGCGATCGCATAATTCTGCTGGCCAGTATTTTTTGCAGTCTACTACTGTTCCAAAATCTTTTTAACAAAGTGTTTTTACCAAGCCAGTTATCTCTCATCTTGTAACCTTGCTGTGGTATCTATTAAATTTTGTTCTTTGCAAAGGTACAAGATGTTCACTTGCATGGAATTCACTTGAGTTTGCATTCTTTGCAAGGCCGAAAGAACTCTATGAAACAATTTTGAATAAAGTGCCATTCAGACTGTGCTACAGACAGTACAAATGAATGCCTTTCAATGTTTGTTTCTATTTCATGGAAGAAGGTAAATATTGTATGGCCAGATGACCACACCAGTGAATTTGAGGCTGAATGGTTGAAGAAAAGATGCTTTTCTGACCAAGCTAGAGCAAAAGCGCGAGAAGAATTGTTTTTATCAGGTAAGAATTTATGTTGTTGTGATAAAGTATTAAGGCAAGAGTCTCAGACATGGCCACATGCTGATCTCCAAGTCATTTTCTACATCAGTATTTTGTAGGCACTGAGGTTTCTATCTAGGAAGGCCCTGATGCCAGACACTACATAGATGCACAGTCTAGCTCCGTGATGGCGAACCTATGGCATGCGTGCCACAGGTGGCAGACAGAGCCCTCTTTGTGGGCATGCGAGCCGTCTCCCCAGTTCAGCCACACCGTGCATGCACACACGATGCACACACGCCTCCCGACAACCAGCTGGATTTCGGGTCTCTGCCGCGCATGTGCCAGGGCCTGGGGGGAGTACAAGGGTGTCACACATGCATGCATGGGGGGGCAGGGCATGCGGAGGGTTGCACGTTGCATTATGGGTGCTTGCTCTTTCGGCACGTGACGACAAAAAGGTAAGCCATCACTGGTCTAGGTCATGATGTGTGGTCTTACAATTCTCCTTAACACAACCCTGCTTAACTCAGCAGGGTTGTGTCCACTGGACTCTGCAGTTGGCACCTCAAAGTCTGTCAGGCCTGGCAGTGCTGCCTATGAGAATCCTTTACCCTGGCAGGCCCTGCTTCTGAGGCAGCTGTAAGGAGACAGTGTGAAATATGGCTTAGTTAGGGAAGATGGGTCAGGAATGAAGAAGGAGGAAACAGCTGAGAAGGAATGGATCTCACTGCCACACTGTAGGGCTTTCTCTGCCAGATGAGGATCAAAAAGACATCAAGTAAGCAAGACTTTGCTATTATGGAAAGGAAAGAAGGATTCTGCTGGGCCAGGAAAGAAAAGAAAATGAGAAGCAGGCAAAAAGAACAAAATATCTTTCCACTCAGGAAGGAAAGAGAATGAAAACAGTATTTTGGCAGGTCTTAGTGGAATAGAATTCCTAGATTATATCCTCCGAAATAGAATCTTAAAGCTATAAATATATTACTTATAAAACTGAGTAATAACAACCAATTTTGATTTTATGGTCAATGAAAAATATTGCTAAGTCGTCAAATACTCTGCAATACAATGTTTCTCAAATAGTTCTGATTTGCAGGGTTTTTAAATTAAATGTATTTATATTAAATAGCATATTGTGATTCTACTCATTATATTCATTTTTGACACACTACAAACTTTTGCATCAGTATATGAAAAGGCTTTAGAGCTGCAGCTATTGGGCTAATGATAATAATGGCCCTCATGATTATTTGAATTTGAGAGGTTTGTATTATAATGCAGAACTACGGGTATGCCAGTATGCCATTATTGATTTTCTATATGTATTTTTTTCTTTTTGTTAAAACTGGCACTAATGCTTGCCTTTTAAGGACCAAGTGAGTTTCTGTACTGTACAAAGCAGCTTGAAAACATCAGGCAGAGGAAGGATCACTGATTAACTAAAACTCAGAAGGAATATGGCAGCACCTTTTCCAACTAGCATTTAAATTAGATTTAATTAAAGCTTAATTAAAAGGCATAAGCTTTCATGAGCTGACATTCATTGCATCAGATGAATAAAGTAGCTATAATGATATGGGAATAGATAGGTAGGCGGGCAGGCAAGGGAATCCAACTTAAAGGTAAAGGTAAAGATTCCCCTCACACCTATGTGCTAGTCGTTCCCGACTCTAGGGGAACTACCAGTTTCAAAGCCAAAGAGCCAGAGCTGTCCATGTCATGTGGCCGGCATGACTAAACGCCGAAGGTGCACGGAGCGCAGTTACCTTCCCACCAAAGTGGTTCCTATTTTTCTACTTGCATTTTTACATGTTTTCGAACTGCTAGGTTGGCAGAAGCTGGGACAAATAATGGGAGCTCACTCCGTTATGCAGTGCTAGAGATTCGAACTGTCAAACTGCCGACCTTTCTGATCAACAAGCTCAGCGTCTCAGCCACTGAGCTTGCAATCTATCTTACAAATGCCTATTTAATTTTTATATATTTACTTTCATCACCTATTGATGATGTGCCTATTTGATATAGTTCGGCAAAGTAGTAGCTCACTTTTCAGTGTCAGAGTTGCTGTTTCATTGACTTTCCACAGTTGTCTATACAAGATACTTTTTCATCAAAAGGGAGTGGACCTCTTGTCATCTTGGAGAATGTTGAGCACCTCACTTTTCATATTGCAGAGATTCTTTGCTCTGATTATTGAAGTCGAGGCTGTTCCATGTAGCAAAGAGGCACAATTTCACACCACAATAATAAGTGCAACCAATTAAATGTGTACCAGAAAAATAATTCATTTTCTGTCCAGGTAACTATATTTGGCACTGTGATTTAAGGAAATTTAATCTATATATCAACATTCGCTAATGCTGCTTCTTTTATTTTAATCAGCATGCTAGCTGAAAGCCATTAAAGGGTACTGAGAGAGGAAAAGGGGAAGTTTTGTGAACCTCAAAATAATATGGGTGTTTTATTAAAGTAACAATCCTTTGATTTGAGAAAGTTATAAAACTACACAAGTTTCATTTATGTATATAATTATATATCAGTCTTCTCTTTCGGGAAAGATGACAGAAAAAATTGTAGCCGCAGACTCATGAATTATTCTGATTCTCTGGCCCTTTGGGATTATCCGCTAAAATGTGGTCCTTAATTTGTTTTTGTTACCTTGCTAAGTGACATATTGCCTAAAGTGAATGCAGGGAATGGAAACTTGTGCAATTGCTGTCAAACACTAGGTTCAGTATTGACATGACAATCTAATTTGGATGAAATCTCCCCTGTAAGATTAACTATTGAGTAGAATCCCTATTCTTTGTCACTGTGAATTGCTGCCTGGTCATTCAGACAAGCATTTTCGGGGGGAGGTTGTTGACACTAGGCCAATAAAATATGAAATACTACTAACATTTTTGCATATTGAATGAATGAAATATTAAGAGCTACTAACACCTGGACTGGTTTGGAAGCTGTATCAGCCATTTTTGCAGCCAAAAATCTTTAAACCTGTAAATAATTCTGCCAATTAGAGTAGACAGACCCATTCTATCACTTACTACTACATTTTCTTGTGACCATTTCTGGGCAGGGTGTATTTTCGCAGAAATGAGAAAATTACACTCTTTGCAACTAGCATTTAATTGTATGGGTTTGCAGCAAAGTTCTGAAATTCAGTTTTACTGTACATGTAGACTTTTTATGTTCTCCTGTGGATGTGGATAATGAATAGAAAGCAAAACGTTTGGGGGTATTTTCAATGGGATCAGCTATTTCTCCTAATAATACATCAAATCCAGTGGTGGGATTCAAATTTTTTTTTACTACCATTTCTGTGGGTGTTGCTTTGTGGGCATTGCAGGGGAAGGTTACTACAAAATCCCCATGCCCTCCCCACCCTACTAAGATACTTTCCAGCTCTGTTCTCCTGTTCAGGGCAACAAAAGAATATCAGCGGGGGCGGGGCCAGGCTATTTGCCAGTTCTCCGAACTACTCAAAATTTCTACTATCAGTTCTCCAGAACCTGTCAGAACTGGCTGAATACCACCTCTAATCAAATCATACACCTTCTCGTTTGCGACCAAATCAATAAAACTACTGCCCAAATAACCGCTTTCCGAACTATTTGTTCTCAGATATAATTTAAATTGCTGGTTAAAAACTTTATATTACTTGAGTTCAAGGTATATTTACAGTTATAAAGCATTATCCTCCAGTTAATAAACAGGTATGTTGCTACTTGAGGATAGTTCTGCATTCTTATTTTGCTGAGCATGCAGAAGAAGAGGGGGAGAGAAATGAAAGAATATGAAATACAAGAGCTATTTTGTTCCTTAGCTAGAGGTTTTTGCAATGCAGAAGCCCAGCTCTTCCCTTGAGAGCAGTTAAAAAAAATCATAAATGCCTTAATTGAATAGTATAAATGGTCTCTGTTAACCTGTCCATTAACATAATGTTTTTACACCAAATTCCAGGGAAGGAAATGGCTTCTTGCAGTGAATTGATTTATGGAATTTTCCTTAGATTTTTTTTTGACTAACAGAGGCTTGAATTATTCAGTTCGTCACATGATGGAGAGAGTTTCCCTCTCTTGGTCACTAGGGAGCAATGGGTCTTCCCCTTCTATCCTACCACATTTATTTTCACTGAGTAACAGAAACATGAAAGGAACACATATTTTCACTTGCTTTAATTTTTATATCATACATTATGAAATCAGGCAACTAAGTGCTGTACACCAATTTAGATAATCCAGTTTACAAACCAATATTCAGGTAGCCCTCGACTTACGACCACAATTGAGCCCAAAATTTATGTTGTTAAGTGAGACATTTGTGAAGTGAGTTTTGCCCCATTTAACGACTTTTCTTGGCACAATTGTTAAGTGAATCACTGCTGTTAACGTGAATCTGGCTTCCCCGTTGATTTTACTCATCAGAAGGTCGCAAAAGGTGATCACATGACCCCGGGACACAGCAAAGATCATAAATATGAACCAGTCGCCATATGTCTGAATTTTGATCACATGATCATGGGGATGCGGCAAAGATGAAAAACGGTTATGTCACATTTTTCACTGCCATTGTAACTGAACAGTCACTAAATGAACTGTTGAAAGTTGAGCGGTCTCCCTTCCCCCTCTCTCCCTCCCTCTCATTTTAAGTCACAATAGCCAAAGTCACAGATTCTAAAGTCTTTTCCCCCTATCGTAGATCTGTTTTTCATTAGTAATGACAAAATTAGTTTGAAAGTTATGCGAGAGTTCTATTGGACTTCCTTCTGAAATCTAAGCTACTAAAGTTGCCTCCAAATTGTTTGACAGATAAACCCATTTTTCAGGGCTGAGCTGCCTGTCTTTTTAACATTTCTTAGCAAATATGCTTTCAGCAGCAAAGTGGAAATTATATTGAGTGTGGTTAAGACATGGAAACCATGTGCATCCTGAAAGAAAAAAATAATGTATATGTGATTCCAACAAAACAAGGCAGTCTCTGTGGGAAACAATAATGGAATCACAGTAATAAACCTTAAGTAATATAAATGTTCGATATGTTTTCCATCTTCTGATTTCAAGTTTATTGCTCAATGTAGATATCAAGCCAATTCTACACAGTGGCTTTATTTATATCTGCCCACTGATGTATGAGTAGGATTATCCCAGTCTCAGAAATTCAGCCTGGGAGCTTCCCCATCATGTACTCACCCATGAATTCCTCTGCTTTCTTTCCCACATTAAATAGACAAATATACAAGTGCATTAATCTTTTCTGAAGACTGATACACTTTTCTCTATATATCTAGCTAACCATCAAGAAATAAAAGTATAGAACCTTGTAAATGTTTTATGTTTGTCTTGACTCAGAGTTAATCAGACAGTTGAATTCCTATCCGATAACATTAACAATTTTTAGATATGTACAGGTAATCCTTGCTTACTGGCTGCTTTGTGAAGTGATGATGGTAATGAAAAAATAATTTTGAGACTAAGGTGCATATTTAAGATCTGTACAATCTCTCTCCCCCCTCCCTCCCTCTCTCTCTCCCTCTCTCCCTCCCTCCCCACTTCTCTCTCTATTACTTGTTTGCCACTACAATTGGTTACTACATCTTGTCCTGTGTCTTCTCCCCCTCAGAAAGCAGGGATACTGGAAAGGGAGGAATTGCAACAGAGTTAGCACACACACACCATGGGGAATACACATCAAAAGGAACATACCACTACCAATTGTTTGCTAATAAGTTTATCATTGGTTACCATAATTATTTTTCAGTGATTAATTTTAAGTGTTAACTATTAAAATATAGATCTTTCAAGGGATTTCCTATTTTCAAATGAATCCCATAGCATCTCCCTATACGGCTGGGAAAACATACCATATTTTTTGGAGTATAAGACACACCTTTCCCCCCACCCCCAAAAAAAGGGTGAAAATTTGTGTGTGTCTTATGCACTGAATTCAGCATTTTTGGCCTACTGAAACTCCGCACCATGCATCCAGTTTTCTGCAAAAATGGACAGCAGAGGGTTTGGGAGGTTTGGGAGGCCTGAAAAGTGCTCCTGGGGGCTGGGGAGGGTGAAACATGGGTCTGTTTCTTCCTCCCCAGCCCCCAGGAGCACTCTATAGGTCCCCTACACCCTCTGCACACCTTTTTTTTTTTTGCAAAATTGGGCCCATTTTCATGAAAAACTAGCCGTTTTTTGCCCTCCCCAGCCCCCAGGAGCACTCTACAGGTCTCTCAAACTGACTGCATGCCCCCTTTTCACAAAAAATAGGGCTTGCAGAGGGTTTGGGAGCCTGCAGAGTGCTCCTAGGGGCTGGGGAGGGCAAAAACTTTTTTTTAAATGTACCTCTTCAAAATCTTGGTGCATCGTATACTCTGATGCGTCTTATAGTCCAAAAAATATGGTACCTAATATTCTGGATATTTGCTGTTACTCATTTGAAAAATACTCAATTATGTGGCCCAATGATCTAACTGTTGATAACATAGCTTTCTATGTTCCTATGAACATTTTAAATCATAGTTGTGCGTTCCGTATACCAACTCATTAAATCAAATGATCAATAACAATTAATAGTTTCAGGTTTGGGTTGAATCTATGGAATTTATTAAGAATTGAGATTTAGCAGTTGAAGAACTTGACCCATTTAAATATGTTGCTGAAATATTTTTTTTTAAGTTTAATGAATGTTTATTTGAGCTATCTTTCAGGTGTGATTCTTCTTCTCTCCTATTACAAAAGAGATACTGTGCCAATTCTAATGGTTTATTATTGAAATTTTAAATCATTTCTTTTTCTTCCTATTCTTTGCTTTAAGAAACTTTGTAAACTGAAAAATAAGTTGTGAGTTTCTGGATAAATAATCTAATTTGAACTAATTTCCATTGGTACATTGCAGTATAATAAACATCACAGTGGCACATTGCAGTATAATAAATGGATTGACGCAACAAACTCTTAACTCAGAAGTCCAAAAGTTTAAACAATGAAAATATAAATTTTGTAAGCTATTAAATAATTTTATGTAAGAATCATAGTCTGCCTAGTCTGGGAAAGAGGCCATTATATTGCCCAGAGTATCATTAAATTGAGCAACTCTGTAAAGGATTAAGGAAGAGCTGAAGACCAACATCCTGCACTGTATTCTTAGTTAGCCAAAGTGTTGAAGTAGTTAGTGTCAAAGTATGATATCATCACTATCTATTGCCACATCCATAGAATCATATGTTGCTTCTAATTTGCAATCATGAGAGTTAGAAAGCATTCTGTTAGGTGTGTAGGGTATCCAGAGTCCATCAGTTTCTCACTTTTTTTACATTGATGCCAAAATGACAGTATTGTCAAATATCTGTAATTTATGCACAACAAGAAAATTTAGACCAAGTATAAGAAATGGAAAAACATATCTTTTATCTCTTTTTAAATCTGTGGCCGGTTGACATTTGCTACTTAATCCTTAAAAACAGAAGTGTGTCTGGTATATTTATAAATAGCTTTCAGTCCATGTCAATAAAGGATTCTCTAATAAGGATTAATACCTACAAAGATATGGAAAATATTTTTAGAAACTGAAAGAGAAACAGAGATACAGGAAATAAAAGAGCATCTGAAAAGAGAGACAGATTCATGCCTAATGTTCCTTTTCAGCAATACTGAAATGTGTGTAAATCATTTATCATAGTAAATGGAAATGTTGGATTCCACCTTGTTGTAGTTGAGGCAATAGTTGGAAATTCTCCCTTTTCCCCACAATAGCCAATTAATTGCTATTAAAATACCTATTCGTTTTAAAGCTTATTTTGTTTGCTTTTTTTCCAAAGTAATTTTCCTATATGTGTCTGTTAGCACAGTTCAGATTAGCTTTTATACAGCCTTTAGGAGAATGTAAAAGTTATACCTTTAAATGCCAGATGCCAGTGACTGTATGAAAACATGTACATTGCTACTGTACATTGCATTGTCCTGTAATCCCTTAAGGAACAGAAAAGGGAATATAGCTGAATCTTTGAATGGTAATTTAATTAAGTGTTTTCATTAAAAACTTTCACATTTTTCTTTGATTTATTTAATTGGTATACCTGGAGCAAAAATACTACCTGTCAAACTTTCTGCCTCTCTATTGCATCTTTCCTCCCACCATGTTTCTTCCAGATGTTCTGTAGTATTGCTGCAGAATTCTCAGCCAGAATAAACAACAATCTTGCTAGCTGTGAATTTTGGAAATTAAAATCTCAGAGGGCATGGAGGTGGGGAAGATGGCTGCATTTCATTACACGCACCTCATACATTGCTATTTTTTTAACCTCCTCCTTTAGCCCATTGTAATCAGGTTTTTCAGGGGACGCGGTGGTTCAATGACTAAGACGCTGAGCTTGTAAATCACAAAGGTCAGCAGTTCAGCAGTTCGAATCCCTAGCCCCGTGTAATGGAATGAGCTCCTGTTTCTTGTCCCAGCTTCTGCCAAACTAGCAGTTTGAAAGCACGTAAAAAATGCAAGTAGAAAAATCAGAATAACCTTTGGTGGGAAGGTAACAGCGTTCTGTTCGCCTTCGGCATTTTGTCATGCTGACCACATGACTACAGAGACATCTTTAGACAACACTGGCTCTTCAGCTTTGAAACGGAAATGAACACCACCCCTTAGAGTCGGGAATGACTATCACGTATGTGTGAAGGGAACCTTTACCTTTTACCTCATACATAGTTTTTTTTTTACCTCCTCCTTTAGCCCATTGTAATCAGGTTTTTATTTCTAATTTCAGTTGCTCTTCTTTTTCCTGAAACATTAGCATATGGTTTACTGTGGCCAAACTAAACACTTTGATGATTGTTATGCTAGTTTATGAACCCGTTTGTC
Source organism: Thamnophis elegans (assembly GCF_009769535.1). Classification (NCBI taxonomy): domain Eukaryota; kingdom Metazoa; phylum Chordata; class Lepidosauria; order Squamata; family Natricidae; genus Thamnophis; species Thamnophis elegans. The sequence goes on along the minus strand of NC_045541.1, from coordinate 94,638,151 downwards.
TACTTCACACATAAAATGGAGAAGGGGAGTTTCCATGCAAAGAAACTAAATCCTTCTCCTATGATTTGAGGTATTCCATTTCCTCCTCATTAGACACAGAATGGAAGAGGTTGAAGAAGCAACGAAGGGTTAATACCCAATTATGGGTCTCTTAACTCTGAAAATCGATCGATATACAGTATCTCACTCTTCATAAGCCAAACAAACATGGGAACCACAAATATGCTTTCCTCCACCATGTCTGTTTTGGCATCCGTCTCTCCCCCAAAGGATTCCCACAAAACATGTTCTCTTGTCAAAATCTGACTGACAGATTAGCAATAAAAGGAACTGGCAAAGAGTACCTAGCTAAATCCCTTGGCTGTCTATTATTATAGAGTGCTTTCTAAAATGGAAAAGAGAAAAATTCCAAGGAAATCACGTCACCTTTTTAAAGATCTATATGTACACATACTGCACGAGCACACAGATGTAGCATATGTTTCTTCTGGCTCTGGATCTTGACATGCTTTATGCAACTGCCGTTTTATTATAGATAGCTGCAGTAGTTTCTTGTCTTTCATGATCCAGCAGTAGGAAAGTACTATGACAGCCATTGCTAAAAGTAAATCTTGCGTATTTTATTGTTCCTGGGAAAGCACACAACTAATATATATATATATTTATTTTTGTTACATAGACAACACATACCCACAGCAATAAAAAAACAAAAACAAAAAGAAGAAAAAAAACACAGAAAAAAACCCCCATCATCACATACAGCATGTCGTTTGGTTACAAGTGTTTTAACTTTTATCATTCTTATACATTTATTATTTCATTTAATAGGTTATAATATACAGTTTGGGTTGCTTTGTTTACCATCCCTTCCTCCTGTTGTAACACCACCTTATTTTCCCTTTCTTTTCTCCCTCCCTCCCTTCTCTACTTTCTTCCTTCCTCCTCTCCTTTCTCTTCCTTCTTCCTGTATCTTTCTCCTACTCCTGCTCTTCCTCTTCCCCTTCCTACCCTCTCTCCTCCTCTTTCTCTCCTTTCCATCCTCCTCTCCTTACCTCTTTCTTTTCACCCTCTCTCCCTTTTCTACTTTCTTCCTTCCTCCTCTCCTTCCCCTTCCTTCTTCCCTTACCTCTCCTTTGCTCCTACTCTTCCTCTTTCCCTTCCAAGAAGAGTGTTTCTAAACCTAGAAGTTCCTGAAAGGATACTTCTAATATTCATGCCTGAACCAAGACATTTCCGAAATGAGAATGATTTGATATTCCCTGTATAAAGAAGAACAAAAGGCATGTTCTTCCATTGCAATCATTAGTTGAGTTAGGGAATACTTTAGATTGTTTGGTAAAATGCTAGAGTCTTTCAGATTTTGTTCTAAAGTTTGTAATTATTTACAATTTGCAACATTAAGCACACAGTTTAAAAACCTGAGAGATTTCCCAAATGTTACTTTTGAAATTTAGCCCTTTTTCTGTATTTTTAGCAATGAGATAAGCTTTTCCTTTTGGCAGATAGAATTCTCCCAGCTGTGTCATTTCATGAGAGGTTGCAAAAGGCTACAACTCCATTGTGAGAGATTCGCTTTTGGAAATCAGTTCTTTTAACTTTGTACGCCTTGATGAGAAACCTTGCAACTTTTCTAGGTATTTGGGAAATAATCATTTTTTAAAAAGAGTCATTGATTTATTTCAAAAGCAATATATGGCCACCTATCCTGGGCAGCTAACAACCGCCAAACTAATATAAACAAACTAAACAATACAAGCAGAAACACCCCCAAATTAAATCCCATCACACTATCCAAAGCACCATAACAGCCTCACATTGGCTGCATATGTGCTGGTCTCAATTCACATGCTGGCCTACTTTCTGAGTGAAGAACCAGGTCTTCATGGCTTTCTGAGAGGCCAAAAGTAAAGAGTCCCTCTAAATTTTAGTGGGGAGGCTGTTCCACCACAATTCATATGGTTTCTTTTATGTGGATTAGATTCTTCGCACATTAAAATAATTTATCACTGTTGAGGTGCTGCTGTTTTGAAATCAGCTAGTTCTACACAGTTAATATATAGACCTATTTTGTTCAATAATGCCAGTTCTTTTTATGTCTGTTCATCACTAACATTCAGAACGGGACTTGTTCCATAATAATTATGCAATGTTACTCAGCTGCTTTCAGCCTGCCTTAGTAGTCTTTATTATTTGTAATTGAGTGCTACTAAAGAATTACTATTCTTATTGTATTTATTTTATTAATCTTCCATTACATTTTTAAAGCAGTCCAATTCTATAATGACTATTTCCAAATGCCTGCAAAAAACAACCATTCCAAATGGAAAAATACACAGGACCCGCCAAACACTGTAATCCAAGGCTTGGAGGGGACACAGATTTTTAAGGCTGTTTTAAACACTGTCAATCCTGGTCTGGCTGAGGTAGAAGGCCTGGCGGTGGATGTCCTCTGAGTTTATCTCTACTAGGTCAATCAGGGCCAGCTCGTCAATGGACCACATGAATTTCCCAGGGCTCCCTATGGGCAGGGTAGCACGGAAGGCGCTGGGGCTGTAGATGGTCTGCTCCTGCAAGTGGCAAATGTCGCTGGGACTCTTGAAGTGGTTCTGCACCTGGCCGCGAGTCTCGGTCGGTGGCATTCCCAGGCGTTGCCTTCTGGCGCCTATGCTCAGCAGCCTCCCCCCACGACAGGACACCTGAGTTCACACTAGATAAAACTCAGTGAGGGAGGTACTGAAGAGGGAAGGTGTTATGACAGAGAAAGCACATTTCTTATGTCCAATTAGGTTACTATTTCTTGAAGAAGACAGGAGTATGTCTACTATTTCTGATTATATTATCTGAGCAGAAACTACATAAATGCTGTGAAGAACTTGACTGGTAATAAGCAATACTCGAATTGCACCCAGAGTCTACTAAAAACAAGTGTAGTTCATGAAGCAAAGGCTTTAGATGAGTACAATATGGCATGCCCCTAGTTACCTACGCCACTGCATTTTCAAGGGTACCTCCAACTAGAGCACATTGCCATAATACAATGTTTGAGTGCTGATCTGAAAGGACTCCTAGTCCAGGTAGCGACATCATTGGCATACAAGATGGACTTAAATTAAAACCTTCATAGCCAAACTGCTACCTTGAGTACTATGAGTCCGTGTAGACCCCCAAATTATGCACCAGTTATGAAGGGGACAATGCAACCCTGTCCAGTATTAAAGATGAATAATTCCCATCTCTGGGGATTATTAGTACTAGATTTTGTCAAGGATGTGCTTGAACCTCTTCCTTCCAACTATCTCCAGTATTTCCCAAATAGTCTGGAATCAAGATGTGCATTTAAGTATCATCCACATATTGATTACATATGACCACAAACCAATGAACGTCCTCGCACGATGATAAATGTTAAACAGAAGACACTAGAGGCTTTGGACTTGATTTCTTCCCTCCTATCAAATCAACTAAACCCAACCATAGAGATAGTAAGTAAAAGACTGTGATGTGTCTCCATTCCTAAATTGTGTGGGTAGATCAGGAAGATACCATGTCCAATGTTGTTGAAAACATCAGATTATTTATTGATGCGCTCTTCCTATTCTGGCTCCATCAAAAACAGTTATTAACAAGACCAACCTGAATTTCTCAGTACTATATCCAAGCCTGAAATCTGACTGGAAGGAGTTCACATAAATCGGTTTCTACCAGGGTTTTCTTTAATCACAACCTAATCACCTTTTCAACCTTCCTTAAAAGGAAAGTTGGAAATGGGATGAAAATTATCCAGTACAATTTTGTTTCAGCAAAGCGTCTTGAATGGATTCAATACCCCTTCCTCATGTCACCTTCGGGACAGCCTTAAACAATCAGGAGGGACATGGTTATAATAAACTTGTAGTCATATTAGCCAATCCAAGGATCCTGTTTACCTCCTGAGGAGGTAACTCAAGAGTTAAAGGCTCAAACTCATCTCAGCTACTCACATAAGACCTTGCTTCAATCATTCATCAGGACTCACAAAATCATAGTTCAGCTCCAAGTCAATCCCCATAACTTTACTTGGCACTATTCTTCACAGTGACTCTGCAGATGGTCCTGTAATTCATTCTTTCCCAGCAGGGTATGGATCATTTTAAAAGAGGGAATCTGGATGACTATTTGTGGACATGATAAGAGTAGAAAAATAATGTATTGCTACTCTTATTACCACAATGTGATTGCTCATATGGGATCCTATTTGTGCTCCAATTTGTTCTTCATCTTCCTCCAACAGAGTGCTAGGCACCTCTCCAGGATCAGCAAACAATAAGAGGCCGTAGGGCAGCAATTCAGCCAAAGGCCCCTGTTACAGACAGTGATCAAAGATTCAGCTAAAATGCTCATCAGATCCTTAGGATGGGAAAATCCAAGCTTCTTCTGGAAGCCAGCAGGGTTTATAGTCTGTGGTAGATCAATCTAATAGGTCCTATTTTCCTTCCAGAGGAGGTAGCTCCAGTAGGCTAAAAAGAACAAATTAAGGAGTTATCTGACCATGGCAAAAGATTAATTGTAACATCCTCAAGAGCCAAATGCACATTGCCCTGAAATAAAAACAGATTTAATGTATGATCTCTGGCTTATGACAAGCTCTCAATTATGTAGTTGGCTCCATGGTAGATGTCATCTGAGCTGACCCAGATTCAACCTCACCTAGGGGTAGATTGAAGTCCCCAAGAACAAAAAGGCTTGGGGTTTCCATACCAACCTGAGGATGAAATGTACCAGGTCGAGCAGGAATGTTACCACGCAGCAGGGAAGCTAATATATCAGCAACAATTCCAAGTGCTCCCTACAACAGAGCTTCAACCAGAGAATCACACCTTCAATTACCTGCAAAACAGCACCTCTAAAAGTTCATGAGACCTCCTTAATAACAACTAACATTCCATCCTCTTTCTCTGGAAGCACAGCTAGTATTAGATTCAAAACTCAGATGGGCATAGCTGTGAGCAAGGCAATCTCCCTCGAAGCTTACCCAGGTCTCATCTGACATTTTTTTTAAAAAAATAAATAAATAAAAAATAAAGATAATTAAAAATAACAAATACATAAATTAAGAAGAAAAAAACTCAAAGGGAAGACTTGATGGATCACAATGTCTTTTTCTACTGTCAGTGTTTTATGTTTCTGTGTCTCAGGGATGCACATCAGGTTGGTGGCTATTCATCCGCCATGGAAGAACTTACTACATAACAACCTGGTTCTCTGAGTAATTCCTTCCATTGCCAAATTGTTTCTTTTTTTAAAAAAAAATGACCTATAATCTATTTTCCTATAACTGGAATCTATTATTTTGCCTACTGTTCTATGGAAAGATGAAAAAGATGTTTTAAACCTTTCTAACAGCGTTTTATAATTTAGAAGTCCTTCTTCACTCATTCTGCCCTGGGCAAGTGTACATATTAACAATTACTTCAATCTCCCTTCACATGACTAGCTCACTGATTCTTCCCCCTTGATCTTCTCGGAACCAGTCTGTCTGCATTTATAGTATGATACCGAAAACTGAACACAAAACCCAAGTTCCAGTCTGATCAGTATAGAATAAAATGGAATTCTTTATAATAAAATAATTCATAATAATTGATTTATATATTTCTTTTGCAGAGCGCCAGTATTGGGGTTCTGAACTTGAACTCCCTACTATGGACTTTGAAGAAGTACTGCACAGTGATGAAAGGGCATACAAGTGGTTGGTTACCCTTAAAAAGGTGGGAATTGTACTTCTAACAGGAGCTGCTATCAAACAGGGAGAAATTCTGAAGCTCGGACAACGCATTGGTTTCCTTCGCCTCACGTTTTATGGGTAAGTTGTTACATTTTTAAAAATGATGTGGCTTTGTCTGCCATGTCTAAGCATACACTTTTGGGGGTGGGGAAGAATAAATGTATATAAATATTATGTTGCCATTTTCTTCAACGTTTTTGGTATTACTAGTACCAGAAAAGATCCTAGTAGAGTTAACAGCATTTCAATTGGTCCAGAGACAGCTTCAGTATTCAGGTATAACACAAACCATGGTTTAACCTTAACAATAGCCAGACAGATAAGAATCCTATATTGCTCTGCGTCTACCAGGACAACTGTTAAGAAAGATTTGGAAATTATTTTTAGGAAGTCCATTTTAATTAATGGCAATTTACCAGTTTTGATTGGGGAAAAATGATAAATTTGATATATATTTTTTTGAAACAAGGCAACTTCCTACCATTGCCATCAGCAGAAGTTTAAAATAAGCTGTGATTAATCTTTATTAGACATTTTTAATATCCTCACAACCAACCCAAGGAGAAAAGCAGAGAGCAGACTTCCTTATCTGAGCTATGATTAGCATATCTGAGCTGTAGTAATCAAGATAACTAGTAGATAATAGCAAAACTATGTTTATTTCCATATATTAATTGGATATTGGTGTATTAAGCCTACAAGCAAGCTTATAGTATATTTTTGTCTTGTTTCAGATGTGAAACAGCAGGAAACTGTTTCTTGGCACTTTGCCCTTGAAATTTAGCAATATAATTTTGGGAGATCCAGGAAGCATACAAAAAGGATTTTGTCAGTCACATAGAATTTGCAGACTGCTGCTCATGATGTAAAGTAAATCATGGTGTTAACATTTCAGGTGAACCAATTCTTGGTATAGAATAAATGTAAATTTTTTAACTCGCAGTGCTATAGTTAACAGTAAAAAGTTTTAGAACCAGTTTCCCATAAATCCCAGAATCTTTGATCGTTTGCCCTGCAAGACTCAGCTAATGAGAGTTATAATTGGAAACATTTTGAGGTCATTAAGTACTATAGATTAGCATTTTCATTTTCCCATTTTGTATCCTGGATATAATTAAAAACAAGTGTACTTTAATTAGAGTAAGGTCTCATTTCTCCCAATATGTGCATATTGGCACACTAGCCAATGTGATAAGAGGCCCTATGGATTATTAATAAAATTTGTATCTCCTTTAAAGGAATTAAATCCATCATTTAAGCTTTCCACCTGCAATAATGGTTTTAGACTTCAGAAGTCTAATTTCGTGTAAAACTGATTATATATCTCTGTTCAGAGCCATTGATTTCCAGCCTTGGTGTCTTATCGCTACTTCGTTCTTCCTATGTTTCAACTTATTTCTCTTGTTAATCTTAAAGCAGCCTGTAGACATCTGTTCAGAATTTGTTGCTATGGTTAATATGGGTTATGGGAAGCTTCATTTTAAATGCTGATAATATCCTTCAGAAATGTGACTGTTTAATTCAAATGTGCAGTAGAAACATATTTTCCAGTTTGTTGAGAAATAGGCTTATGCAGGAAAACACTTTTTATCAGTCACAGTCACAAGCATGTTTAACTCTCTCAGCAGAAAGAGTCTTGTAGAAATGCCGAGAATATTTTGTGTGACTTTTATTGTCATTTAAATTTTTATTTATTTATTAAATTTATGGGCCACCCATCTTACCACATGGTAAACTCTGGGAGGCTTACAATATTAAAATGATTATACTTTTTTCAGATTCTACAACCGGGGTGTCTTTTGAGTTAGGCCAGGGGTTGGCAACCTTAAACACTCAAAAGATCCACAAAAGCCCTAAATGGAAGCCTCCTGTTCAATTATGGAGCCGACCGGAAGTCCAGTTCCCCCACCATAGAGTCTCCTCCTAGTGTGGCATCCTTTTTCCTCTACCTGTCCCAACTGAAAGCCCTATCAATTGTGGAGCCGACTGGTGACAGGAAGCTGCAGCAAAGGGATGAAAGAGCCACATGCGGCTCCAGAGCCGCAGGTTGCTGACCCCTGAGTTGAAACTTTGGCTTCTGTGGTAGAATTATCATATCTGACTGCCAAAATCCAGATGATGATTATTATTATTAGATTTTTAGTCTATCTTTTCTTTTACATAACTTAAGGTGGCAAATAGACTTCCTACCTCTTAATATCCCTACAACAATCCTGCATGGTAGATTGGTCTAAGAGAGAGTGACTGACCTACAGTTACCCAGCTGGTTTTCATGTCAAAGGGAGGCCTAGAATTCACTGCCTCTTAGTTTATAAAACAGCAATTTAGCCACTTTCAGATGAGTAGGAGATGGCAACAAAGACAAAACTCTATTTGGCGAAACCAAGTGGTCATCTGGATATTTGTTATCCAAATAATGGTAGTTTTATCTGTTGATTTAAAAATGCACATTAGCTGTGTCTGTTTGCGATTTTAGTAATGTCTCCAAAATCTGCATATCTAGAGTAGACTCTCACATTACAAGAAAAAGGACAACTTGAAAATTATTTCGGGTATCTTCTGTAAAGGCCAGCAGATCCCCAGTATTTCCAGTGGCTCATTTAAGAGTTATTGTAACAATGAAATTTCTGCAAGTTTTACATTTAATAATCTGCTGAAAAGCCACAAAACCCAGTATATTCAAAGGCTTCCAGGCAATAAGTACTGTTAATAGATTCCCCTCTTTTGTTTTAGATAATATTGGTTAGTCTTGTTAGCAACTAAAAATTCTCCACTTCTTTTTCCTCTGTCTGAAACTATTGAAAACAAACAGAAGAAAGTGATTACATATACGCATTCCAAACCTTGACTATAAGATTTGGCTACATAAACAGAGGGGTAGAATCAAGATCACGTGAAGTGTTAATACCACTTTATAATGCCTTGGTAAGGCCACACTTGGAATATTGCATTCAGTTTTGGTCGCCACGATGTAAAAAAGATGTGGAGACTCTAGAAAGAGTGCAGAGAAGAGCAACAAAGATGATTAGGGACTGGAGACTAAAACATATGAAGAACGGTTGCAGGAACTGGTTATGTCTAGTTTAAGAGAAAGAAGGACTAGGGGAGACATGATAACAGTGTTCCAATATCTCAGGGGTTGCCACAAAGAAGAGGGAGTCAAACTATTCTCCAAGGCACCTGAGGGTAGAACAAGAAGCAATGCGTGGAAACTAATCAAGGAGATAAGCAACATAGAACTGAGGAGAAATTTCCTGGCAGTTAGAACAATTAATCAGTGGAACAGCTTGCCTCCAGAAGTTATGAATGTCCCAGCACTCCAAGCCTTTAAGACGATGTTGAATAGCCATTTGTCTGGAACGGTATAGGGTTTCCTGCCTAGGCAGGGGTTGGACTAGAAGACCTCCAAGGTCCCTTCCAACTATGCTATTGTATTGTATTTACATTCCTTTCAGATTAGAACACAAGAGCAACAATCATTCACACACACACACAGCCATGTTTTTTATGCAAGGTGATGTGGAAGCTCCATTTGCGTATGCAGCATTGACTTAACCAGTCTTACCCGAATTCGCACACTGCACAGACAATACAGAGATCGATAATCCATGGTTGGAAATGGCTAGAACAGACAGTCCCCTACTCATGAACTTTTGAGAACTTTTTTTGAAAGCTGTTACAGAATCTGAAAGTCCTGCTAGAAATACTTCAAAACCTCCCCCCAAAGGGGAGCAACAGAAACAGACTGTAAAGTAGGTGTCTCTAACAATGCTTTGAGCTCTAAGCACATAGCACTTGTAAGCACTGTCCTGAATAATGGGAAGCGAGCTTCCTATAATCTTCTCTGCTGTCCTTACCACTCTCTGAATGGACTTTCTATCTGAGGCACTGCTACCACCAAACCAAATAGTGATGCAATTTGTTAAAACATTCTCAATTGTGCCTCTGTAAAAGCAGCCAAGACTGAAAAAGAAAGATGTGCTCTCCTCATCCGATACAGGAAATGAAAACACTGGTTTGCACGTTTCACTAAGGATGATGTCTGGAGAGACCAATTCAGATTGTTAATTATCTGCAGCCCCAGATACTTAATACTGTTAAGGTACCTGGGGCCAGATTTTCCCACCACTAGAAACCTCCACCAAATGCACCTCCTTATTCTTGTGGAAAATGGCAAAGCAAAGGGTGGCCCACTGCTGTTCATGGGGTCAAGACCAACCAGTGTGTACCTTAGTCCTCTGCCTATGGGTCACAAGGATGGCAGCACCTGATTGTCTTGCCAAAGGCCTTTCCCCAGTGACAGTTCCCATGCAACAACTCTAGGCCACCCCTTAGTGCTGATGGCCAAAGCTGCAATGGATGCAGAAAAACACTCTCAAAAGTAGAGAATAAGTCAGTATGTTCCAGCAGAAAATCATTGGCACTGGATGTGCCATGTCATGTTGAATTTCCACCATGAAATTACAGACCATTTTGAAATAGTCTCTTTTTTCTGATGATTTCTGAATAATCCCGTCTACTATCTTTAAAAAGAACATATTAAGCTAGACAAATAAACCTAGCTCAGGGAGGGAGAAAAAGGAAGAAGGGTCATTTTTATTGTATCATTCCTTGCATTTAGAGAAAAATATACTATTTATTTTATAATTCTATCCAGTCTGTCTATCTGTCTCATTCATACAACCCCCCCCCCCTCACACACACAGGTACACAGATAGAGGGAGAGAGAAAAACAATTACAACAATTACAAACTACTTGGGTTTGAATTAATTGACTATAACCAACCAAGTTAAGCTATATTGAAATTCCCAGAGCAAGTTAATATTTGTTAAATAGAAGAGTTTGTTACAAGTTAAAAATAGCAAAGCAGCGGTTTGGAAAAATCATCTCTGCCAGTTGACTGTAATGGATAGTGAATATGTGATGAATTAAGCAGGCAATGTTTGACAGAGGTTTAGCCAAGAGGGTGGGGAAGACAAGAGGAGCAAAATGCACTGAATGAAGTCTGTGTGCAACAGCATAAAATAGAACTATGTTAAAAGGGCTAAAATTTAAAGTTTCAGGAAAGGGGATGAAGGGGAGACGCTGCACATCTCATCCTTAGGTAGAATTGAAGTTTCAGTTGTATAGTAATTACACAAGTTCATTTCCTTTAGGAAGAAGAAGTTGCTGAGAACTTTTTAATATTTGTGTACCATGGCAATGTCGTAAGCCTCTAAAGATTGCATATAAACACCGTGCTGTAATTTAGTGTCTCTCATACCATCTTCAGTATGATGAGGTTCGATATTTGGACCATGGACGACTTTCCCTACTAAATCATGTCCAACCTTGAGTCATTCTTCTGTTATGGATAAAAGCTAGTTGAAGATTGCGTGCTTGTATAGTTTTTAATTGTGGCATATTGACTGAAACCTTTTAGATCTAAAAGATGTCTCTCTGGTTTTAGTTATGCTACAATACATGATTACCTGCGTAAGGTACATTAGGTGTTTGATCTATCTGATGCCCAATCTAAAAAGTTTGTATTTGTTCAGTTTGAAAATCAAGGCGAATTGCTTCACAGATTTCATATTTTAATTTGCATATGGCTCAGAGTTTTTCAGCCCTCTCTGAGATATGAGTGATAATAAAGAACAAGCTGTTTCAAGCAGTTCATTTCTATGTTGGATCAAAGCAAAGCATTCAGGTGAAAATCGAGTAGAAAATGGAATACGGTATGTGGTTAATATTAAAACATGATACGGCTTTCTGAAACTTTTCTGACTTTATTATAGTTTTTTTGCAGTCTGGGAGAAGTGGGTAAAGAAAGCAAAAGAAGCTCCTCTAAAATTCTTTCCCTTCTCTCCTCTTATTTACTTACTGAAAAAATTAACAGAGTGAAAGGGACCTTGTAGATCATCTAGCCAACACCCGATCTCCCTACCCAAGCAGGAGACACTACACCATTTCTGACAGATGGCAGTTCAGTCTCTTCTTGAAAGCTTTCAGTGATGAAGCTCCCACAACTTCTGAAGGCAAACTGTTCCATTAGTTGATTGTTCTAGCTGTCAGAAAGTTCCTCCTTATTTCTAGGTTGAATCTCTCCCTTGTTCAGTTTCTATCCATTATTCCTTGTCTGGCCTTCGGGTGCTTTGGAAACTAAGTTAATCACTGCCGTGTTTATACAGTGGCTTTATTATGTTGTTTTTGCTCCAGGGTCCCTCAAAGAATTTGTAGCTCACTCACACAGCATTTAATTTTACCTGTCTCAGATCACTGAGATTTGAGCCATCAGTGTAACCTCCAACTGACCCATTGGAGAATGCAAATAAGCTAGCTCCCTAATACCCATTCTGTAATTCTGTTGTACCATAAATCTCTCTATGCAACATGGCCCATGTCCTTTGTTCATGATTTCTGATTTCATGTGTTGCTATTGAGAAGAAGCGTCTATTGCAATTCTATTGCTTTTAAAAATGTCTTGTGAACACTGAAGGTGAAATCGTCGCATTCTACCTTTGGTGTGATTTTGTATCTGTGTGCATGAGTCACGATGCAGGCAATCATGTTCTCATTCTTTCCCTTGATTGGACTTTCAGGGGAATCATTCCAAAAAGGATGATTGCGGGAGACACACTTGATGTATATGACTACAGTAGTACCCGTTACACAGCAATGCTTTGAGATTATAGCATTTCAGATGTGAAAAGTTTCATACTTACTTTATCTGAAATTTCAGAAATTTTGCTTTGTGAAGAAGAAGATGGCTAGTTTTAAGGGGGGGGCAAGACACAAGCACTTATCAATATGTACAAAATCTTTTGTGTATCTAGTTGAGCACAATATTTTGTTGTATTCAAAACTAATTTCTTCAGTATATGAGGATGGTTTTTAATGATCATAATCCTTTTTACATCTAAACATTAATTACAAAGCCAGAAAGATTCTAGTTGTTAATGTATTTCTTTAAATAAGGATGGATTATGAATTTAATAGATTTTTAAATAATCTTTTTAGAAGGAATGTATTTATCTTTGAAACAAATGTAAACAATTATGCCATGTTTAGTTTATAGCTGTGTCATCTGACAACATTCATATCTAAAAGAGAGGCAAATACTATGGAAATTTAAAAAGCATTTCAATAAGACAAATGTAAAATATTTTCAAGTAATAAAATAATAGATGACCCCATAAATGAAAGGGTCAGAAATTAATCAATGCAAACATATTTGCATTATAATTACTATGAATGTCATTGATCATTGTAGCCTACTAAATCAAAATCCATCCTTAATTTAGACTTCGATCAGTAAATTGACCGGGCTTACCATGTTGTACAAACTGATTTATGGCTTAACACGGCATGTAAAAACCAGTGAATTGTCCTAATTCAATAAAGAATTATTACAGAATTATGGAATAATGTACAGTATGAACTTTCTATATCTGTAAGCCATTGCTAGAGAAGGTCCTGGCAGGGCAAAGAGATTGCTTAAGCAAATTACCTCTTCCGGAGGTGATTTTCTTTGCAGTGGAGCACTTCCCTAAAGAGACCTATTTCCAAGTTAGCAAGCTTGGGAAATGATTTTTTTTATTATCATTTATTACCATTGTATTTACAAACGGTTGCTAAATAATCCCTAAACTAGGAGTGGATGTACTTCAAATTCATATTGTCAGCCTCTCTCAAAGTATACAACCGTTCTTTTGCCAACCCAGAGCCAGTTTGTTCTGGCCATGTTTTACCATCCTCACTTATATATAGGATTCACATGAAGACAATGGGGTATTGTGGGATTCCTAGCACCTTCCACAGCATAATGTGGCTGACACAATCAAGGACCTTTCTTATAATCAGCAACACATATACTGTTGAATATTGAATATGCAAATACCAGCTGCGACCTGATTGGCTGGTCATTTTGACAGTTGGTCTGAGTGCTAGTATAAATACCCTGACCGTTTAGGGAAAGTTCGAATCGCTGTCATCTCACAATAAACATCTTACTCTCTGATTCCATGGCTCCTGCGTCTTTCCCTCACACAAACACAAGTTACAATACTGGCGACGAGGGTGGGATTGAATGCGATTCCCGCAGAGCCTAAGACAGAAGCGAGGGAACAACATCAGCCAACATGAACGCAGGAAAAAAAAAATTCTGTTCTTTACTCCATTGAGGGCCTGTCAGAGCCGCCGCCTTGGCCAGCAAGCGTCAGCAGCAGTAACCACCGCCGTGGGCCTCCGGTTTTAGCCAACCTGAGTAAGCAATTAGGCGCGGCCTCCATCCGTCCGAGGGACGGGCTTTCTACGCTTAACCTCGACTGGAGCCACCGCCGCTACTCAGGGACGAGCTATGGACCGCGACGGCTAAACCGCGCATGGGGCCGCTGCCTGCCTGCCGCCAGCTGTTCCTACGGCACTCTCAGCATTACATGGCTGTCAAGAGGCCCAAGGAACCAACCGACGCGTTCAACCAACCGCCTCGTTCCAACCGCCGCGTTCAACGAACTGCCTCGTTCTCCAAGCTGCCACCTAGCACGCACCGGCTACGCTCTCTCAGCCTGTCTAAATTTGAAGGGGCTCAGCCTGCATAAATTTGAAGAGCCGAAGCTTTCATCAGTAACCGAAGTTTCCACCAGTAACCACTTTTAGTGCATCTGAAGTCTGCCCTCTGGTAGCAGCCGCTCGACCGATCCCCGCTAACAACCGCACAGCCTCTCCAACACTAGCACACTCACTACATACACCAGACTGTCCTACTCCTCTGGCCACTCCTCGTTACACTATCAGACCTGAGTTATTCTCTGGATTCGGCCGCCTTGACTTTAAAGCTGCTCGCACGCCTCTACACCATGAGCACGCCCTACACCTGTGCAATCCACTTGCCTCCGTTTTGCCTCCGTCTACAGCTCCGCCGCTAGCCTCTTCAAAAGCCTAGTTCCGCGCCGCTTATTCAAAAGAGCACTCGAGGAGCCCAGGACGACTGAAGCTCTTTCTACGCGGCCACCGCTTGCCTCTCGACCCAGCGAGAGCCGTCCGAGACTCTAAAAACCAACAAGAGCCTTCCTAAAACTAAAAAAAAAAACCAACGACAAACCAACGAGAGCCTTCCCCGCCGCAAAGACCCCAAAGGACCTGCTTTCTATCCTGGTTCCAAATTTTCGCTACGAAGGACTCACCAGCATCTTGCAACAGCGAGGCCGAGCATGCGCAGAACTGGGGGGAAGGAGAGAGTCTGAGTTTGAATATGCAAATAGTCTTTAGAACTGGGGGGAAGGAGTGCTGAATATTGAATATGCAAATACCAGCTGCGACCTGATTGGCTGGTCATTTTGACAGTTGGTCTGAGTGCTAGTATAAATACCCTGACCGTTCAGGGAAAGTTCGAATCGCTGTCATCTCACAATAAACATCTTACTCTCTGATTCCATGGCTCCTGCGTCTTTCCCTCACACAAATATATATACAACATATACTAACATATTTTTGGGGTCCTCCTTGACTTTGCAATTATATAGCATGCATCAGCTGTAATATCTCTTGTTCTAACCCTTTTCTAAACAATTAACTGGCAATGCTTTGTATCACTAATGACTCTATTTGTTTTTCTTTTCTGAACACTGAAGGAGATGCCAACCTCCAATTGGCATGCTAAAGGATGCCAATGGACAGATAATAACCCTTTCTACGTAGAGCTATAATCTGTATTGGATGATCCTAAGCATTATTTTGCTAGCATGTGACATTAAGTAGTTTGCACACTCTGTTACATCACATTACTATATTCCGATATGTAGATTGACATCTTCCAATCTATACCACTCTACAAATTTATTTGGCATATCCTCATAAAATATTTATTGATTTTTGATTTTAATTTTTTGGATGCTTGTTATATTTTTGTGGCCTGTAGCCTTCTGATATGGTAATGACTGGATGTAATGACTGACTTGGTCTTCTAGTATTAGAATTTCTTGTAAAGAGAAAGTATTTTCTAAAGTATGCTGGATATTGGGAAATGTACTGTACAAGTATTTCAGTGTATTTCTTTCATCTTTTTGGATTTTCTTGGAATTGGTTATTATTTGTACATTGGCATTTTTTAGCATGCCAATTCGAGGTTGGAATCTCTTTCAGTGTTCAGTAAAGAAAAACAAATAGACTGTTATAGTCATTAGCAATGTAAAGCATTGCCAGTTAATTGTTTACATGGATGAATACAAATAAGAGCTCATGGGATATTATTTTTCAGGAAAGGGAATTTCAGATCTGAACATTCCTTTCCAGATGTGTTATTAGTTGCTTTTCCCCCAAAGGAAAGAGTAGTTTTGCAGGAAGGAGGAGGAAGAAAAAGAATGAGGAAGAATAAGAAGAGGAGGAGGATTATTCAAAGCCTATCTTTCTCTGTCACCTGTGATTGCGATAATTATTCTCCCCATCTCAAACAATGATTAGCTGCATTTTAAAAAGTTTAATAAATGCTATTAATAAAATGATAAAACAGTGAGATATTGATAATTTATTGTGGATATTAATTTTGGGATTATTCGGTTTTTGGAACTGCAAAATTTGCATCTAGATTTTTACAGGCAAATTATTATACTTTTGTTTTTTTCATTTCTTGTTCATTATAAAGGCCTACTTGGCAAGTGCAAGACAAATTGGATGCCAACAACGTGGCGTACACAACTGAGAAGCTAAGTTTTCATACCGATTACCCTGTTCTACAATTTCCACCAGGGGTAAGAGAAACATAAAAAACAAAGCAGTAGTAAAGTGGATGCCAATCAGAGGGGGGTTTCTGCCGGTTCTCCTTGGATTGGGCGAACATGTAGTGGCAGTGGCGGGAGACTCTGCCCACCCACCCGGATGCTTCTGCCCTTGCACAGAAATGTCATGTGAGCACGCGCGCAAATACGAGCGGACCGGTAGTGAAATAAGTTGCAACCCACCTCTGGTGCCAATAGCATAGTAATAGAAATGTTTTGATTAGCCATGCATTATGTTGTATGAGAGCCAGTTTGATATAATGGTTAAAGGCACCAGAGCAGAAGCTGGGAGCCCATGAGTATTATTCAGGGAAGACCAGCATTAAAAAAAGTGTTTTCAAACAAAGTTTAAAACACACCAACTTTGCCATCTATAGCAGAACTTCCCATAGGACCCAGTTTACAACTATGTCATGAACATAGAGCCTCTCCTGAAGATCCAGAATGTTTACATAAATAATGGTATTATTCGAGTTAATCGGATTCCAAATTGTTTAGAGATTTGTGAATTAACACTAACATCTTGAAGCTGGCTCATTAACACAGTAGAACTCAGACATGCTTAATCATCTTCCTAGTGTTTTCTGAACTAATTGCAGCACTGAACTATTCCCAAGTTCACAAAGCATATCATAATAATCCAATTTTGAGACACTTATTGCAGGAAATCTAATTGTCAAGCTCTCCAAGTCCAAAAACAGAGAACTGATTTATGAAATGCAGATAGTAATAGGTGACTGTGCCTCTGATGAAGAGGACAGATTCAGGCTGCTTTAACAGAGGGATAGAATCAAGAAAACGTGAAGTGTAAAATACCATGATGCTGTGGTAATACTACACTTGGAATACTGTATCCAGCTTTGGTTGCCACTATGTAAAAAAAGATGTTGAGACCCAAAAAAGAGTGCAGCGAAAAGCACCAAAGATGATTAGGGGACTGAAAGATATAAAGGACAGTTACTGGAATTGGATATATCTAGTTTAATGAAAAGAAGGATTAGGGGTGACATGATAACAGTGGTTACCACAAAGAAGAGGAAGTCAGCCTATTCTCCAAAGCACCTGAAGGCAGGACAAGAAGCAATGGATGGAAACTAATCGAGAAGAGAACCAACCTAGAACTAAGGAGAAATTTCTGACAGTTAGAATAATTAATTTGTAGAACAACTTGCCTCCAGAAGTTGTGACTGCTCCAACACTGGAAGTTTTAAGAAGAGATTGGACAACCATTTGTCTGAAATGGTATAGGATTTCCCACCTGAGCAGGGAGTTGGAATAGAAGACAGTTCCAGATCCCTTTCAACTCTGTTATTCTATAAATTCTGAAAAGTACAACCTATTGGCAGAGCGTCACGCAGGCACCGTGCACATAAGCCCCGATCAGCTCAAATACATGTAAGGAGGGCCGGTGGGCCCTCTGGAGCATCGTACCAGAACAGTACCTGGTGCTCTCAGCAGGCACTGGTACGCCCGTACCAGGGCATACCGGTCGTATCCCACCACTGTTCTGCTGGTTTATAAAATGTATTATATGTTACTCCTGATATAAGCAACCTTGTAATCATTTAGTCATTTTACAACAGCTGCAATATTTTGCAGTTCACCATAGTTATAGGGCTGATAAGATCAAAGCATCAGGAGAGCACTATACTGTATTGTTTGAGGTTAGTATTTCTCAAATCCATTTTAATCAGCTCGGGTGTAGTCACAGATGCACACAGTTTGTAATATTGTGTTATCTATTGTGTTATTTATGTCACGTACTATGAAGTTTTAGCTGACAAACCTGTCCATGTGTTATATAAAAGTGAAAAACGGTAGGGCACTGTAACATTGCATTAAGAAGATTCTAAAGCAATGCAAAGTTAACATCATTTAACTCTCCTAATGGAAAACAGTGAAATATGAAAAGGGTTCCACCTACCATATTCAGCAGTCAGAACCCTTATTCAGTATAAACATTCTATTTAAATTTATAAGAGGCTCCAAATGGTGCAAATTGGCCTTTGTGAATATCAATTCTGGTGAGGTTTACAGAGTTATTTTCTGCATAATCACTTTAAATCAACCATGTACTAAATTACGTTCAGCTCAAACTGCATCTGTTGTTGTAATAACTATGTAGTGTATTGCAAAGAAATGCTTAAAATTTCTCAGATGGAATCATGGGAGAAAACCTTGGTGTTTCAGTGAAGAAAATGTATACATAATTCTGTTCAGTATTTTAATAACCTTCTGAACTTCTAATGCTGCCCATATTTCTGCCATTCTTGCTGTATCCGCAAAGATGGGGAAATTAATGTGGTCTTTGTGTTGTTGTAGGAAATTTTTACTCAAGGTCTTCAAACAATCTATGGTATCATACTTTTGATGAATTAAGCAGATTGTGTGCTATTAAATAGATGCCTTTTTTCAGATTTGGGAGTTACCTTGAAAATTCATTTAGAGGTTGTACAAGTACATATGGTATGGCAATCAAGGGGAAGTTTTGAAATGGGGGGAAAAAAAGAAAATTTATATTCTAATTTATGCCAAGAATCACACCAAGATATTACTTTCAAATGCTTGTAAGAATTTTTAAAAACATAGCTTTAAACAAAAGGTTTTGCAAGTAATCTTTACAGTTTCTATGTTTCTAGGTTTGGGGTTTTTAAAGAATTAAACCATCTCATGTTATATAGTAAGGAGACTTCCTTATAAAGGAAGTCTGTTATAAAATATAAATGTAGAGCATAATGTTGGACTAATAATAATAACCTGTTATTAATTTGTTCCAGATTCAGTTTCTGCATTGTATAAAACAAACTTCTACTGGAGGGGAGAGTGAAGTTGTGGATGGATTTCATGTAGCCAATAAGTTGAAGGAGCAAAATCCTTGTGCCTTCAAAATCTTGACCTCTACATTTGTAGATTTCACAGACACTGGAGTTGATTACTGTGATTTTGCCATGCAAGCCAAACAAAGAATTATAGAGTAGGTAACATTGAATTATACGGTATATTTTTATCTGATGCTGCCTTATTCCTGAACTGTAAGCCAAAGTATCTTTTTGCTTTATTTATTTAGCACATTTATATGGCCATCTATCTCTCTGGTTTTATTGAACAAAATAAAAAGTGTTAAGGCTATGCCTGCCATCTTGTGGACAGGAATATATATCAGCTTTTTTAAAATGTGTGTACTGTTCTTATTATCATATTGAGAGAGAGACAGAGAGATAGAGAGAGAGACAGATAGATATAGCCACATCCATATAATATATACATATGTACTTATGTAAGTATGTATATGTATATATATATATTATATATAATTATATGATACAATAATACATTACAATACATTGTTATATTATCAGGGGTATGAAACCCATTAGCACTGGCCACGCTCACCCCGGTTTTAGCGAAGGGGAAAAGTCGCGATACGTCACGTGACGACAACGTGATGCCATGAGTTTGACACCCCGTATTATATTATTGCATTTTTGAAATTTATCTGCATGTAATTTTGGTTTTTTGTTAATACAGCCCTCAGCAAAGCATTAAGTACTACTGGGTGGAGGAAGCTTTATAATGGGCAAATGGTTGGTTTAATTTCTCCTACATTCATTTTATAGGATCTTTTTTTTTTACAGTTAAGACACTCTTCTTATTAAAAGAGGTGATAGAAATCCAATGCTACACTAAGCAGATAGTTGAATAAACTATGATGAAGCCTCAAAATTTAAAAACAAAAGACTTGTCTCTGACAGTTTTGCTTTCATATTTAACTTTTCCCTAATCTCAAATTCATAAGGAAATTTTGGGAAATTTATTTGCTTTAATAAAACAAACCAGTCAGATTCTCAGTTATTTGCCATTTAGCAGTTAATTTATTGTAAGTTTCATAGTTTATTCATTATAAGATTTATAACCCTAACCCATTTAAAATACCAGTGAATAAAGTATCACTGGTATTGATTCTTATACCAATGATTTTTCTGGTATACGTAAAACTGTTGAAAAATTTGAGGATAACCTGAATTGTTCTCTCATTTCTCCACAGTGTAGATGAAAAGGGCCAAGTGATTCGTATCAATTTTAACAATGCAACCAGAGATACAATATTTGACATACCTGCTGAAAAAGTAAAGCCATTTTATGCTGCTCTCAAGGACTATGTTGTTCTCCTAAATAGCACGGATTATAAATATTCATACAAAATGAAGCCAGGTAGGTCTGGATGAAATGGTAATCAGTTGGTTTTTTTCCAGCTGATTTAAAAGTCTCTTTCAGTAGAAATAGGAAGAAATATACAAAAACTTCTTTAGTTTTTGAGAGTACTTAAATGCTGTAGGCCAGTGGTCCCCAATCTTTTGGGCACCAAGGACTGGTCCTGTGGAGAGAGATTTTTCCATAGAGCAGAGGGGGTGCTTTTTCATATGCTGGCTATATCCCATATATGTGTGGCCCGGTTTTGGTCCAAGGACTGGGGTGGCAGTCCACAGACCAGGGTTTGGGGACGCCCGCTAACTAGAGTATAGAAGTTAGAAAAAAAAATCTCAGAAAAAAACAGCAACAAATTACTTTTGAAAAAAAATGCCAAGAAAACTGCATACCAGTGCAATCATCAGATTTTAAGATGTGTTTAGAGCAGTGGTAGTTAACCTGGTCCCTACCGCCCACTAGTGGACGTTCCAGCTTTCATGGTGGGCGGTAGGGGTTTGCTGTAACTCTGCTTTATAAATTTTATGAAGTAAAGTTACTTCCCTACTTTATAAATCACCATTACTGTGGAACTGGTGGGCGGTTAGAAAATTTTACTACTAACAGAGATACAAAAGTGGGCAGTAGGTATAAAAAGGTTGACTACCCCTGGTTTAGAGAATTACTGGATTCAGTAATTCCAATTGTTGCATCAGTAAGTTCCAATTGTTGCATCAGTAAGCCTTTCTGCTCCATCATATCCATAATTAGTATAGACATATTTACCACAGATTTTATTTTAAAATAATTATTTGTCTTCTTTCTAGGTGACATAGTGGTATTTGATAATTGGCGTTTACTTCATGGTCGGCAGAGTTATCAGGCAGGAGCAGAAATATCCCGTCATCTTGAAGGAGCCTACGCAGACTGGGATGTAGTAATGTCAAGACTCCGAAACTTACAAAAGAATGTTCTGGGGCAACAATACGTTTGAAGCTTGCCCTAAAGAGAACTCTTGGGATTAGATTTTTTTCCATAACGGAAAGTGAACATGATATATTCCCAGTTTATTCAGGGCATTCCTGAATAAGCTAGGTGTTGTCTATTGTGTTGAATATGTAGATGATCTCTTAAACAAAGAATAACATGGGTTCTTACAGGTAGTCCTCAATGTATGTCTGATTGGTTAGTAACCGTTCAGAGTTATGACACACAGAAAAAAAGGACTGTTAACCTGGCTCCCCCCCCCCAATGTGAATATATTTTGGGTGCTCAGCAACCTGCCTACATTTGCAGCCATTTAACGCATTCTGCAGTCATTTGATCACAATTTACAATATTTTTTTGCCAGGAAGTGATGCTTATCTCCAATTTGCAGCAAAAATCATTCTTTGCAGACAATTGGTTCACTTAACAACCTTGGCATTTGCTTAACAACTGTGATGGATCCACTTAACAATCATGGTGATATGCTTAATGACCATTGTATAAAATGTAAAAATGAATTGGTGATGTGATGACCTGCTTAACAACTGGCATGACTTTTGACCATAATTCTGTTCTTAATTGCAATCATAAATTGAGGACTATTTGTACTGTGAGAAAACATAGTTTGCCCTTTCTTGCTAATTAGAGTCTGAGCAACTTCCAAGTTTTCCAAAGAATGTTGAAGAATAAACTAACAAAAACCAAGAATAGCATGTAATGTTGAAAACCTTTAACAAAGTCTTGTCCATTTTGGAGGCAGATGCATTGAGGATAGGAAAGAAATCAGAGGTGGAATGGAAAGTTCTCTTTATGAAGTGAGAAGTTCATTGCTATTAATCCTCTGAAATCAGGTTATTTTCTTTTCACAGCCTTAAAAGTTAATAGTCTGTCTCACGGACATTTTTGTGGAGTATAAACTGACTCATAGGCACAAACCAAAACAATAATTAACAAAAACAAGAATTTTTGTTTCAGTTTTCAAAGTCACAGTATGTTGTTCTTATATTTGTAATGCCTTATGAACACCAACATGGGACGCAGTAGCTCAGTAGTTAGGATCGTTAAAGATCGGCAGTTCGAGCCCCGAGTGCTGTGAGACAGAGTGAGCTCCCATCACTAGTCTCAGCTCCTCCCAACCTAGCAGGTTGAAAGCATGCATATGCAAGTAGATGAATAAGTGCATATAAGCATGCAGGAAAGTAGCAGTGTTCCATGTTTCACTGAACACTCTGTGCTGAGGCGTGATGTCATGCTAGCCACATGATCAATTGTCTCTGAACAATGCTGACTCTTTGGCTTAAGAAAGGGAGATGAAAATTAAAATTGGTCACAACTACAGAGTAATATGTAGACCCATGGGGACACCTTACCTCTTTTTTTTTTCTTATGTAGACCAACACATTTTATTTTGCAAATGAAAAGTTAAAACTCATGTGAAACAAGCTAGGAAAATTTTAAGCATCATGAAATTTTACTAAATTAATACATTCATACAAAAATATGTGTCATGAAAATTATAATGAAATAAGTGTATGCTTTTTACAGCTCCTAAAATTTTATATCATAGAATGGCAACAAATTCTTGGAAGAATCAAACCACTATGCACAACATACTGAGCTTAGCACAATGTATGAATTATTTTAATTCTGGTTCTTTCTAATGATATCATGCAAAATGAAATAGTGTCCTGACTATTTTTCAAAAGTGACTTAAAAGAACTAAGATGAATTTCTTTTGCACAAGAGTAGATCTTACATAATAGTAAAGAATCTCCCGTGCATACTGTTGCTGTGATTAATTTTTATGGTGCTTTTTTTTCCCTCTTGACTTGCAGCAAAGAAGTTGCAAGTTGGAGTGTCTTAACTTTTTATTGAACTGTCATTTATTCTCCCAAATTCAGTTACATTTATTGTTTTGACCATTGGTTGTAACAAATAAGATGAAACCTGCACAAAATATTAATAAAAAGATTAAAATGTGCAAAAATCAGTAAAAAAAAACATCAAAGCAAATATAATATTAGCCTTAGGAACTTTTGATAAAATATTGTCTCTGTTTAGCAACAGCTCATGCAAGTTTACTAATTTCTGTAGCACATTCTTCTCATCTAAATTCATTAGGTATTCAATTTTATATGTATCAGGCCCAAATTATTTTCTTACCAAGAAGGGATCCTGATGTTTTCCCGGTGCTGAAGGAGAAATAAAGCAATACAATAAATAATGGATAAAATCTTTTGTAATCTCTTTGGAGCAAGGGCAGAAGCACATATTATATGGGATATTGAGAAATCAGCCCTCTCTAACTGCGTCTACCTCCAAATAATGTTAACATTAATTTTTGGTTTTATGACCTGCATATCAAGGGGCAATTTTATATTGTGATAAATTTAAACAAATTTAAAAACATTTGATACCCTGTTTTCAAATAATAGATTATTTTTTGCATAATTTGAATTTTGGAAAAAAAATTCAGAGTAAAAGCAAAGGTAAGCATTTGTTGTTAGTTGCAAAGTCATGGCCGACCCATCATGACCCCATGAATAATGTCCTTCCTGTCCTCCAGCATCTTCTGGAGTCCATTTAAGCTCACAATGGCTGCTTCAGTGACTCCAGCCAGCAACCTCATTCTTTGTCCTCCTCTTTTCTTTTGCCCTCAATCTTTCCCAGCATTAAGCTCTTTTCCAGTGAGTCCTTCCTGCTCATTAGGCTATGCTTTGAGTCCAAGTTTGGTTGCCATGCTGGCTGATGTAATTTTCCCAGATGCCTTGTAGTGAGTTTCTGCAGAAGGCTAATCTTACCTTTGTTATGTAGAATAGACTAGATCAGATTTTAATGGCTCATTGAGAAAGGTGGGGGTGGCAGGAATCTGCAGGGAGCTACTTAGGTAAGTAAGGTAAGTGTTGTGGCCCGGCAGGAGTTGTTGGAGCTGCCACCAGACTCCGACGGCGAGGGGTCTTATGAGTTGGCCTTGGAAGAGGTGGAGGACCCTGGACAGGGTGTTGTGGCCCGCCAGAATCTGACAGTACGGGGGCTGGTGGGTCGGCCTTGGAGAAGGTGGAGGAACCTGTATGGGGTGTCGACGCCACGCAGGACGGGAAGAGACGTGGTGGCCAGCGGATACCGGGGGAGCATTGGATCAGGGGGAATGTTCCTGAAGGTATTTGGGAGTTATATAAGGAGGCACACAGGAAATGATTGTGGACCTATCTTATGGACAACCCATCCCGATCGCGTCTGGACTGTCAGACCCGGGGGAAGCGCCCTGCGGTGAGGGATAGTGTTGTGGCTCGGTAGGAGCCTTTGGAGCTGTTATCAGACTCTGACACAGAAACCTCCTGTGTGTGGTTTCAGGATGCTCACAGGAGAGAATAACAAGCAGCTATGGCTCATTAAGGATCTGCAGATAAAAGACTGATGGTGCCACGCCCTAGTTGCAGAAGTCAACGTTCGTTCCGTTCCATTCCTGTTCTAGTCAAGTCTCTGTTTGTTTGCAATCATCGAGAAGAAGCACTTGTATAAGTGATTTGAATTATATAAACCTGTTTTGCTGTAGTTTACTTTTGCCAGAGAATTTATCTGTGTTTATTTAGGGCTCGCAGCCAGCAAGAGCTGGGACTGATAAAAACATTCCTTTGCCAGCTGTGTGTGGCTGTAGTTTTTGAATGGGCTAGGTGGGGGTCAGAACAGGTAAGCATACGATTGGATAAAATAGTAATCCAGTTGCTGCAACAAGGAGTGGAGAAATTCATTGGCTCCAGGAGGCACCAGTTGACAAATCGGGGATCAGGTAGGGAGAGGAGACTATCCCAGTAATTAAATCCTGTTACAGTTTATAAATGAAACTGCAAGATGATTGTACACAATAAATTACTATTAAGTCAGGGATCTGTAAGTATCTTATGTATTCTAATGTGGATCATATCAGTGTGGAATGTTCAAATAATTGACAAGATTTCCTTGAAATTATTAAAATTATACAACGTAGTATATTTATTCCCATGTTGACATCTGCAGTCATCTGCCTCCATCACAACCATCTGGAAAGTTTGCACATACTTAATGCAAATTAACTGATATACACTGAGCTGGATAATTTGTCACTAGAAGCCTGACTACCGTTTTCAGTTTCTGCCTTTTTTTCAGCTACGTATAAAGTCTATCATTTCTACTCTTCCTCTGCTTAGTGCTGGGTTATATTTTTGCAATTATTTGCATTATATTTATTGCCTATATTTTCAGTGTCTCTCTCAAGAAGACTGCCATTTTAAGCACTTTTCCCCAAGTACGTTTCATGGTACTACTTGGTACTTAACTTCTGAACAATCATAAGAACCCAGTAGTATCATACAAATATAAATTGTTTTGAATTCTGCAAATAATAATTATAATTCTTCATCTTGGAAAAGTCTACAAGAAGACACAGGCACACCATATCTAGAGAGTAAATGGAAATCACAAAACACGTATTAGCCATACAAAGATTCTTGGGCTTAGTCCTTCCAAAGGTCAAGAACAGGTATATTCCTTTAAAGTATCTGGAATAGCATGTCAATTCATATATTTCTGTTCTGGAGATGTATATCTGAACACAGAGAGATATGGTTTCCAAAACAAAGTCTGTTAACATTTGTTGGAAGAAATGTCCTGGGTTCAGTTCCAAGTGGGGGAAAAGACACTGGAAACATGGAGGCTGCTTGGAAAGATGGTTTAATGGTGGACAGGATTACATGGCTTGAGCTCATGAACAGAAACGGAGGGGTTACATGCTTCAAGATGTTGGATGAAGAGGAAAAAGAGAGCGAGAAAGTCCCTGGTTTTATGCCATCTGCCCTTTGATCTTGATCTTGTATTTTGATTGGTTGTCAGACTTCCATGGGGCCATGCAAGGGGAATTCTTAGGCTGTGCTTTGAGTCCAAGTTTGGTTGCCTTGCTGGCTGATGTAATTTTCCCAGATGCCTTGTAGTGAGTTTCTGCAGAAGGCTAATCTTACCTTTGTTATGTAGAATAGACTAGATCAGATTTTAATGGCTCATTGAGAAAGGTGGGGGTGGCAGGAATCTGCAGGGAGCTACTTTGCCTTTAAAAACATGTTTCTCCCTTTTTACATCTAGAGAAATAGAATATTCTGCCTTTTTAGTATTTCCCAGGATATTGTATTTTCCGGCATATAAGATGACTTTTTAACCCCAAAAAATTATTTCAAAAATCAAGGGTCGTCTTATATGCCGGGTATAAGAAAGGCCATATCAAAAAACCAAAACCATCAACTGGTGTATAAAAAATCAAAGAACAATATTGAAGTTGATTTAAAACATGTTCATTGAAATGAGGTTGTTTGGGGGAAAAAACTGGCTGCCTTTCCTAGCTCATCATTCACTCCTACGCGCCATCGCTCCTGCCAACCCGCACCGCACCTTGGAGACCCAAGCACTGCCTCCCCACCTGGCTGGGCTGTCGCGCTGCTGATAGCAGGCGGAGGAGCTAACGGGCTGGCTGCTGGTGCTGGCTTGGAGCGCTCCGCTGCTGCTGGTTCCCCTTGCGCTTTGCCACCCCCGTCCTCTTTGCGGAGGCCCAGCAGGAAAAATGGGGCGCTCGTAGCCCCAGAGAGGGGTGCAGTAGAAGGGGAAAGCGTAGGACTTAAATGTCTCTCTCCTCCCCCCCGGCTTGGCCCTTTCTCACTTCCTATTGAAGTTCAGAAGGGAACTGACCAAGGTGACACCAGAGCCTCGGTTGTTTCATGCGGGATTGTGCTGCAGCTCTGTCTGCCGAGTGTGTGTGTGTATGTGTGTGTGTAGCTCCTGTGCTGAAATTCCAATGCAGGCAGACATGTGCATGTGTCCACACACAGCCCGCTGCCTTAATCACGTTAATTTAGCAATTGATGTCATGTGTTGTGCGACATTGGTGTCTGTGGCGGGCCTGTCTTCGCATTAAAAGTTTGGTGACTGAAATAATAAGCAAGGAAAGCTGGGCCAGGGATTAAAAAGGAACAAGCTGAACTTTCTCCTATAGTGGAATTCCATAGGTAATCAAAACAGCCATTCCTGATCTGCTTTTGACACAATACAGCTGGAAGGTACAGGTAGGCTTCTACTTACAACAGTTCCTTTAGTGAGCATTCAAACTTACATCCTCACTGGAAAAAAATGACTTCTGACCATTTTTTTCAGAGTTACAACCTTTGTAGCATCCCCCATGGTCAGGGGATCAAAATTCAGATGCTTGGCAATTGGTTCAAACTTATGATGGTTGCTGTGTCCCAAGGTCGTATGATCAATGTTTGCAACCTTTTGACAACCTTTTGACTCGGGAAAGAGGCGGAGGATTGGGGGAGCTTTAAAAAAAAAAAAAGCCAGCATAGCATCTCATATTCTGTTTTTCGGGCATATAGGAGACAGAATCCGGTCTAGTAGCCTGGGAAGCCCTATAATACAGGCAATACTTGTAGCCTTGGCAGTTTGTGGGCTGTTCACTTTTCCTCGAACGAGGAAAACCCTCTGTTTGGTGAGAGCGAGGGGTATCCACGTCCCGGCGTTTCCTTCGGCTCCCCGCCTTTTTCTCCATCAGCTGAGGCAGTGGGTAGAGTTACTGGGCAGGGAGGATGCTTGCAGCAGCTTCTCTCTCTGAAGCGCTAGGTACGAAAGGTGGCCTGGAGCCACCTTTATTTTCAAAGCAGCGATGCTGGTCTCGGATATTCGGCCTGAATTGGACTGAAGCCTGTTCCCCCCACCTGACCCCCATCACCAGAAGAAGCCAACCCGACTCATCTGGGGCCCAGTTTGGGGAAGGGGAGTGTTAGAAGGAAAAGCCACCTGGTTCAGTTCCAAGCTGGGAGAAAGGTTCTCGAAATAAAATGGAGGCTGGCTATTTGGTGTGCCTTGGAAGAGGGGTAGTCTTATACAGTGACTATAGACCAAACCCTATATTTTAACAAGAAAAGTAGGGGGTCGTCTTATACACCTGGGTCGCCTTATACGCTGGAAAATACAGTATTTCATTTTTTTAGAAGAAGGGTGGGTTTTAACTTCCTACACATTATTCTGTGTAAACCTCTTCCCGTTAACACCATTAATTTAGCTTTTTATCAAAGCAGAACATCCATGCCAACAAATTCACATTTTTATCCTGCAAAAATGTACAATGTTTAAATGAAATCTGTTCAGCTTATGGTTACACTGAAAACAAGTTCTGCAATAAAAACCTATCAGCCATTCAATAATTCTGAATTGAAATGTTCAGGTTCATTTGAGAATATAGACAATATTAGTTTCTTTTTCTTCTTATGTTGAATTTTGGAATTATATTAAAGTTTGATATTACACAGCCAAAGTTATGTACTTTATTACAAACATTGGCTTTTAGTTTTTGCTTGATATCCAAGTATGTACATTAAAAGTAAAATCAAATTCCTCTGTTGATGTAAATGCAAATTACACTTGAGATAGTATTTTCTGAAACTGAAACCAGAATTTTCAGGTTCAGTTCTTTGGATATAACTTTACCCCCACTAATTTTTTAAGACTTTCTAAGAATCATTTTATTTCATGTATCTATGCATCAGTAAAATCTGGTTTGGGATTGATTAACCAGTTGGATTATTACCTTTTTGCAAAACCCATTTCTTTTCAAACTTACATCATAAACAGATCCTAGATTAAACATAAAAGCAAAGAGAGAAAGTTTAGGCCAGGACTGTCAATTGGCGGGCCCCACAGGCCAGATGTATCATATGCTGGCCACACCAATGCCCAGTTTAGGGAAGGGGGGAAAAGTCAGGATACATCATGTGAATGCCACCGTGATGACATGTGTTTGACACTCCTGATTTAGGGAATCATTCAAAGAATTACAGGAAATGAAAGGCACGATTTCTAAATAAAATGTCATTCATCTACTTGAAAGAAAATTCTGGCCCATTTAAAGCTATGGGTGGACTCCATTCCCAGTAGAGCTGGCAAGAGAATTCCATCACCTAGTGGTATTAGAATTATTTGGATGTCATTTGATAATGGTCTACCAGTGTTTTGACCAAGGCTTCCCAAGAGCATGAAACAAACTCCTTGTCCTAGCAAAAAACCCTTTTATTAATTTACTGTGAATTCTGCTTATTCACAGCCGGCAAAGTCTTTCAGAGGAGGATTTACAGTCACAGAGCTTATCTTCCTTGGAGAGCTGACAGACTGATATCTGCCGAACTTGGCAAGGCGTCTCGGAGAGTCACTAACCAATTAGTGAACTAATTAGTGAACTTTAACCACTGAGCCGAGGTGGCGCAGTGGTTAAATGTAGCACTGCAGGCTGACTGCAGTTCAGCAGTTCGGCTGTTCAAATCTCACCGGCTCAGGGTTGACTCAGCCTTCCATCCTTCCGAGGTGGGTAAAATGAGGACCCGGATTGTTGTTGGGGGCAATATGCTGACTCTGTAAACCGCTTAGAGAGGGCTGAAAGCCCTATGAAGCGGTATATAAGTCTAACTGCTATTGCTATTGCTATTGTCTCCTGCAAACTCCACTCCCCTTTCTCTCCTCTTTTATTTCCTCTGGGAGGGGTCATTCATCATCTGGCCTTACTCCCAAGTCGACCCCTGTTCTTTAGTTGTTCCTTTCATCTGGCAAGTCTGTGCATATGCACACTGGGAATGGGCTCCAGCTGTTAAATTTGCCTCACTGCTGTCTGACTCTGACAACAGCTGATAACTGGCTTACGGCTCTTGCCCACTCTCTGCCTCCAACACAGGGCCCTCATCAGAGCCTTCCCCAGACTCCAGGACTGGCCCATGTTCCTCAACAACCTCCTCACTGTCCCAATCTGCTGCCAGCTCTGCTGGCCACTGGTGGTCCACAACAACCAGGTAGAGATTTATGATTATCTGCTCTTGTATGTGCCTCCTTAATTATTACCTGGAGCTGTATTGTGAATGCCATCACTTCTTTACCAGAGTCTGTTTCTGTCTTCTGCCTTCTGGTTTAGTTTAAAACCCTCCTGTTGAGGTTAACAAGGGCATTTCCCCTGCCCTTTTGAAATACCTCCTGCACCTGCCTAGGAATCCTTTCTAGAAGTGACATGAACTATGATCCAGGAATCCAAAATTTTCCCAAAAATACCATTTTCATAGCCAATTTTCAGGATCCTGCTTTTCTTTCCATAAATAATAGCAAGGATGATGGCTGAAACCAATATACATATCTTCAGCTCTTCTATCTTTCTACCCCTGATACCCAAAACAGGTGCCTTCAGAAATCCAGGACAAGCAGTCTAGCAGACTTGATCAAATTATTTATGATCAAGTGATTTATTTGCCAGATTCACTTTGTTATGAGATGGGCGGCAAACAAATTCAGTGTTTAAGCAACCACTTATTCTAACATTCCTTTATTTATTTCAATACAAATAATTGACAATGGCAATTCAGAATTATTTCTTTGCATAATTTATCCACTGGGGACTGGGCCAAGAAAGTGAAAATCTTGATTTGTACTTCAAATAATTTGTCATCAATGAAACCCCACATTCATGGTTGCTGTAATAGTAAAGTAGTGAAGCAGGGTTTCCATCTAGTGGCTTGTTATGGAAATCATGCACAGTCTACAAACGGCAAATATTTGAGTAACTTTAATTGGCTGAAATAATATTCTATAACTACCAGATTTGGGCAATCTGATGTCATCAGTGAGTAGATTTTTTTGCCAAATATAATACCTTAGATTTCATGGGAACTTGTTAGCACTTCATATGATTAAAAAAGTAGATACCACGGCAATAAAATAGGTTTTAGTTGATGAAACTCTTTGGTTCTCTCTCTCCTTCTATCGCCCTTCTTTCTGCAAAACAAGGAGCAGGTAATTGTATTGGTTTATTCCAGTCTTTCTCGGCGTATATTCTCCCAGATGTGTGAAAGTTACTGCTGAGAATTCTAGAAGTCAAGTCCTAATTATATATTGTTCCAATAAAAGACTTTGATCCCTTGTAAGACCACAGTGATTTCACAATACTGATCATTGGGTAATATGATCCAGAGATCGCTTACAATAAAGAGGAGCTGAAATATACTAGCATCCATATAAAAGAAACACAACATCCCATTCAATTTAGATTCCAATTGAATTGTAAATTCTGATATTTACTGTAGTAAAATTGATTCCATAAGATAAAGATTCCCATGGACTCCCCTCGCCTTCCTTCCCTCTTTGCATATCAGAGGAAAGAAAGAAGACTCTGAAGAACTGCAAACCCAATCTCCCAGTTGAGCCTCACAAAGAAGTTGGGATGTGTGTCAGATGGATACCCTATCCATTTGCTACAAATCGGTCTTAATTCAAAAAAACAAACAAACACAGACATATTGAGGTATCCCGATTTTTTGTTAAAGTGGAGGAAGGGGAGCTATGATTGGCGTAATCAGTGGTTCCCAAACTTGGCAACTTTAAGACTTGTGGTCTCCAGCTGGCTGGAGAATTCTGGGAGTTGAAGTCCACAAGTCTTAAAGTTGCCAAGTTTGGGAACCACTGGAGTACATTAATCCTTCTTTTTCTTTCAGACAAGTAACAAATATTGGGCTTTATCCCTCCCACTGCTTTTATATTTAATCTGTGACCATAATTTGATGCCATTCTTTTACTGGGAATTGTGAATGTTGTCACGTATGTGGTTGTCCTAAATAGACCTCCTTCCTGTTAATGCTATTTTCTTGTGGAATGTTATCTACGGGTTGGTATTTTTCTTGCCGATGGAAGTATATCAATACAGGGCACCAGTCTCTCCTCTCATACCAATGCTAACACTGTGTCAACAAACAACATTGTTTGCACACACAGAAGAAGTGTTGACCATTGCTCTTTAAAAACACGGGTATTCAGCTAAAAGGTCAACAGAAACGACCCTTTTACCCTACCTAACAATATTTGAGCTTTGTGAGAAGAACAAGATGTTAAACTGAAGTCTGAAAAGTCAATATTTAAATGCTGCTGTGGCCTCCAAATGGGATGTATCAGAAAAGAGGCAAACGGATAACCTGTTTGCTGCCATTGCCAAGGTAGCATTTTTCAATATGAATCCAAACAATTCACCATTTTTATAAAATGCCAAACCAGAGGTGGGTTTCACATAATTTTGCCGATTCGCCATGCACCGAAACTGTGAGCATGTGCCTCCCGTGCATGCGTTTTGCTCACACATGCGGCTTGCACGCATGCGCTCGGCTTAGAAAACATGGCTAAAAAGGACGGCATAGAGCCGGGGTAGTTGGGCGCAACTGGACCCACCCACAGTTTGCCACTACCAGTTCACCTGAACCTGTCCGAACTGGTTGAATACCACCACTGTACCAAACTTCTGCATTTGTACAAGCCTTGTAGTCAAATATTTCTAATTCTTTGTGCTTTTAGAGCTCAGTTTAATAATAATACGATTGACAGATGTTATCACTCCCACACTTCTCACTATGGGGTAGGATTCCAGCTAAGCATCACATGAACTCAGGGATAGAGAAATAGTGGCCATCCAAATGTGATTGAACTATAACTAGGAATCCATTATTGTTAGGTAAGCAGTAACAGGAAACCCCGGAGATTCCCCAGTTGTGCAGTAACAGGTTAAGAAGAGTTTAATCTTTAGCACCAACAGTATTATTATTAGCACAAATATTCAGGAAAGATACCTTGCACATGAACTTGCTTTTGTATCCCCAATGTGTTTTCTTTTAGGACACATGACTGGGAATCAGTAATTTAATTTCTTAGGGATCTGAGATTCAAATTCTACCAAGGGATATGATGCAATCGAGCTGACAGAATGGCCTTGTAAAATTAATACCTTATCCAAATTAACAAGACCTAAGGTTAGGAATTCAGGTGCTTTGCTTTCTAGGGTGGAGTGTCACCACCCCCTTCTGAAGATCAAGAGGTCTTTCGGATGGGAGTTAATCTTCACAAGCCAGTCACGTTGCCTTAAACTTTTAGCTTTTTTCAATTATAGACAGATATACTTTCGACCAGGGGTCTCCAACCTTGGCAACTTTAAGCCTGGTGGACTTCAACTCCCAGAATTCCCCAGGCTGGGGAAATTCTGGGAGTTGAAGTCCACCAGGCTTAAAGTTGCCAAGGTTGGAGCCCCCTGCTTTAGACAGCCCTACATCTGGGATGTTGAAGTCATTTGATTGGAATAGGACGTTTTCATCAGGCTCCTAAAAACTACCTTCATTCAATGTGAAAAGATACCCAAACATTAGTGTATATTTCAGGAATACTGAGTTCTTCCTATATCTTTGTTAAAGCTACAAATTATGATACACTGGAAGCTTCAACTATTTTAGTAAATAGGTGAATGAGTCATTTCATTACAATACCTTGATCATTTAAATTTTAATCACATTGTAATTTAGTCATCTTCCATATGAGAAGGAAAATGAGTTTTAAAGCAGCCAAGATAACGGGAATTTAATCCTTTTTGATAGATTTCTGAATACAAAATTACCTTAATTATT
This sequence comes from Thamnophis elegans, assembly GCF_009769535.1. NCBI lineage: Eukaryota > Metazoa > Chordata > Lepidosauria > Squamata > Natricidae > Thamnophis > Thamnophis elegans. The sequence continues at coordinate 94,603,975 of NC_045541.1, read as the reverse complement.
TGGCAGAATGGTGAAAAATGATTAGAAATCCTCATTTGCTCCTTACTTTCTTAATTTGCTAGTTAATTAAAATCTATGAAGAAACTTGGAGCACCTTTAAGTACTAATCTATTTCTTATAATCTTACATTTTGTAGATTTAATACATCTTTTTAATGGAAATATATTCATTATATATTATTGCTGCTGCTGCTGTTATTATTACTACTACTACTACTACTACTACTATTACAACTACTACTACTACATTTGATAGCTTTGATTACTTTTTTTGCAAATTGATGTCTATGCCTCCAACTAATTTATAGGATACTAGCTGATAACCTGGTGTTGCCCAGGTATTTATTTATCCTAATGCTGTATTAGACAGGAAAGCCCTTATTTTGGTGACAATTACATTAGTTACAAATGTTTTCTCTGTGCCCCCAGAAGTATCAAAGAAAGTGATACCACCTTGTTTTGCTGGCTGATCCATGAGGGAGCCCCCTTGTGGAGTACTGTGAAGCCATTACCATGGCAACTCCACTTTGCTGTACAGTAGAAGCCATTTTACAACAGTACAGTAGAAGCTGTTTTAAGGCACAACAGGCTGTAGCTTAACAGAACACACATCCCAAGGGGTGTTAGGGGTGTCTTACCCCCCACAGTATCCCACAGTATTTGTTTCCAGAGAGTAAGTTATCTGTGTACCAAATTTGGTTGAAATTGCTCAAGGCCTTCCAGAGTTATGCTGGAACACACATACACACACACAGAGAGCCATTTATTTATTTATATATATATATATATATATATATATATATATATATATATATATATATATATATATATATATATATATATATATATATATGATTGTCAAGTACATTGAAGTAGACTACAAATCAAGAACACAATAGGAAGAGAAAGTTTTTTAAAAATAGTAATAGTGGATGTTGCATAGATAATGCAGAATATGGCAATAAGGAAGAGTCCAAAATTCCATGATAAAAATATTTTCTGAATAATATGGAACAATATGAATGGCAGAATAGAAATTAGGTTGAAATTAGAACCCCAGCGGTCTTTTTTCTCAATCCACAACTGTTGTTCATTAGTATTTCACTAAAGAGTTTGCTGATGCCATAAATGCATCACATAGATATAGAGATTGTGCAGGTCTGATTATGTTCGATGTTTCCCCTATATCAACATTTACATCCATAGGACAGAATCAAATCCAGAAAGAGGATTTCTGGGCAGAATAACTCCTTCTACCCAAAGATTATATTTGCTTGACTGAAGAAATGTATTTAATTTCAAAGTGTATATCAACTGGAAAAGCATGTTTATGTGTTCCAGCAATCTTTGCCCTGCTCGTGAGCTCAGCCATGACAAGATAGAGTAAATAAGCTATCATCTGAGTTAAAAATGAACTAGCAGGGATTGCCAGGAAAGTTCTACATCCAGAGATCTTTTAGATGAACAAATGATCACACCCAGCTGACAAAAATTTACTACTATGGAGAGCATGTTCCATAATTTTTTTTTTAAAAAAATGTGCTACTGGGCTTTCTTTGAGGACTTCCTGTGCAAAATGAGAATGATGAGGGTCCACCATGGAATAAAAATGAATAGGGAAGGACCCATCTCAATTCTGCTTTCTACCAAGCCAGAATACATTGACCTGGGCTCCCATACCAGAAGATTTGCTGTTAAGACAGCATGAAAATAATCAGAGTAAGCCATTCATCTGCAAGTTTGTTTACTTGCTGATTGCATGTGTAACCAGGAAAAAAGCAGCTTGTTTATATCCAGGGTCCATGTTTTCAATTCTAATTAAACCAAGAGCCATTCATTGTGTACGTGTGGCATTCTCTACTCTTTGAGACAAGAATGAGCCTATGCTACAGTATTGTGATATTCCAAAAACACAACACTGCGGGGAACAAAGGGGCTATTTGTAATATAACATTAATCCCCAATTGTTAAGTGATGAGGCCACAGAAATAAGGGCTCTATTTGAGTGGTCCATTCTTGGTGTTTGATAGACCTTCCAGAAGGAATTTAGGACATGTCTCAAGACCTACATTACTGCTGTGAATGAGCAGGTGATGCTAACCCTGGATTGGATTGTCCCCTGAGTAGACTCTGCATGTGAATCCTGGAGAACTCCCTGATTTTCAGAGGAACTCTGGGAGATGAAGTGGCACAAGAGCTGCCTTAAAACCTGCAATAGGAAGATGCAGAATCTGAGAACGGGAGCAACCACTGTCGCAATTTAAACAGTGCAAATTACTTATTTCCCCATTCTTATTGCATGCACAGATAGATTGATATCTGTCCATGCAATAAGAAACCTGAAACAGTGACCCTGTTTCAGGTAACTTGATCCTTCCCATGTAAGGAGCGGATGGAGGACTCTTAACAAGGTCGTTGTTAGAATTATCCTAAGAATCTGTAATTTAAGTCCACTGGGATTTGGACTGTGCTAATCCCATGGAATTGACTAAGGCTTAGTTTTGCCCATTTGTCTGGTATGAGGTTGAAAATCTTTTAGCCCCGATAAGGTCCTTGAGTGTTCAAAATGTAAGCGGCAACAATAACTAGGATTCAAATGTACCTAAGAGAAGACCATGCCTGCAATTTAATTTCCCTAATAGTACTACTTGTAAGACTCAAAAATAATTGATTCATTACAGCAATGGTTGAAACTTCTAATACTCAACTTTATTATGAGGATGCATCTTGGATAACTTGCATAGAACTTTATTTGTACAGAACCATTTTCTAGTACACCGAAGTAATAAAAAGCTTTCATCAGCTAATCATCTTGAGTAATACCCTGCCAATAAAAGATCACCTAAGAGCCAACATACATACATACATACATGCATGCATGCATGCATGCATACATACACACACATACATACATATGAATGTATGTGTGCATATGTGTGTGTGTGTGTGTATGTATGTATGTATGTATGTATGTATGTATGTTCGTTCTAGCATAACTCTGGAACACCTCAAGCAATTTCAACCAAACCTGGTACACAGATGACTTGCCCTCTAGAAACAAATACTCGGGGGGGGGGGAGACATCCCTGGTGTGTGCGTGTGTGTACGTGTGTGTGTTCCAGCATAACTCTGGAATGCCTGGCTCATTAAGGAGAGTGAGTGTGGTGTCCTAGAGCAGCAATTGTTTGTGATGTCAGTTCCTTCACAGCTTCCTCTAGAAACCCAGCCATGATGTTCACCCTCCAGTGGACCAATGGGGAAGCGCCTAATGGATTTGGGGCAAAGTGCCAGGATTGTAGACAGGGAGGGAAAGAGGAGCGCATGGGAGGAGGAAGGGCAGGGATGATGGGCATGGGAGTAGGGAGAAAAAAGGCCCCTCTCAATGGCTCCTGTCAGACAAACGCTTCGACATCTATAAATACCCGGGCAACACCAAGTTATCAGCTAGTGTATATATAAATACTGAGACTGAAACACAACAAGAGCAAGAGCACTTAGGCTTATATATCACTTCACAGTGCTTTACAGCACTCTCTGAGCAGTTTACAGAATTGGCATATTGCTCCCAATAATCTGAGTCCTCATTTTACTGACTTCAGAAAGATGTAAGCTTGAGTCCACTTTGACACGACTCAGGATCGAACTCCTGGCTGTGGGCTCCTGCTTCTTTGTTATTTCCAGATTAATTCACCCTTGATTTTTAAAAAGTTATATTTCCTGACTTCTCATTAGCATTCCTCCTTATACCAAGCCAAACTGTCTTCAGTCTAAGGACCCTTCAGTTGCACAAAACACCAATTCCATTGGACTGTATGGTGGACAAATTAGTCCTCCTTTAAACATCTACACCTCCACAGTGGTCTTGGCAATATGAGAGGAATATTTTTCACCACTGGGGGGCATTAATGCACTTACTTATATGCTGTGAAGCTATCTGATTACTGCCAACAACATTATCCAGCACAAGACTACAGGTTTTATGCATACTATTAATGGCTCGGTTAACCATGTTATCATTTAGGAATATTAATTTTGTTCATATATAAAATCTCCATTTTAAAATAAAAACTAAAAATATTTTCCCCTTCCTCATCTCAGTTAAATATGTGTTGGCAAAGGTAATAGCAAAACAGTTCATATTGCTGTTACATGAAAAATGAACTTTTATTTTAAGATCAGACAAACATTATCTGGGAATTTTTCCACCCTCAATATAGCTAATAGCATGTTCAATGTTATTCAGATTGTTGAGATTTGAGCTTTAGAAGACCAGATCCTGAAGATGAAACTCAAATACTTTGACCATCTAATGAGAAGGAAGGACTCACTGGAAAAGAGCCTAATGCTGGGAAATATTGAGGGCAAAAGAAGAAGGGGATGACAGAGAATGAGGTGACTGGATGGAGTCACCAAAGCAGTAGGCTTGAGCTTAAATGGACTCCAGAGGATGGTAGAGGACAGGAAGCCTGGAGGAACATTGTCCATGGGGTCGTAACAACAACTAAGACTAACCACAAAGAATAGACAATCAAAAATCTGGCCTTTTAAAGTTTTACTCTTGGAACCCAGGTTTTTCTCTAAAAAGAGGGGAAACTTACATAGCAGAAGTGATATTATGAGGAAGCATGCTATGTGGACCAACGGCATGGCAGAGGTAGGGAAGATTTAGTGCCACTAATGTGCCTTTAAAGAGAAGCAGTTTTACAGCTAGGATCCCTATCAAAGTGCAGTTCAACATGTTGGTTATGACCTTTAAGCCGTTGCTGGCTTAGTCCAGGCTACCTGATGAACAGCCTTGTCCCACTAAGATGAGCCAAATCCTACTCATGCTAGCAGAGAGGGCCTACAAAGAACTCTGGCTATTGGGATCCAGAAAACCTTTCTCTGCTGCAGCATCCACCCTTTGAAACATCTTACCTTCCAGGGTAAGATCTATCTCCATCCTCCTATTCTTCAACAAGAGCCTGAAGATCTGTCTCTGTTCGTTGGCCTTGGAACCAAATGGAGGAGTTCCATGCTGGAGATGGCTGCTGGATTGATGACAGATTCCATCTCCCTTCCTTGCTCTCTACTCTTCACCAGTCCATCTTTTTGGTTGATGGACTGATGTATTTGGATTGATGTACTGATAATATTGATGTATTCTCATTGTGTTCTTTTTTCATTGTTTATTTTATTGTTCTATTATCTTACCTCTGTTCTGTCTACACTCTCTTCATTTCTTTTTATTGTTGTAAGCTGCCTAGAGTAGGTGGCAAATAATAATAAATATCTTTCATTTTTTTAAAAAGGAATTGTGGAGGCTTTCTTCTCGGGTAGTAGATTAGAATCAGTTATCTTTGGTTAGTTTGTATATACATGATTACTACTACTATTACCACAAATCTTTCCAGAAAATAATCTTTTAATGGCTTTTTCTTCAGGCAAGATTTACCTAAACTTTTCCCTTGCCAAATGTCACATCAACAAGGCAAATGTGTTGAGTAGTCTTCTCCAAGTTTCACCCATTTATGTTGCCTTCATATTTCATCATGATTTAATGTCTAGAACTCTTTTGATGCTGGGCACTGCTGCCTATTAAGGAGTATAGTGACTCTTCACTATAGCTGCAGATCTACTTAAGTCTCCTAAGTCTTTTCCCACAAGATTCCATCAGAATGGAAATCTTAGTTTCAAATCTCTACATTGGAGTCATAAAACCAAACTCTTAGCTCAGAGATGGGTTGCTATTTTTTTTACTACCAGTTCGAGCGCGCTTCCGCATGTGCATGTGCAGAAGCATCCAGGTGGGTGGGCGGAACCTACTGCCACCGCTACTACCAGTTAGGCCAATCCGGGCCGAACCAGCAGCAACCCACTTCTGCCTTAGCTGTAATTCACCTGGAATTCGCCATCAAACAGACATTTTCCTTTAATGCTTTTTAAATCCTAACCACAGCATCTGATGAATCAATATCTTTTAAGAAGCAATCCAACTATGTTGTCTCATTGCCAATTCAAGGTGTATGTTATTATTCTAAGATAGGTTGAAATCAATAATTCCCTTCTATATCTTGCCCACTCTTTTAACACTCAGAAATCTCCAGGCAATGTGGTCTTTCTAAGAATTCTGGATTGATTCCAAGGATGGGAAAAGCAAAAATAAGCCAAAATAGGCATCAAGTATGTTACTACTAGGCCTGTTTTAGATTATAAAAAGTTCTGTCAGAACACATTGGACTGTGGCTACAGCATCTTTTAACCTATTAAGGCAACCACATCAATTACAGCACTGCACAGCCTAATTATAGTTTACTATTTATTCTCTCCCTCCCTCTCTCTCTCTCTCCCTCCCTCCCTCCCTCCCTCTCTCTCTTTCTGTCTCTCTGTCTCTGTGTCTCCCCCTCCCATTTTCCCTTACCAATATACTGCTTCAATTAGTATTATTATTGTAAATATAAAGTATAACTAAATAGACATTAACCCTAAAAACAAGCATGCAAAATATTTCATTTGGCAGCAACAGCTAGTGTAAACTGTGATCAAATAGGGCAACCTACCCTCTAAGTCACAGGCACAGAATGTTAAGCAACAGTAAGATCTATTTCAAAGTGTTATGCTTAGGATCAACCCATTTGTCTCTTTCATGTTTTTGAATATTTGCTGTATGTTATTGTCATAATATTGTAAGATCTGATAATTGGGCCAAATAATTCAGGAACATATTTAAGCATTCTCAACGAGAAATAAGTTCTGGGAAGTTGCATGGTTCTTTTTCTGTGGACCGATTATATCTGTAGTATTACCATTGCAATCTTTAAATTCCCAAGACTCTATTTGAACTGCAAAGCCCATCAGATGATAAAATGCTTCTAAAATTAATTATTCTTCTAATATAAGGCTCCCAGATTAAATATACAAATAGAACTTCTGTGCCATTCATAGCTGAGTGAATTGGTTAGCTGAGCTTCTCTTCACCACAGCATTCCTTTCCCAAAATTCTCTCTTCTTCCATTGGGCAATCACATCCCAAGCAATGGAAAAACCTGGAAGACTTGTAAGAGCAACATTAGACTGAAGAACAGCTATGGCTCAAACTGCAAGCCAAATGTAATTCTACCAACCCAAAGCTCCCTTTTTACTGTGTATTTCTAGAAAGTATGTAGATATTATAATATTTACACTGCTGTGCATCTTGAATGAAACTTTAGGTAGCTCTCAACCCAAAAATATAACAATATCTGTCTATAATAAAAGAACAATATTAAAACAGAAAAGACCTGACATCACAGTTGGAAGTTTCCCATGCAGCCCACAAAACATTTATCCTACCAATCTGACCATATACCTTATGGCATTTGGGAGAAAAGCCAGATCCTTTGGGAAGGTTAAAATGATGGGGACTGCCAAACTTCTTCCTAAGGCAGGGGCTGCCATGGAACTGACATGCTTCCTAGGTCTCATAAGATGTAAATAAAAACGGTAGCCCAAAGAATAATGAAATGGCTTATAAAAAGTGTCAGTACACAACATGGGGACAGATGTAGATACAGTAGAGCCTCTGGTCATAACCATAGTTCCATAACTTTGGTCACAAACCAATTCTGTTGTGACCCGAACCTAATTTTGGAAATTTGGTGATTACAAAAAAAAAAATGGTGGGGAAGGAGAAATTGGCCACACACAAAAAAGTTTTGAATTTTTTAGTCAGAATCCGATTTGATCGTGGTCAGAAGCATTCATGACCAGAGGTTCTACTGTATGTTATGTGAAGACTCTTTTTCCACTGCTGAGTTGAAGGCCCCAAGCCAAGAATAACTGTCAAGGTAGCCTCCCTCAGTAACCAAGAAAGAAACCACTCAACTCCCTTTTGCAGAAATGTACTTTTCCTGGTCATGAGTAGATAGCAGCTAAGCAAAGCAAGATCTGAGGCAAAAGCACACGTAATCATAGATATCAATATGTGACCCAACTCCCTCCCCCTAGTAACCCCATCTCATAGTCCAATCCGCACATCCCCCAGGTGTCATGTGGGAGACATCTTCAAAAAGCATCATCAGGTATGCTGGACAGTTGGCCTTGGTGGCAAATCCACTATCTGCAGCATGCGCAGTAGATGGTGAGAACAACTCTTTTTACAATCACTCCTGTACTGAATACTTCCCCACCCAAATACCATGCCCTCCTCCCCGTTTCAATGGCAGCTGAAAGCAAGTAGCGAGGCAGAGGCTGACAATAACAGAATTTTTCCAAGCAGAGTTGTTTATTGTTACACACCTATAGACAAAATCTTGTCAGACTGAGCACTCTACTATCTGCATCTACAGTCTAATCTGTGAAGTAATAAGGAGGAGCTGTCTTCATTCTCTTTCTCTCACAAATAATATGTAGGCTGAGTTGCCTCTTATCCTCTCAAATGCGTACCCGCCGCCAGGAATCTACCTCCTCACCACATTCCATCACAATTACCCACTTATCATTGTTTCCTTTGTTCTGCTGCCTCTAGTGCTTCTATCACAAGTCATTTTAGTTACCCGACTTCTCTCAGAAATCATGATTGAGTTGAATAGATTGCCACTGTCTGCAGATGGTGAGGGTTGGGGCGAAATGTGTTAGCCCTTCAAGATAGACCAAACTAGGGAAACCAAAGTTATGAATGCTAATACTACTTTTGTTATAAGGTTGCAGTAACAGGATCTTGAAAATCTCACCATGCTTCCTAGCAAACTAGGGGGAGTCAAGCCCAAGACCAGAAGTCTTCAAACTTGGCAACTTTAAGACTTGTGGATTTCAAGTCTCAGAATTCTCCAGCCAGCAATGGTTAAAGCCAGCAATGGTTAAAGTCCACAAGTCTTAAAGTTGCCAAGTTTGGGAAGCCCTGCCCAAGACTCTTTCAAATCACATTTCTGCCTTGGATTCAACTTTCTTTTATCTAAACATTGACTTGGTCATGGTTCTTCATCTTGTTCCTCAAGGTTATTAGTATTGTATTGTACAGTACAGTACAGTATAATATAGTGTAACAGAATACTACTTTATTACCAATAGGGATGATTTAAGCCTGTTTCGCTCCTAAATTGGAATTGGGAAAGGCTATATTATAAGGAGATATAAGATGTTGCCATGGCATAGTTATGTCTTGGTTTGGTGCAAATTGGGAAAGGAGCAAAGTCAGATAACGAGTCTATCCAGCACAGATAATACAAATTGCACAATACTAGTATTTCCTCAGACAAATTTATAAATTGCAATTTTCCAGAAGCACTGAGGCATTTCTGAGTTGAAAGGATTAGCAGGTGACCTCACTGTTGCCCTGGGGACGCCCAGTTGGAGGTTCCTTTCATGTCCCCACGCAGGAGGTGGAGCAAAGGACGGGAGCTCACTTTGTCTCATGGCAGCACTTGGGTCTCAAACATGGGCTTGCTAACCTCCAAAATCCTAACTACACAAGCCACCATGGTCCAATTTATAAATAATGGGAAATCTTAAACTAAAGTGTTAAACAACATTACCCAAAAGGGAAAATAACCTCCAGGTAATATGGAACCTACTATGATCCTAGACCCACAGTGGGTAACAATATCTGCAATCTGTGTTTGCAGACTCTTAACTATAGGCCTTCTGTGCATAACATCTGACCTAATCTTTTTAAATGCTCTGATTCATCCTTTTCTTGTGTCTTAATTGCCACCTTTCCTGATGAAGACATCTACAGCATTTGGGTTGTATCTAATGAAACTGTTGATCTGGGATTCTTTCTTTCCATTGAAGCAGGACTGCCTACTTTTAATAAGATTCTTTTTTGAATAATACTAATAAAAACATTTATTTGTAAAAGCAAGTGATATGGTATTGCAAACTTTGCAGCTTGACGTGATATGGTTTTTTTGTTGCAACTTTGGGATCACAATGGAAATGCCTCAAAGTTATCAAATAGGAATGCATAGTTCATAGAATATATCATTTCACTGTTCAGCAGGCAGTGAAATGTGAACTGGCTTAGCAGGTCTGACAATAACATTATCCAAAGTGAATCTTACAAGAAAGAAGACAAGCTAGTTTCTCCTTTCCGATAGAACCTAACATGGATACAGAGCAACATAAATAAGCAAGTGTGGATATTTGTCTTAAAGCTGTGTTACTGCTGACTTTATTTGGAGTCAGAGAACAGAAATAGAAGACAACAGGGCTTTACTAAAAATACTGAATTGGCTTTGGTGTTTCAAGTATCTGCCTTTATTTTTCCCCCTTTTCTTCATTATCAGATTTCAGTAGGTTGATTTAGGGCAATAAAAACCCTAATAAATAACTTTATCTGTTATCATCTGACCTTAATCGTTCAGGTGTTGTTCTGTCCACTAAGGATAGTCAAAGCAAAACAGAAATTGTTGAAAGTGTTGTTCCATATTAGCAACATGGCGCTTACAGTAAAAGTACATGAAATGTCTATACTAGATATTTTATTTATTTATTATTAAACTTATGTGCTTCCTATCTTGCCAGAAGCGATTCCAGGCAACTCAAAATTATTCAATTAAAATGCAATATAAAACATTAAAATAATAGTTAAAGGTCTTACATTGAGGATTTAAATTTAAATTTTGGTTAAAATAAAATTGGCCAGGAGGAAGGAGTAGGGAGGAAAGTGTGCACGGGGAAGAGATGTGGTGTTATCTAATCCATTAGCCACTTCCAAAATGTCATACCAGTTGGCACAACAGATAGTATATTAAAGAATATTAGAATATGCAAAACTGTCAAATAAAATAAATGGTGGAAATCATAATCTAAAGATCTATAAGGAAGAGAATTAATAAATTCAAAATAGTAAAGCAAAAAAAAATCATGGGAAGTATATGAAATAGATGGCTATTTGGATGAGAATATAGATTTTTTCTCCCTTTCACAGGGAATAGCAAAATGACCCCTAAATCTAGTGGTGAATTTAATATGAATTTAACATGGTTGTGATTAGGGCTAAATATCTATCCTTTCAAAGGTTCCTTCATATTTACTCATTAATATTAATTTTCTTATACACAGACAGGAAGATTTATGTATGTGCTCAAACACAGAGTTTTTAATCCCTGAAGTAAAAAAAGAGGTAGTTATGTCATATTTTTTGTCAAAAAATTATAATGTCCATTGAGATACAAATCAGTCAGATTTTCAATTTGGTAGTATATTTGTTCAATGGAAATGGACTAATGAAATGTCAAAATGAAAATATAGCTATATTATATATACTATATTCATACACTAGGTGTGGTGATCAGTGGTTAGAATGCAGTACTGCAGGCTATTTCTGCTGACCGCAGTTTGGCAGTTTGATTCTCACCGGCTCAAGGTTGACTTAGCCTTCCAGTCTTCTAAGGTCAGTAAAATGAGGAGCCAGAATGTTGGGGGCAATATACTGACTCTGTAAACTGCTTAGAGAGGGTTGTGAAGCACTGTGAAGCAATAGTCTAAGAGCTATTGCTATTAGTGTGAATAATATTTGCAATACACTAAAATCTACTTAGTCCATGAGTCTATGCTGACACTTGCCATAAGACCTTTCTGATGTCAAGGATTCCCAGTGTAGAAAGAACCAACAAAAAGTCATTTCTTTTGTTAGTCTATGCAAGCTGCAAGGGAGAATCCAGCCTCAGATTTCTGTTTCTTAAACCAAAGTCCTCTTACCTAATATCTGAAAGGTTGTTTTTCCAGTTTTTATTGTAATAATGGTAGCCAAGGATGGTCTGCGGGCTTCATCCTGCCCCAAGGTTTAGTGCTCTCTCATATCTTCCTACTGGTTTGCAAGAGTATTTGCAGCAACATCATATTTCTACACCTGCCAGCTACTTGGAAATTTATGTTGATCAGAATCCAGCATATGGAACAGCATCCAGGAATGATGTAAAATCAAAAGAACACAAAAAACACATCCAAAGGTTTTATTTCAAATATTTTAAAGGTATAGGAATTAAGTGCATGGGGCTATCTGTGCTACATAAAGATTCTGAGGATTATAATACTCAACCATGTGTTTCTTAAAATGTGTATCTTCTCCAAAAACTGGACAGACTTAGATGTACATTGTTATCTATAATAAGAGGTTCGATATTCAGAGTGTCCCTAATGATTACTTCTTTTTATGCAAGGATGGTAATCCAGTAGTGGAAAAGAATTGGCTTCAATCAGTCTTGCCTTACTATCATTTATAAAGATTGTCCTAATGGATAAAAACCAATCCAAAGACTGGATTAATAGGAACAATAGATTTAAGATAGAATTGTCATGAAATGCAAAAAGTGGTGAGTTTTCTAGGTAAAACTGAATCAAGCCATCTTCAATACTTATATTAAATCTGAATTTATTTTGTTTTTTTATTTTAATATTCCTCCTCACATCTTATACCATTTTATACAAATTAATATTTGGATTCACTATGTGGATATAAGAGCAAAAGATATTGCTTTAACATTAAAACATTGTAATTATGAAACTTACTGATTTTATTACTGAAGTATCCATAATTATGGATTAGTTCAGTTTTTGAAACAGGTAATAGAAAATTTTCATTTATATATGACTTAGTACAGATAAGTCAGAAACAGAATTCTGATTATTTTTGTTGTTTCAGGCAAATTCTGAGATTCTTATGATTATTGTCTGCAATAATGATGATGATTAACATGTTTTCCTAAGCATTGAATAATTATATGTTTTATATATTTTCTCTGATGACTGCCCTGAAATCCACTTGGTGCTAATTAAGTTAATTATGTAAGATTGAAACTTGCTGAAAAGCTTCAATACTGGTTAGTCAAGTATCATGTCGAATAAATGAACAGGAAGAAGAAAAATGTTTCATTAAAATTGTTTTTTTAAGTTGTTTCGTTCTTTCTAGTTACCCTAGTTAGCTTGTAGACGAAGTCTACATATTCAAGTTGTTTAATCTCAACCAGAAGATTATAAAGTTCTGTGTGTGTATATATATATATATATATATATATATATATATATATATATATATATATATATATATATATATCAAATTTCCCAGTTTCTCTGAAATAGTTTGTGCTATTTTAGAAGCATACATGTTTTACAGAACTGAATGTGCCCATTAACTTCATTGAATTTGAAATAACTGTTATAACATGGCATGGATTTTGCTGTTGCTTAAATTTTCAGTTTGGAATTTGAATTTTGCTAGAATTTGTTTAGATTAAATGAGGGGGGAAATGTTCAAGATGGCAGCCATAACCATGTGGTCAAAGTCCCTTCTTTACAGGTGTCATGATTCTTCTGGCTACATTTTTTGACTCCCTTGAATTAAACGTTGCCATGTAAATGGATGGTTCTCATCCTTTTATTTTAAGCAGACTAGGACATAGCTGATAAAGCCTTTGCAAAATATAGGACTGCAGTACCTGTGAGACACCTCCTTCTATGGGAGGTGGCATCTATGGGACTTAAAAAATATTTGGGAAAAGTTATGGATTAGAAAAAAGCATGATATAAGGAGACCTTCAAGGTTGGTTATTAGAGGAAATGAGAAAAATCTAAAGATTACAGAAGACCCACTAATACAGTAGTCACCACAATGTGGTTGCCACTATGTAAAAAAGGGTTGAGGCTCTGGAAATAATACAGAGAAAAGCAACAAAGTAACAAAGATGATTAGATGGCTGGAGGTTGAAACATATAAAGAACAGTTGATGGAACTGGGCATGTCTATTTTAATGAAAAGGAGTAGGGGTGACATGATAGCAGTGTTCAAATATCGCAGGGGCTGCTACAAAGAAGAGGGAGTCAAGCAGTGGTGGGTTTCAATTTTTTTTAGAACTTCTGTAGGTGTGGCCTGCTTTGTGGGAGTGGCTTGCCAGCCATATGATTGGGTGGGCATGGCCAACTTGTAAAATGTGGTGAAACTCACTTAACAACACTCTTGTTTAGCAACCAAAATGTTGGCTCAGAAACTCTGGCATTTGAAGCACGCAAGTCTTAAAGCTGTCAAGTTACAAGACACTTGCACCCCTAACCCTTTAGTAAAACAACCCCCCAGGGGTGTTCAAACTTGACAGCTTTAAGACTTGTGGACTTCAACTCCCAGAATTCCTCCTCTCGGTCTTCATCTTTATGATGTGCGGATGTGCGGGGGGAGAGAGCTGGAACCGGTTCTAAACGGCACTGTAGATTTGTGGAACCTCTTCTATAGAAGAGGTTAGAACTGGCAGGAACCCACCCCTGGAGTCAAGCTATTCTCCAAAGCACCTGAGGGTAGGACAAGAAGCAATGGATGGAAACTGATCAAGGAGAGAAGTAACCTAGAACTAAGGAAAAATTTCCTGGCAGATGGAATAATTAATCAGTTGTACAACTTGCTTCCAGAAGTTGTGAATGCTCCAACACTGGAAGTGTATAAGAGATTGGACAGCCATAAATGGTATAGGGATTCCTGCCTGAGCAGGGGGTTGGACTAGAAGACCTCCAATATCCTTTTCCACTCTGTCATTCTATTCAAGTATGAAACAAAGTATTTTAACTTTGGAAGAATTGAAGGATATTTGACAATAATGTACTCAGAGCTTTTTCTCAAGGTACTGTGCTATTATAAAAATGAGTGTAAAAGAGGGGATAGAAAAGGGTATAAATGAGAATCAGGCTATTTTGGATATGAATTTAAAAAGTGACAGACTAAAGAATGGTTTTAACAAAGATGTTATCAGGATTTGCAGATTAAATTAGCTGATTTTTAATCGGTAAAAGACATACATAAAATAATAATAAGTCACTTTTGAATGTATGGATTTCAACTAAGAGTGACTTGAACAACTTTCTTATTTTAGACTTACAAAGGAGATGTGGTATATTTATGAAGGAATTATTGTAAAAAGAGAGAATGAAAAGAAATAAGCTTTTGGAACACTACTTAAAAGGAATAAACATCAAAGTATTTTTTAAAAAATAATATACTATTTAGGTTCTATAAACTGTATTATTTTGAAATACCATCCTGTTTATGATGCTTTCTGCTTCTCAGATTTTAAAAGATATTTAAAGAAGATCCTGGTTGATAACGCTAGGCAGCTTTTTTAAAAAAAAGATACAGGGTGGAGATTCTCAAAAACAAGAACCGTGGCTGATTACAAACTGAATAGAAGTCAGCAGTGCAATCTGACTGCATGCATACAGTATATGTAATTCTACAGTGTGTCAATAGCAGTGTAATCTACAAATCAAGGGAAATTCCATTATATTCTACATTCCTCAGAAAGCACCTTGAGTTCCTTGCCTAGCTATGAGCATCAAAAGGAGACATTTTAAGAGAAGTTCAGATAAATTGGAATGGATTCGGAGTATGGTTTTTTAAAAAAATGGTCACTGCAATGGTACAACTGAAACTGTGACTCTTTATTGAGGGACTCAAAACTAAGTTTTACGATGAGAAGTTGAGAGGACCGGATAGTAAGAGTAAAATGAAACAAGAGAATAATTGTTAAGTGCCTGGAGGCATGTTGCTTAACTGTCACTTTGGGGGCAAGGGAAACTGGCATCCTGGCATATTTGCTGCTACTGAATGAGGTCATGCGGAGCTATTTTGATTGCAGTCACTCATCTTCTGCAGTGACCCAGTCCCACCCTAAATCTATAAATATAATTACATAATGCAGAGGGTTTCTTTCAGTTTTATAAACATATAGGAAAAATAGGTTTTACTATGTGTGTTAACTGCAGAAATATCGATAAATGTTAGAACTGTTTTCTGTATAGTCCTAAAGAATATGTTTTAATTTATCTGCCTATTGAAATAGGATATAATCTTATCTGAATCTTACATAATTAGAAGTAATTGCATCCAAAGAAAGTTGCTTATGAGTTTTTTCTTCAGTTTAGGAAGAGGAGCTAGAACTTTTTTAACAAAAACTAAACCAATCACAATGAAAATATGTGGAAAGATGCTCTCTCTCTCTCTCTCCCTTCCTCCCTCCCTCCCTCCCTCTCCCTCCCTCCCTATTTATTTAAAAGTTATTCATGAGTCAGACTGGAAGAAAGTTGTCAGTTGACATCAAATAAATAAATGATGGAAGGTAAAATTGAATGCATAATACATTCAATACATTCAATTGAATTGAATTGAAATTGAAATTGAAGGAAGTTTGAAAGTGGCATTCTGTAGAGAGGGTGAATGAATAGTTTGTAAAAGATGGCATATCAAGTATTTCATAGAGATAGGCAGTGGTGGGATTCAAATAATTTAAGAACCAGTTCTCTGCCCTAATGACCAGCAGGATAGATGGGGCTTGGTGGTCATGTTACTGGGTGGGCATGGCCAACTCAACATCACTCATGTTGATGGGCGCTTCACCTTAGCTGTTACAATGTAATAAGGGTTAACCAGAGAGGCAGTTTCTGTAAACAGGGCAATAAAGATTAGGCTAGAAACAACACCAGAATGTTTCCTTCCTGCCTTCCTTATAGGATTAGCCTGTAAAGTGGGGGAAAAAACAAAATGAGATTTCTTCCAACAACCAGTTCTCTGAACTGCTTAGAAAGTTACCAACCGGTTCTCCCGAATAGATGCGAATGAGGTCATGCGGAGCTATTTTGATTGCAGTCACTCATCTTCTGCAGTGACCCAGTCCCACCCTAAATCTATAAATATAATTACATAATGCAGAGGGTTTCTGAATCTCACCACTGGAGAGAGGCAATAACGCAATGTTCTCCAAATGCTAATAAATAAAGTAATAAATTGAGTACAACCATTCCAATCATTCAGCCTCTGTTTTTCCAAATATGGCCTCCTTTTTGTCTCAGTGCATTAAATCAAGAACCTTAGTTTTCCAATCATCAAAAAAGTTTGTGTGCTTTTTTTTCTCTTCCAGTGATGAACTTGCAAGCAGTATGTTAGGTTTTTGTTTCTGTTTGGATAAAATTTATGATGAGCAGTGGTTGATCTTAACGATGATTTGGCCCCAAGCATCTGTTTCATATCCGGTAGAAAGCAGGACTGAAGCTGTCTTTTCCACTAGTATACAAACTTGGTGCAAGATCGTATCTGTGGTGTCCTATTAAAAGACACAAGCACAGTCAGTGAAAGAAAGACAGTGTCCCAATTTGCAATTATAGCATTTTTTTCAGTTAAAATCATAACCCTCTTTGAATACGATTCAGGAAGTTTGCCTGTAAAAAATTGGTAGGTTGATGGTGTGTCAAGTTGAGAGGTGAAAAGTAACATAGATGGACTTTGTCTCTTCCCACTTGGCTAATGTTTTCATGAACTGGCCAACTGTTGTAGTAAGGCAGTGTATACCAAGTAGGTGCCACTGTTATTTCTTTTATAATACTTATTGCATTGAACTTTGGAGGAGAAATGAATGTGCCAGTCCTAGAGAAAACATAGGATTGGATGACAAAGTTGTAAAACTGCTTATTAATATGTTTATCTATATTCCCTTGACATTTTGATCCCTCCATTCCATTAAAAATATGATTCCCTGAGAACTGGGAGCATCATTTCCTTTTTACAGATCTAAATCAGAAGCTATATTTTTAGAAGGAATTTGAGTGAAAGAAAATATATCTGAATGCTAAATAAAATTAGCAGAAAGGTACCTACACTTTTCTACTGTATCCTTTGGTATTTCCCTGAATCAATACCTTAATGAATACATAAAGGCTTTACAGGTTTTTTTAAAAAATAGTTTTATCGGACAAGCTGAATACATTAATAGATAGTAGAAATACACCAAAGGGAGGAGTAGAGGGATAGAAGAAAGAGGGGTAGAGAGGGTGGGAGAGAGGATTAGAGGGAGGGAGAGAAGGAAGGGAGGGAGTGTACCAGGAGAGAGGAGTGGTAGAGGGGGAGGGGATGTAGGGTAGAGGGGAATGAAGGAGGGAAGATGGAAAGTTGGAGGGGGGCGTAAGAAAGGGTGTATGGAGGGTCGAAGAGGTACATTGGGTTTCTATTTTGGGGGGTATTGTTGACAAGAGGAATGGCTGTGTTTATTGTTTAATGTTATATGGCCCCGGTTATGCACAGTATATATGTGACTGTACAAAATGAAAATGGAAAATAAAAAAATGCATTTACAAACAAAAAAATAGTTTTATCTGGTAACAAATTATTCATTTGTTCATTTAAAAAAAAACTTTAAATGACAATAGCATAATAACAGACTAAATGCAGGGGTGGGATTCGGTTCGGGTGATAGTTGGTAGATCCGACTATCAGCTGAGAGTGAATCGGTTAGCTCTGACTTTGAAGTGTGCCCGCCCGCCCCTGCTCTATACTCACCTACATTTCCTTTTCCGAAGCCCAGCTGATCGGGGCAGCAGAGTGGATTGCTACGCCTCAGCTGTTTTCCTCGCCAGCAGTAATGCTGAGGGTGAGTTTTTGGCAACGCACACACTCAACGAACCGATTGTTAAACGGGTAGGATCCCACCCCTGGCTAAATGGGTTATAACTCAAAACCTATTTGTAATGATACAACATAACCTGGATTTATAGCATTTATCTACATACAGATTTTAAAAGTCCACTCCTTTAGGAGCAGAGGGCAAATGCCAACAAGATGAAAACTTTTTAAGTCCAGCTTGATTCCTGGAGAGTGTGTGAATGTGTCCAGGTAGTCTTCTTGACAGGAACAAATTAATGATTTGTCTGTGCCTGCTTTGGTTTTTTTCCCCCTCAACTTTCCCATCTATTTACAGGTTGGCAGTTCCCTGGTTGGCAAGACAGTCAAATATACACAGATACAATTTTGTTCAATCTTCAGGATCAGTCAAGATCCCCTAGGGCCTAAGGCCAAGGAGGTGCTACCTGCTGTGGCCAAATACTGAATGTACCAAATAAATCTATTTTGAAACTGTTAGGTATATGGCATGGAAACTTCCTACAAAGGGGTTCTCTCTCCCTCCCTCTCTCTCTCCTCTCTCTTCTTCCCTCCCTTCCCCCCCCCCCTCTCTCTCACACACACAAGCACACAAAAACAAAATTTGTAATAAAATGTGTTGCAGAATTTATTAGTTTCCTCATTATTTGCTTTACTAAGGATAATGGTGATGTTATTGGGAAAATATGTTAATAATTTCAATTTTTTATCTTTTTTTCAAGTAAACATTTAGAAGCAATCGTTCTGTTTCTGAATACAAGCAGGAATCAGCAAAGGGCAGAGGTGTGAAATAAAAGAAACATGTCCTTACCTAAAGGGTAATCAAAGTAAAAAGGTAGAAAAAAGATAAATAACTCTGAACAAGAGAGTTTCTACTTAATAGCACTACTTATTACTTATTAAATAATTATTTAATACCACTGATGGCAATTTACAGTATGTATCATGTCATGGAATCTTGTATTATTGTCCCATGTGTCGTTTTAAAATCCCCCATTGCACAGAACTAATTCTGGCAACAGGGGACAAAAAATAAAATCCTGTTAGCCTTTCTTGTCAGCACATGATTCCCGATCAGCAAAGTTCACCTGAGGCATTTTGAAGTGATGACAAGTCAGGTTATGACATAAAAATTCCTCATGCCTTCTTTTGTTATCAACAGTATAATTATGTCTCAACAAGAGGATTTAATCTAAAGCTGTGGAGAGTCAGAGAGTTAATTATTTTAAATAAGAATCTGGTTAGTGAACTGTCAGAGTATACTGCTCCAGGCTGCCATAAAGGCATGAGTTGGAAACATGGCAGTGGTATATTACCCACCTCAGACTAAGCCTGTTCCAGAAGTAAACCTCCTACGGATAATGACAGACCTTCTAAAACAACCTTCTTCAACCAGGTCACCATCAGTCCCAACCAATGCAGAAACTGTTTTTTTTTAAACACATCTCTACTCTTTCCAAATATTTTCCAGTCAAATAATATGTTTACAAACACCACTGCCACACCTTGAATGAATAGCTGCCTTTATCATCAAATACCTATCAGAAGGAGCTCTGGGGGCGCAGTGGTCAGACTGCAGTATTGCAGGCAGGCATACAGCCATGAGTTTGATCCTGACTGAGGCAAATGAGGATGCAGATTGTTGAGTGCAATATGCTGACACTGTAAACCGCTCAGAAAGTGCTGTAACACAATATGGAGCAGAATATAAGTGCTAGTGCTATTGCTATCAATAGCTGTTCTCCTTTCTTTTACCTGTGAATTAGAGAATTATTGGGAAAGACAAGTTGATATGCCCAGAGATGGTAGGAGTTTACCACTCACCTTCATTCCTAGCCCTCCACCCTGTACCAGTGGTGGGCTCCGGCAAATACGGCCCGGTACGGTCATACCAGTAGTAGCTGGGAGCAACAGCCACCGTACTGGTATGGTGGCTCATTTGGCCCACCCACATTCCATACCTGTTTATAATGCGACCAGTCAATTGCACACGTGTGCATAGTGTGCAGCGCCTGTGCGACCTCCACCGAGCACTTAGGTGTCACAGGGGCGGTGGTGTGCGCAGTGCACATGCACGACTAGGACGCCTGGCCCCGTGCGCAGCGTACCAGTTGCGACGGGGACTGGAACCCTCCACTTCCCTGTACCCACTTATCACTCCTATTACAAATCGATGGTAATTACCAGGTAAAGATGACTGATCCTGGCTGTTTTAAGAAATAGCAAAGAAAAGCTACATTTGTGCCAAGTCTGAAGCATTCTGTTGACTCATTTTGAAAGCATGTACAAAAATTGTACATCTTTAACAGTCCTTCTTTGCTTATTCTTAGTCACGCCTCATCCTTTTAGTAACAAGGCTTTTGCTGAGTGTGGTCTGTAAGAATGTTAATCTTAAAAGCAAACAGAGCCCTGCTTGTGGTTGGAAAAGTGGTTCTCCATGCTATGTTGCATCTGAAAAAAAGCACAGTAATCCTACATATACAATAAGTCATCTAAGAAACCTAGAAGGGCATTCATCAAAATATAACCTCATCAGGGGTTACCAGATATCCAGGCAAAAGGGGACATGTTCTCTTCTGAGTCCACAAACTCCTTTGTCCAACTTTTTGAGTTCCTTATTTACTTTTATTTTGGACTATTAGATCAGGTAAAGGAGGCACACAAAGGCTTCAGTAACAACAGCTCTTTATTGCAAGTCAAGTAAACATCCGGCTGAAGACGGGTCAGACAGCATCCCCTTTTAAAGGGATCTGTCAGAATCTTGACCAATGGGAATCGCCCTCTGTTCCCGCCAGAACAGAGGACCTTGGTGGAAACCTCTATCTGGGGGGGGGATATCTAACATGGACTGTTTTACAGCAGTAATCATTTAAACTTTTATGTATTGTGATCTTTCAAACTCACTTCTTTTCCTTGTCTATTGATACATTGATAACTTAGATTTGCCTTATTTATTTCCTGATTCCATCAGGCAGCTTCAATCCAGCCCCTTCAAGTGAATGATCATTGTAATCTGTAGATCACATGATTCACTATACATTTCTGTGGTGAAATTTGAAAAGTGGGTCATCAATTCTATATTATCACTAGTATATGTTCTTGAAAATACAGATTTGTTGGGAAAATATTGCAATTGAAA
Source organism: Thamnophis elegans (assembly GCF_009769535.1). Taxonomy (NCBI): domain Eukaryota; kingdom Metazoa; phylum Chordata; class Lepidosauria; order Squamata; family Natricidae; genus Thamnophis; species Thamnophis elegans. Next base: position 94,582,470 of record NC_045541.1, on the reverse strand, counting down.
ATCTAGCCTGTCTGGTGCTTGAAAAAAATGTCAATATATATTTTTATTGAAGCACTTTGCAGTTTTTTGCTATGGTTTTTGTCACAGAGGCCAAGAAAGGGAGTGTGTCCTTCCTCCTACCCCTTTGTCATACTTCTTGATTGTCTATGTGTTTCTTTGCCTGTTGAAATACCTGGTAATCCTAACCTCATCATATATTTAGCATGTTTTCATGCTTGTTTCATGCATGTTGTTAGCATGTTTGTGGTGGGGAAAAACATAACTCAGAGAATATAATAACGCTTAATAAATGTGGCTGCAGAGCTCCAAGTTGATTTGATATTTGTTCTCAGGTTACCTTACTAAACAAAAAGAACTCATCAAATTTGCAGATGACACCAGCTGGCAGGAATAGCCAACACTCCAGAAGATAGGCTTAAGATACAGAAGGATTTTGACAGACATGAACATTGTGCGCTATCTAACAAAATGAAACTTAATGGTGAAAAAAGTAAGGTTCCACATTTAGGCAAGAAAAACAAAATGGACAGGTACAGTGTATGCAGTGCCTTGCTTAATAGTAGTAACCATGAGAGGGATATTGGAGTCCTAGTGAACAACCATTTAAATATGAGCCAGCAGTGTGCTGCAGCTGCCAGAAAAGCCAACACAGTTCTAGGCTACATAAACAGAGGGATAGAATCAAGATGACATGATCACATAATCTTATGTGTTAATACCACTTTATAATGCCTTGGTAAGGCCACACTTGGGATACTGCATCCAGTTTTGATAGCCACAATGTAAAAAAAATGTGGAGACTCTAGAAAGAGTGCCGAGAAGAGCAACAAAGATGATTAGTGGACTGAAGACTAAAACATATGAACAACAGTTTCAGGATCTGGGTATGTCTAGTTTAATAAAAAGAAGGACTAGGGGAGGCATGATAGCAGTGTTCCAATATCTCAGGGTTTGCCACAAAGAAGAGGGAGTCAAACTATTCTCCACAGCACCTGAGGGTAGAATAAGAAGCAATGAGTGGAAATTAATCAAGGAGAGAAGCAACTTAGAACTGAGGAGAAATTTCCTGACAGTTGGAACAATTAATCAGTGGAACAACTTGCCTCCAGAAGTTGTGAACGCCCCAACAGTGGAATTCTTTAAGAAGATGTTGCATAATCATTTGTCTGAAGTGGTGTAGGGTTTCTTGCCTAGGCAGGGGGTTGGACTAGAACACCTCCAAGATCCCTTCCAACTCTGTTATTCTATTCCATCCCATCCCATTCTATTCTATTCTATTCTAACGGCATCTACCATAAAGTACTATCTATAAATAGGACATGCACAGGACTTAATTAAATGCAATAGTAGCTGGAATGTGTGCCATAAATACTGTGAAGTAAGAGACTAAGAGTTATAAACCTATATATAGTTTGGAGAATAAATTGGCACAATAACTGGATGGTCCACTAGAAATGAAGGCCTGATTTTTTTTTTATTTTTTGTGCATTGACATAATGCATACAACTCAATAATTTTGGCTCAGATGTCAAAAATGAAGTCTCTTTCTCCCTCTCTTTCTCTTGTTTGCCAACAAAAGTCCTAAATTCATTCAAAAATCAATGTTCATATTAACTGCTTACGCTGAAGTTTGTTAGTAAGTTTCAAGATTTCACCCTTCAGGACAATTTTTTTTAATATATGTGCATGCACCGTCAGTCTTCCTTCTGGTCACAAGCAAATCGGGTTGTGACCAGAGTCCTGGAACAGATTACGGTCATGACCGGAAGTTCCACTGCATAAGTAGTGCTAGACTTACAACAGTTTGTTTAATGACTGTTCGAGGTTACAACAGTACTGAAAATAGTGACTAATGATCATTTTTCACACTGATGACCATTGCAGCATTCCCGTGGTCATGTGATCAAAATTCAGATGCTTGGCAAATAACTCATATTTATGATGGCTGCAATGCCCCAGGGTCCCGTGATCCTCTTTTGTGAACTTCTGACAAGCAAAGTCAATGGGGAAGCCAGATTCACTTAAGAACCGTGTTACTAATTGAACAACTGCAGTGAACCACTTAGCAACTGTGGCAAGAAAAGTCATATAATGGGGGGAAAAACTCACTTAATAAATGTCTCATTTAACAACAGAAATTTTGGGCTCAATTGTGGTCTCAAGTTCAAGACTACCTGTACTGGTATTCTAAAATCAAATCAATTACAAAGATAATTAGCTGCCTAATAATCTGGTCATCCCTACTTACAACAAGGCGAAGGATATTTTACTGAATTAATGAAAATTGCATGTACTGATGCTCAGCTGCAATCATACACAAGCTCTCTAGTCGGGGATGACTTGTGTTATATTTGCATTTCAATTTCAGTAAGTCCATTCACACCTTAGCCACCCAGTGTACACATATATTTGCTCCGATGACTTGTAAGCCATGCACAAAACTCTTAAACAGAACTGAACTCAACTAAAAGCAACAGAAATACAGCATACATAATGTATTAATCCCCAACTAGAGAGCTTTGATATGAACCTCTCCACCAAACCAGGGATGGGTTTCTGCTGGCATTACTGCCGGTTCAGTGCACACGTGATTTTGCTCCGTGTATGTGCACAGTAGCCTATAAATAACATTTTAAAAGGTCAAAAAAGATATCGCGGTGTCCAGTGAAACAGTTCAGAGCCATGGCGAACATGCCATCCAGGGCTGGGTTTCGACCGGTTCGCACCGGTCCCTGCGATCCGGTTGGTCGCCGAACCCGGAAGTAAGTAACTTCCGGGAACGGCGAAGCCCCCCCCCCGCGCCCGCGCGCGCCCGCACACCCGCGCCCGCTCCTTACCCGGTTTTTTCAAATTTCGCGCTTTCCACGCATGTGCAGAACGCCTGCGCGATCCTCCAGGAGCAGCTGTATGTGTGAGGACGCAGCCGGCCTCGTTCCAACCGATCCGGTTGGAACGGGGTGAGAAACCCACCCCTGATGCCATCCCTACTTGTTCAGAGACCCAGTCGCTATTTCCACTACCGGTTCCACCGAACCAGTGCAAACTGGTAGGAACCCACCTCTGACCCAAACCATCTATGGCAATTGCTCACATTTTTCATCTCTCCATCACAAGTTTTAATCATCCAGAAGAAAGTTCAGTCTAATGCTCAAAAAGATATAATACTCACCTCTTCATAAATTCTGAAAGACAGCCAATTTGATGTAGTGCATAAGGCACTCTACTAGAAACTGGAAGGCTGTGAGTTCTAGTCCTGCCTTAGGCACAAAACCATCAAGGTGCGCTTGGGCCAGTCACTCTCAGCCTTGGGAAGAAAGCAATGGCAAATCACTTCTGAAATGTTGCCAAAAAAACTGCACAGATAAAACAGGAGTCTAACTTTGATTAAAGCTACTTTATAAGAGCAACTTCTCCCTAACCAAATATTGTCTACATCTAGGAAATGTATGTTGTTTTATACAGAACACAAACACCAGCAGGCAAGGATGATTTGAAATAGCCTTTATCAAAACTATCACTATTGTGCAAAGTCTGCAGGTATGACAGCCTGGTTCATTTTGACCTGTTTCAATGGAATCCCAAAGATACAGTAGTTGAGTGAGATTATAGGAAGATTAAAAGCAACTAGTCTACATGTTGGAACTAGCTTTTCGTTTCTGAGCATTGTGATGAAAGATGTTCAAGTTAATTTCTCCACATTCCTCTTGACTAGGGAAGGGGATATTCAATTGCTAACAGTTAGGACCCAGTTAGTTGTCCACACATGGATTTCTTTTTGGGGAGTGAAACTGATCAATTCAAAACAAGCTACAATGTGCTTAGGAAGACCTGCAAAAGCATCTAGGTTTGCAGTGAACAAACTTTCTAATCCAAGTTTATCTACTGACAGGAGTTACCCAGGAGAGTCAAATTGTCTCTTGGCCCCACAAGAGTAAGCACTTTTTATATCAGGTGCTGGGGAATGAATGTGAGATTTTTTGCATGTAAAATTTGTACTGTGCCACAAATACAAGAGCAGCACCTTTCACAATAGTGACAATATGATAGTATTCTTATCATCCCTACTTATGACAGAGCATGGGTCTGTAGCCTCATTTCTAACAGAATAACAGAGTTGGAAGGAGCCCTGTAATGTTTTAGACAAATGGTTGTCCAATCTCTTCTTTAAAACCTCCAGAACACCCACAACCTCTGGAGGCAAGTCATTCCACTGATTAATTCTCCTAACTGGCCAGAAATTTAACTACTGTTTCAATTACATTTTCCCTCTTTTCGAGTTTTAGAGCTTTTCAAGGTTTTAGGGCTTAGAATTTCTCTGTTTCAAGACATGCAAGTTTCATTACTTTCTTCACATTACTTTCTTTTATGAGGGAGACTCCTGGGTGGCAAAGAGGTGAAAGCAATAGCATGGAAGTATAGTAGAAAAAGGGATGTGGTGGTTCAGTGGCTAAGACACTGAGCTTGCTGATCAGAAAGGTCGGCAGTTTGGCAGTTTGAATCCCTAGCACTGCATAACAGAGTGAGCTCCCATTACTTGTCCCAGCTTCTGCCAACCTAGTAGTTTGAAAGCATGCAAACATGCAAGTAGAAAAATAGGAACCACCTTTGGTGGGAAGTTAACAGACTTTGGGATTTAGTCATGGTGGCCACATGACCACGGAGACATCTTTGGACACCGTTGGCTCTTCGGTTTTGAACGGAGATGAGCACCGCCCTCTAGTGTCAGGAATCACTACCACATATGTACAAGGGGAACCTTTACCTTTACTTTTATTACCATAAATTACCAGAAAAAGATTACCATGGGGGTTTTTCAACAGTCAATATAGAGGTTGTAATTGCATGATCAAAGCCCTGATGTAGGAGAAGAGAAGGCAGAGCTGGGGTGGGGGAGGGCAGAGTTAAGTTCATCATAAGGTTAGAATCATTACATTCCCACAAATGGTCCAAATCCAACTACTCTTGAATCCTTAACTGGTGTCAGTTTAATATTGAACTTTAGTTGACTAGATTGCTGTGTATAGGCCTGAGCAATAAATATTTTGAACTGCAATTTAACCAATGGTTCTAATCCTTCACACTTGACACTCATTCTTTTACTGTGCATTACATTAAAAAATGGGCTGAGGCTTTAATTGCATATGGTAGAAGCCACTATGTTGATACTCGTTTGGAAAGGCATGTTTGGGACATGGTGCGGAAATGACCTCAGATGCACATAATGAAATCATCTTGTTAATTTGAAATATATAGTAAATGGAAGGAAGTAATTATGTATATTTAGATATTTGATTTGAAAAACCCAAGTCTGTATATAAAAGAGCTACCCTGCAATAAATCACATGCCAGGGGACCAGGACATAAATTAGCATGAGAAGTTACTCACAATTGGTACATTTATTAAGTTAGGAGCTGTGAGTTCAAAAGGGCTTCCAAACCAAGAAATCTTTTAATAATGGTATTTCCCTAGTGCCTGCTTTACAATGATGAAAGTATTTAATTGAGGACTATCTCAGATTGTAATTACTCTTCATTTCCACAGCACTCTGAATATCCAGGGTTCATTAACACCCTCTTGAAAAACAAAAAGGCACTTACTTTTACTGCATCCTTTAAAATGTTCCTGTTTTTTTTACAAAATAATCAGACTTGCTCTCTCTTTATTGTTAAGGATATATATATATATATATATATATATATATATATATATATATATATATATATATATATATATATATGGGGAGGGAGGGAGGGAGGGAGGGAGGGAGGGAGAGAGAGAGAGAGAGAGAGAGAGAGAGAGAGAGAGAGAGAGTTGTATTTGTGCTGATAAATAAATAAAGGGAGACTAGTAGATCTATTTCAAGCTATTTAGCTCTCATCAGCTAGCCATACCCTTACTGGGATTTGAACCTGTGCTGTATTACATATTAGGCAGTTGTGTTAGCCACTAAATGCAACACATATATACACATACACATAAACATACACACATATATGGAAAAGAGCCACCAAGTGCAAAACATTTTCAAATACATATTGATGTATGAAATATTTATGTTTCTTCCTCTTTCAAATCTCTGATTGTCTGAACTGAATACTGATTGCATGATACTATATTGGAGTTTATTGAGAAAATGTTTTCTGAACAAAAGAATGTTTTGGTTTTTAGTATAGAAAAAACAAGCTAAATCTAAATGTTCTTATATGCTTTGAATTATTGTTTAACTTTCAGATGTTTTCTTGTAAACTGGCTTAAGCACAATGTATGTTGGCATCTGCAGTGTGATTGATAAGAAACAAATGGAAATTATTCTGATCTTCTAGATCAGGGGTGTCAAACTCAAGCCTGGAGGCCGGATCTGGACCGTGGGTGCTTAGATCGAGCCCGCGGGGCTGCCCTAAAAACAGCAAGGATCGACCTGTGGTGCTTTTGCCAGCAAAAACAGAACTCGGAAGGGTCACAGGTGGCCCTCCCAGGCTCCAGTTCAGCCATGATGGCCTCCTGCCACCCTCTGCCAATGAAAATGGAGCTCTATTTTCACTGCCAGAGGGCGGCAGGAGGCTGTCATGGCTGAAAACTGAGCTCAGGAGCCCGTTTTCGCTGGCAGAACACTTGGGCCACCACAAACACCCCTGACACGAGCGTCATCAAGCTGGCCATGCCCACCCTGCCTACCCTACCCCTGCCCTCAAGGTCAAATACAACCCTGACGTGGCCCTCAATGAAATCAAGTTTGACACCCCTGCTCTAGATAACAGGACCTGCACCTGCAACGTTGATAACAGCAATGTTATCAACCAATAAGACAGATATTTCCAGCGTTATTACATAATGCTTAAAATTGTGCATAGCATGAACAAAATTGTTAAATATGTTAATCTTTGCATCACAGCTAATTAGTTCATACATAGGAGAAATGGGTCATCTCCAAAGGTTAAGAGAGAATTATTAGAAAACTCAAATAAGGACTTTAGGTCAACATTTTTTCTTTGACGTAGTCACTTTCTGGTGATTGTAGGCATGTTTGTTCAATCAACTTTAGAGAGTTCAATGCCTCTTGACATCATTGAATCCTGCCGATTTATATCAAGTCAGCCTCCTTTGATGGAAAGGTTAACAATTATGCTACCTTATCCAAGCACTGTCTGTTCCCACTTATAATTAACTCACATAAGAACAAAGGTGTAGTTAACCTAGAAAATAGCAGGGGAGATGGGCATTAAAGACAAAGCACGACTGGAAATTAAAATGTGATTAAACCGGTAGCCATGCGTACTTGTATGGTCATATCAGATTTTATTTCCTTTTATTTTCAGTATCTATTCACTCACTGTTCTGTTTTGGACAATAGACCAATCCATTCAATTATTCAAACCTAAAAGGAAAATAAAGAAATACATTTGGTTTGTATAAAGATGTCACATGAGTAGACAAAGAGTGAATCAGGTCGTGTTTGTAAATCCAACGTGCATTGTTTTTCTGTTATAAAGTAATAATTTTGCTACACTATAGTTGGGCTGATCTTCATGTAATTTAAAGCACTACAATGAACCATATTATACCTCCAAAAACCCTATCAACAAACTTAGCAATATTAAATAAAAATGTGGTAATGAGGGACAAGCTTCTATATAAAATGTGCTCAACTCCTCCACTATTTTATACTTCTGACATAATACATTAGATAATCTCTTTTTAATATCCCACAAAGTGATAGTATATATGAAACAATATTTTGTTGAATGAATCTCATTTTAAAACCACAAGAAGCACTTTATATAACACTTCAAGACTTTTAAGTATTGCATTTGTTAGCATGAAACATTATAACTCTTTATTCCAAAATATTTATCATTTTTAACAAGCCTTTACCCTGTTTAGCCATGGAAATATGAGATGATCTTTGAACAGCACTAGTTCAAAAGGTTATTATGAAACTAACAGCGTATATAGGGACGCAGTGGCTCAGTGGTTAAGACACTGAGTTTGTCAATCAGAAAGGTCGGCAGTTTGGCGTTTCGAATCCCTAGCACCGCATAACGGAGTGAGCTCCTGTTACTTGTCCCAGCTTCTGACAACCTAACAGTTCAAAAGCATGTAAAAATTCAAGTAGTAAAATAGGAACCACCTTTGGTGGGAAGGTAACAGCATTCTGTGCGCCTTCGGCATTCAGTCATGCCACCACATGACTACAGAGACATCTTTGGACAGTGCTGGCTCTTCAGCTTAGAAACGGAGATGAGAATTGCCCCTAGAGCTGGAAACAACTAGCATATATGTGTGAGGGGAACCTTTACCTTTAACAGCGTATATGGTGTGCTGTACACATATCCATCAATGCCAGGAGATCCAATAGGATAGACATTCTACAAATGAAAAACAAACAAGCATCACTCTTTCCATGGGATGACTCTTCAGACACTTCTAAAATATCATATTAAAAAATTAGTATGTGGTAATATTTCAACTGCAGAAATAGCAATGTATGAATCTCTGCATTGGCTATTTCTGGAAACACCAATGAAAGCATGTCATACAGGCTTCACAGAAAGAAGAGTGTTGTTTCTGCCACACCCTTGGTCGTGAACATTGTGTTTGTTTCCAAGCTACTTAAGGTTTTAACTGCCCTTTATTTCAAATAGGGCCTCTTAAGGAGCCTGGCTTTTGCTTCTTGTTGTTTGTTTGTTTTTGTTTTTACAGAAAACAAAACAATTTGCTTGCAGCTGCATGCTTATTTAAGGACAAAAATTTCATTAACTGAAAATTAAAGCGCAAGATTTTTCTCTTCAAAATACTCAGTGAGAAACATATATTCCTAGCAGCTAGCATGCTAGCCTAGACTGCTTCCTTTAGTAAATAAAGTGAACCTGGAAGTTCCATTTTTGTTTAGAGCAAAAGAGGATAACCCATGATTTTATTAGTGCCCCATTTAAAGCCAACGACACCAGAACTAAAGTATTGACAAGAGTTATCAAAATGGAAGATCAATTTCCGTGGCAAAAGAACCAGATTTGTAGTCAGGGACATGTCTCCCTGTAATTGTGTGAGTGTGTTGTGTGTATGTGTGTACATATATACCTTTGAGTCAGTGTTGTCTTGCAGTAACTGCCTACACAACTCCCTACAATTTTCTTGGCCTGATTTTAGAAAGTTACCTTTGCCTCCTTCTTAGAGACTGACTGGCCCAAGGTTACCCAGCTGGATTTATGCCAAAGATGTGACTAGAACTCACAGTCTCCTAGTTGTTAGTCCAGTGCCTTAAATACAACACCAAACTGTCTATGGAGTTTCTTAGTTATCCAGGTCATAGCTGTCCCAAAGGTACTTTTTTCAAGAGGCACCTGGACTTTCTTTGTTTTTCTTTGAAGATGCTTCACTTCTCATCCAAGAAGCTAAAGAAGCTTCTTGGATGAGAAGTAAAATGTCTTCAAAGAAAAACAAGGAAGTTTAGTTGCCTCTTGAAAAAGCACCTTTGGGACAACGCCAAACTGAGTGGTGAATATTACTATTTTCTTTTTGAGCATTAGACTAGCTTTTGACCCACACTATCCTGCATGCTCTATCTGACCCAAGCAGCACTAACCACGGCTCCCCACATTACCCACACTCCCTTCCTTATCCATGTGGCAGCTCTCATGCATCTCATGTAAATTCCTGAGCACCCCCTCCTTCTCCCTTCTCTACCCGAAAACAGCCACTTACTTGTCTGCTGGCCTTGGACTTGCAAATTCCTGCTGACTTCCCTATTGACTTTGTACCTGAAAACTTCCACAAGCAAAGTAAATGGGGAAGCTGGTAGGAATTTGAGCAAGGGAGGGAGGGAGGGATGGAGGGAAAGAAGGAAGGAAGGAAGGTCATTGCCAGCTCCCCACAAGGAAACTTGGGAAGGTGGCAGGAAGTCAAAAGTTGTTGTTTTTTGGCCATTGTCATTCTGTTCCTCTATTTAGATAAGAAAATATCTCTGAATAGATGAACCAAAGGATCATGGACTGTCTAGTACTCGTATGATGAGGTGGCGCAGTGGTTAGGGTGCAGTACTGCAGGCCACTTCAGCTGACTGTTATCTGCAGTTCAGCGGTTCTAATCTCACCGGCTCAAGGTTGACTCAGCCTTCCATCCTTCCAAGGTGGGTGAAATGAGGACCCAGACTGTGGGGGCGATATGCTGACTCTGTAAACCGCTTAGAGAGGGCTGAAAGCCCTATGAAGCGGTATATAAGTCTAACTGTTATTGCTATTGCTATTGCTATTTATTTTGCTTTTTGCTTTTTAAATAGTGTTAAGTGCATTTGGAGAGTTTCTCTGCAATTTCCAGAATGAGAGCAGACTGAGTCATTGACTTTTGGACACCTCTGCTTTTGAGATATGAGAGCAAGCAGAAAATATTTAGAAAATTATCACTAATGCCAATACCAAATTAACATATATATTTTTTAGAATTTTCCTATTGAGGCCTCTTGGGGGTTTATCTGTTGCCTCAGGGTCACCTGAATCAGATTGCAAATGCGGGTGGAATCTTCTTGAAAGTGCTGAAAGGAGTGAATTGAAGATACGTGCTATATTATTCTCTCCCCTCCCCTATTGAGAGAGGGTTGCTCAGTTTTAACATAGATGGCCTCTTTCAAAGCAATGGTCCTCTCTATCCAGAACGTCTCTATCCAGAATATGGATAGAACTGTCAGACCTAATCCTTCCATCCTCCTCACCATCTGGTCAGAATTGATGAAGGTTTTGGGATTAGAAACAACACATCTTCAAGGAAAAACAAGGAAAATCCAGCTGCCTTTTGAAAAAGCATCCTTTGAGACAGTGTGGGATTCAAAAAAATTTACTACCGGTTCTGTGGGTGTGGCTTGGTGGGTGTGGTGTGACTTGGTGGGCATGGCTTGGTGGGTGTGGCAGGGGAAGGATACTATAAAATCTCCATTCCCTCCTGATCATCTGGGACTCGGGAGGCAGAGAATAGATGGGGGCGGGGCCAGTCAGAGGTGATATTTACCGGTTCTCTGGACTACTCAAAATTTACCAGTTCTCCAGAACTAGTCAGAATCTACTGAATGCCACCTCTACTTTGAGACAATCATGACCTGTATGACTGAAAATCTCCATAGACCTTTAAATTCATAAACTCCCTTCCTTTGTTCCAGAAAATAACAATGTTAAAAATGTATTAGGCTTTAATGGTTGCTCAAACATTATTCAATTGCTTCAAATAAATCTACAGGCTACACAGCTATTCGGAAATCAGTTTCCAAAGTATTCTGAAACATGATCTAGCAATACAACCTTGTTTTATCTTATAGCAATGGAATTGCAGCTTTGAGGTAGCCTTGCAAGCTTCCAGCATCTTATATCCTGAAACCCAGGGAGCAAAAAGTCTCCTTATGACAAGATTTCCTAAGAAATCAAACTATGTTTCTTCTGGCTTCTCCTTTACCAGCAACCACTAAGAACTAATAGTCAATTTGGTGGTGTTTATGTACAGAACCAGAAGTAAATCTCAAATAGTAGAGTGTATTTTTATTTCCCATCTGCTTGTTGGATAACCATAAGAACCTGTTCCTGCCTCTGCCGGCTCAAAATAATCATATCTAGGATAAATTAAAGGCACCATTTAGCACAAGTTCCATTTGAAGCCAGAAGAAATATAAAAGTTCCAGGCAATCTCAACACTAGCATGAGGTTTGTGTGTTTTTGTGCCTTGGCACTGGCTGAAATCATGCTGGCTCTTTTTCTATTTTCTACTTTCCTAACAACCTGACATTCTTCCTTTCACATTTCAAAGTTTACTCATCAAGGCTTGTTCTCTCTTCCCAACCTCACCAGACTATCTGGCTCCTCATTGTATAAAAACTTTCTTCCTCCATCAAATAGTTTACAAGGAATACTATATCATGATTTGGGACAAATCTCTGGAACTCAGATGGTGCCAGAGCACACTGAAGGGATGAAAGATTAGTTAAATACAAATTTGGAACTAAAATTGCCAGTGTACACCTAGTAACCAGAGAGTTGATTTTGATTTGAAAGCAAATTTCCCATGATACTTTACATCACCTTACTACTCTAGAAGATTATGGAAAGTATTGACCTTCTTTTTCATGCTGCTAGATGCACTTTTTGCTCAGTAGTTGAGGCCTGGGTTCTCAAAGAGATATTTTGTTACCATAATGTAATGGTAATGTAATGTCCATTTATGTTGACATCAAATTATATTGCATGGTGAAGCTTGTTTGAGCATTTCAGTAAATATCATGGTAGAAACATTAGCGGTTACTAAAGAAGATGAAAATAACTGCCTGTAGAAGCTTAGGGACTGGGATGAGGGATGGGGGATGAGGCAAGGGTTCCCACAAGCAGAGAAGGGATTTACTTCCAAGCTCCAAGAAGCACTAATATTTCCAGATGGAAAATGTCTTCAGAGCACTTACTCTTTCACAGAGCTTCAAATAAATTGGCTCGGCTCCAAACAGAGCCAAATATGCAATCAAAGGATGGAAGTATAGAAGTGCCCACTATTTACTTGGATTTTCCAAGAGGTTCCAAGAGTATTATTCCCAAGACAAGAAGAGAGGTCCTGCAATAGATTAGTATCTGTTAAAGAACAGGACACAAAAAAAGAAGGCATGGACAGATTTTACAGTGGACTGATATGAATGGACCTCCAATGGATCTGTTGAGATCATTCTACAATTTTGATGGCAACCTCCATGGAAATGTCTTCTATGCATGCACACAAATCCTCAGAAGATTGAAAAACTATTTCAAGGAACTGCTTGGAGTTTTCAACAATTGAAGTTTTATAAGTGGTTTGGAGTGCCACTGTATGCAATATCTCAGGGGTCAGCAACCCGCGGCTCTGGAGTCTCATGTGGCTCTTTCATCCCTCTGCTGTGGCTTCCTGTTGCTGGTCAGCTCCACCATTGGGATAGGGTTTCGGTTAGCTCAGGTAGAGGGGAAAGGACACTGTGCTAGGAGGAGACTTTATGGTGGGGGAACCAGACTTCCAGTTGGCTCCAGAATTGAACGAGCAGCTTCCAGTTAGCATCTTTGTGGCTCTTTGAGTGTTTAAGGTTGATGACCCCTGGAATATCCTTTGAAATACATTGCAGAGCCATTCACTATTACTTATTCCTGAAAGACCATTGCTCTTCAGGGATATATTAGCATGGAATTTTAGATATTCTAAACAAGCTTGTGGTACTTCTGATAGGCAGCAACAGCCCAAGGACAGTTACCTGAATCAGATTTTTCTTTGTTATCTGCTACTATACTATTGATATGAAATTCCCTACCTTTTAAGATATATCTGACATTTTTTGCTTTGCAATATTACAAGTTGCTGAAGATGGGCCTCTTTACCCATCCATGCCGTTGGCTTATGCTAAAAGTATTTTCTGCCGGTTACTTTTATTCATTTATAGTATTGGTTTTACAGTAATTATTGTAAAATATTATTTTTATTGTAAACAATGGTTCCGTATGCACTGCAGTCTATACGTTCAGCTACAGTAGTAGTAATAGCAATATGTAAAAATGTAAATAATATAAATCAATAATATTGTGAATAGCTAGGGTTACAATACATGAAAAATATATGCTGGGGAATTATAAAAATGGAAAGGAAGAAAAGATATCCAATGGAACAACAGCTCATCTTCTTTGAAGAAAGATTACAATTTTCATTGTTTCCTAATGAAGGACCCCCTTTGCACAATACAAATATGTATAAGCAATGGGATTCAATGCCCAAGTCAAACCTGAACATCTTTAAGAGAAGATAAGAGAAACTGATAGAAGATAAATTTACCTATTGTTCTATTGATAATAATTACTATATTATCCTCACTATCAAAACCACCATCTTTCTCTTTAACTACCATTTGATGAAAAGCATGGCAGGGGAACAATTTTTCTTCCTTATACTGATTGTGTGTATATTTGATCATTGCCAGAACCAAATACTGGATAGAATAAATCAATTGATAGGATCTAACTGGCTGTTCTCTCAGCATCAGTCATCTTGCCAGCAGTGATCTAAGCATTTCATCATACTGTTCTCTCCAATCTATATCTCTTGACACCTCTTGACCTCCTATCATCAAAGGAGGATACAGATATATCAAAGAAAATAAGTTCCTATGCACAAGTCAAGCATAGCTAAGCTTCCAAGCTTCAACATTTCCCTTGACCTTTCAACAGTAGCCATTCTTCTCCCATGGCATGGAAGCAACCCTGAGACCAATGCCATGTTGGTCTCTTAGCTGTATGCTTTTAAAATGGAAAACTCTCAAGATAATTTAACTTTTTAATATATTTTTCTCTTACGTGGAGCCAGAATGCCCGGACCAAGTAAAATCTCTCAGTGGGCTACTATACTCATATATCTTTTAGAGTAAATATAATAAAATGGTTCTTACCAAAGAATCATGTTGACATAGTCCCTCCCTTGCTGTTTGATTTATTAGGAGACTAAGTAGACCCAATAATGGAGATGGATTTTTCTTTGGTGAAAGCCAAAGTTGATGAATGTTGATGAAAGCTGAAGTGTCAAAGGGATATATTTCCTCCCTCAGGCTTCTTTTAGGCTGAACTTGCTTGAGGGCTTGCTTCAATCTCAATAGCTAACAGCAGAATGAGTTACTCAGGGATGCGTACTTAAAACAGGGAAATGGTATTCATAGATTGACTGTTTTGACTGAAACTGCCTACCCTCTCTTCTGTCACGCTAAGGGAGAATCAGATATTCTTTCCTTTTAATTATAGAGTGTTGCTGGCTGGGGAAATTTGGGAGTTGAAATCCACAAGTCTTAAAGTTGCCAAGTTTGACGGTCCCTGGTCTATTGTTTTGAGCACTGCTCTCTTGTTATTGTTTGTATGAATTCTGACTTCTCATTTGAAATATTATTCAATTCCAGGCCATCCACTTTGGTCAACTAAAGTTGTACTGACAGAAGCCAAACTGAAGCTGTAAGTTCAGATTTTCTCTTTTTCTATCATCTAATTGTTTCCGGTTGTATGTGTAATTAGTTAGCTGCTGTTTCCCACAAGGGGATGCTTAATACTGTTTTTTTTTCCTCCCATTTAACATGAAAGGGATGCTTAACATAGTTCCTTGATCAGAAAAGCTAAAGAAGAAACGGAGCCTTGCCCAGGTAGGATAAACTAAACATGACTGTTTCTCCTGAAGGCATGACAGCAAGATGGGGTTTTCTGATAAAGGAAAGAATGGAGAGACAATTCCATGTGTTTTTAACTAAAGCTGTTAAGTCAATCTTCACATCCCTCATTGAAGTCATCAATCACAACATAAGCAAAATAGAGCTGAGTGCACAGCTGCTAGCATGCCACTGTAAATGAACTTACTGCCAATGGAGCCCAGCCCCGCCAAGTTGGCGTCACAGGAGGGAAAAATCCTCAGCTGGAAAAATAAACTAATCAGGTATCACAAACCCTTTTCTTACAGACTAATTTTTAACTCTTTGCGAGCTCATTTATCGGTAAGGTTTGGGCCAGAAGGTGACCTATATGGGAAAACAGCATTCTGGGGTCTTGATAGCGACATACATTTGAAGAGGTGGATCACATTCACAATATAATTCTCCCCCAACTGTATGCATATGCCAAAAATTATTAAGAGAAGTTTGCTTTACTGTTAGGGTTCACCGACAAATGCACGCTCGACAAAAGCACGCCGACAAAACCACGGCAAGAAAACCACGAGGTCAAAATCGCGCCCACAGAAGGGCATCGACAAATGCATGCCGACAAAAGCGCGCCATCAACAAACAACGCGAAAACAACGTAATAACCCTAACCCTAACCCTAACCCTAACCCTAACCCTAAACCTAACCCTAACCCTAACCCTTACCCTAACCCTTACCTTAACCCTAATCATGCTTTTGTGGGCGCGGTTTTGTCGGTGCTCTTTTGTGGGCACGATTTCGACCTCACGGTTTTCTCGCTGCGGTTTTGTCGGCGCGCTTTTGTCAAGCGCGCATTTGACGGGTCACGTACTGTTAGAATACACATAGTCATTGACTTGCAACAGTTCATTTAGTGACTGTTCAAAGTTACAATGGCACTGTAAAACCCATGACCATTTTTCACATTTACAACCTATATGTACATGCAGCATACAACCAACCTACATGCAATCTACGTGCAGCATCCCCATGGTTGCATGATCAGCATAAAGACACTTGGCAACTGATTCATATTTATAACTGTTGCATTGTCCTGGGATCATGTGATAACCTTTTGTGAGCTTCTCACAAACAAAGTCAATGGGGAAGCCAGATTCATTTAGTAGTGTGTTACTAACATAACAACAGCAGTGATTCATTAACAACTGTGGCAAGAAAGATCGTAAAATGAGGCAAAACTCACTTAACATCTGTCTCGGTTAGCAACAGAAATTTTGGGCTCAATTGTGGTCGTACATTGAGGATTACCTATAATCATGACTGTAGAATTCAATATAAAAAGGTTTGCTTGCATTTGACAAGTTCCATGGTCTAAATATGAAATACTTTGTTGCTGTTTTCATGTCCAAAATTGAGTTTCCTCAATCAGACATCCTGTTTGTGAATTCCTTAGAGTGTGAATCCACTTTAATTGGGATTTTGTTGAGCCTGGTTTGTTGTTAAAGCAGAGTGGCCCAAGTTAAGTTAAACTCTAATGGATGGATTGCAAAGCCAAAACTAAATGAGATATTATGTGCTGTATGCATTCATTCAATTACTGTAGCTTTGTCATGTGAATTAGTTCTTGGATGCAATTTGTACTCTGCTGGAATTTTTCAGTTTAAGCCAACGGAAAAATATTAGTGGTGTTTTGTAACAAATTTACCATTATATAATTGTTGTTGTTTTCTCTTTGAAAGATCTAATCAAGATGTGTTGGGTGGTTATGATTTAAAATGTCTTCTTCAGAGTATTTTCTGCTCATCAGTCCTTTTTCCAACTTTGTTGGTGTTGCCTTTTCCTTTATGACTTCTAGATTGGGTTCACCCAGTTGATAAGGTTTCTATAGCTCATTACACCAAATTATGTTTTAGTATGACGTGTGAATTCAGCCACATGGGGCTATGTGCAAGGACTATTTGGACATTTTAATGAAGCTATGTCTGAGTACTGGTTTGTATAATGCACATTGCACCATGTTATTCTACTCTTTAGCCAAAAAGATGGCACATTGAACCAGCAACTATCTAACCATGTCATAGACTAGCATGTTATGTAAATATGGCCCATGACAATTTACATGTGTTGTGAGATTGCAGGAGGAATATGTTTGAATTATCTGGCTGTATAAAAAAATACTTGACTATATTCAAATAACATATTTAGCATTTATACTCATTAGACACATATTGCCACTTTTAATATCCCTTGACCTCTTTCATTGAGGTTGTAAGCTTACTATACTGTCTAAACTCCAAATTGTCACCAGAGTAGATCCCTTTTAACTCAAAGCTTTTCTTATGACATATTGTTAAGCATTAGCATACAGCATGCTGATCAACAGTTAGGGTTAGAATTTGTGGAATAGTTGCCCAATTTTGTATAATCTCTTGAGCCTCATACCAACTAGAAAATTTTGATCCAAGTCTGTTGTCTTAGCCCAGTTAAGGTGTAGTCTAGGGCATTTGTTTGAGTCCTCACAAAAGTATACACGAAGGCTACATGTGTTCTGTTTTCAGCTCCTTTACGTCAACATCAGTTGAGTCAAATAGTTACACACCTTGAGGTATATTCCAATTATTTGTTTCTGCAGAGGTAAGAATTTCAGATCTTGGTTCGAGATTTCATTATGACGTTTACTAAGTGACTTTGGGCCCGTCGCTACCTCTTCCTCTAATATACGTAGCAGAAGGGAAGTGGAATGGAGAGAATAAAATGCACAGACCTGCATGTCTACGGGAAAAAAATGAGGGGATACAAACACATTGTATAAATAGAACACTCTGTGAGAAAACAGGAAAATGACATGATGCTTTTAACATATGTTGCTCAAAGGAAAGAAAAAATCACACTTTTCTTTCAGTTAATAGTACATATAGTTACAGTAAATCATGTCCCACTGCTTGTTCAGGGTCTTTTTCTGATGAGGCTGCCCATATGAAAGGAAGTATAATTGGATTTATTTTGTTCTGAAATAAATGGTATCCAACAACGGCAGAACTGCTGCATATAATAACAAAAATCAGACTCAATAAATCCTGTCGTGCAAACTGAGATTTTTTTTTAGAAAAAAAGTTTGCTTTCAACCCAAAGGGCAGTTTCCAAAAGATCATTAAGAAACTTTCACTCGGAACAATTTTTTTTTTTTACTAGGTTGGGTTCACCCCCTTCTTCCCCCACACAGTAGATTCCAACATTTATAATTGCTTACAGTGATGTTTAAATTTATCCAAGGGTGGGCTGTAGTGAAGAAATAACATTGGGTCTAATTATGTTTATTTTCCATAGAACTTACACCATGCCATCGAGTATTACATAAAATTAAATCCCTAAACTTTGCAAAAACAATGAAAATGTGGAGGCATAAACCCAGAGACGCAGAGAAATTCTCCACCCAAGGATCATATTTCTGATTGCTTTGAGGCCACCAAAGAAGAGTGGTCATGGTGTCGATTAGTTATAGTTCATCAACCAAGAATGGAGCAGTAAGGCAGATGCCAACTCTCTTCAGACATAGCAAAAGCATTGATAAGTCAAACATCAGCGTCTACATATACTTCATTGAGGTGTCAGTTTAGACCATATCCTATGTGCAGCCTTGAAATATATTCAGCAGAAGATAGACACAGTCTAAATTTCGGCTTAGTCTTCAAAACCAACTTTTACCTTATTTCTAAACAAACTGATATGTGCATATATTCCCCTACAGAGAAGAAATAATGTGATATAACTTGGTGTGATTGCTTTGTCAAATATTAATGGTACCTTTTTAATGATTTTTTTTTCACCAAGCTTAATGTGGTGTTTGGAATGGGTCTGTTAATGTGTCTGCTGAAAATTAAATGCTACATTTTTTAATATAGGCAGGCTGTGGATTGGGGATTTCAGAACATCTGAACTTAAGCTCTGTTTCAAAAACTATATTTCTAAATAAAAATTGCACTCTTACTTTGAATTGGTGCAACGTTAACACATTTTTGATACATGACATAATTGAATGTGGACACAAATGCTTGTATAATACATATTGTGGATCAATCTTTGGAAATTTAAAGGCTTTAGAAAGAAGTGCTATAAATGTCTGGTGCTGTTTAATGGCTTCCTGTTGAAACATGCTACATAGTTACCACCAAGGACTGCCCGTTAATATCTGGAAATTTGATTGTAATCTTTCTGAATGCTTTCAGTAATTTCTAAGCCTAATTTTTCCCAGATCCAGAAATAAAATGGGTGAAAACCAAATTTAAAATGCATTATTTGCATACTTGGCTGAGCATAAACTAAACTGACTTATCTTTCTATCCCTACTTCAGAATCCCAGAGGCCTTCAATGTTTTTTCCTGACTGCTTTTGGCCTAAGTAATAAGCCCTTCTATGACTTCCAAGATCTAAATGCTGCTTTTAATTCTGAAAGAAAATTATGTTTACACTGAGCATATAAAGTCTCATATTCTGCATGTTATCCTGTGTGCATTGGGGTTTGTAGCTGAAGGCTTTCTAATTCCATGTTTTAGTTTAGATTGTCAACAGCCTAAATAGCACCAGAATGAATGTGTTGTTCTGAGTAGACACATCAGTGTTGACATAAATTAATTTCACCTCATATTTCTAAGTCATTTATCAGAACATTGTGCTTTTTTTGTAAATCACCACTATGAGTTCTTCTAATCCTGTATGAGGTACAAATCAGTTGAGTGACTTTGACCAGTTGTTCTTTCTTAGTACTAGGAAGAATGGCAAACTACTCCAAAAATATGGCAAAGAAAACTTCAGGGACTTGCCAGCAGTCAAGAGAAAAGAAAGGGGGAGAGAGGACAGGAGAGGAGAGAAGAGAAAATATTTGCATTCTAATGATATTCAAATCTATGTTCATTCTATGTAGTTAATAATAGGAATGGAAGAACTACAACAGCCATAACAATTGACACAGAGCCGATTAAATGGGTTGGGGAGTCTATGAGTTATTCTAATTTGAACTTTTAATTTTGTAAGCATCCCATAGTCAATGTATGTAAATTGGGAGTCCATATACATTTCTTTAATAAATAAAAGAGCAGGGATTAAAAAAAAGTATTAGATATACCCATATTCTCGTACACTCCCAAATTTTTGAAGTTCCTAACATTTGTGCTATTTTTTTCTCACTGCTGTCTAAAGTAAAATGAGTTAAAATTTTCCATACTTCTTGTTTTGGCTTGTTCTCAGTACGTCATGTTCATTTTTCACGTATATTAATTTGGTTAAAAAAATATTATTTCATATTCTAAGAGACTGCCTTGCTTTTTGTTTGCTTTTTAAATAATCTATAGATAAATAGCAATTCAGCAGATTAAATTTGCCAGGAATAGATAAATGGATAAAAATATACATTTTTTTTAAAATACAAATTGAAAAATAGCGAATATCAGGTTGGAAATTTGAAAGAAAGAAAAGGGCATCCCAATACAGTTTTCTTAGTAACATCTTTTGATACATTTCGTGATGCTGTGCATTACTTTCCACCATTTCTAGTATTGGCAGATTTTATCCAAATCAGTTTATTTGCACAAATAAATATTCAAGATCATAAGAGAGAAAACAACGCAGCTTTGCCGAGAAGAATGAAAAAGCCATCATACTAATCAAAGACAATGATTAAATCTTAAACTGCTTATTTAATTCCACAAGTATTTATAAAGAATGAAATATAAGTAGAAAATGCCAAGTTTCATGTTCTATTGTTCAGTTAAGTTACTGGTTTGGAAGTGGATATTATAATAAATTATAGTAAATTGGCTTATTTGCTAGTTATATGCACTGCAGATACAGATCCCATTTTTTATTATAAAAATAGATGGCAGCTTCTTCTATGTTAATTAAATCTTTAGGGATGTTAAGAATTTTAGATGTTGAACGTACCTGAGAAGAGATCTTTGAACTAGATGAATTTACCAGTTTTGATCAAATACTTCGTGAAAATAGGCCACTTAAGAAAGATTTGTGTCTCTTGGAGATGGTGCATTTTCCTCTGAAATGAAATTAATTCCAATAGTCTGAAAGCAGCTGGGCATCTGGCAAGCTGAAAAAAGCCTGCCCCCCAAAAATATATATATTTCTGGGGAGCAACAGCATCTGCAAGGAGAAACAATGACAGCAATGTCACAATGCAAATCTTGCCACTTTTCTAGATGAGTTGTGCTTGGATGGGCACATCCAAGAGGATTCAGTTTGCAATGCGATGTCATTTCCATCAGCATAATGAAAACAGGGGATCCCATTGCTGGGTGGGAGGGATGGGGACCAGTTAGGAAAAGCAGGGAAAGCATGGCTTCTGAAAATTTCTCCCACCCGTTAAAAGCAGCTCCGCTCTGGTTTTCATGACCTTAGAGCAAAAGGACTTAAGAATGGCACCATTAGCACCATTCTGAACCACTGACCATTGGTGCCTTTTCCATAAAAATACAGGTTTTTTAAAAAAATTCTTTCTCAGCAACCTCTAGTCTGATCCCATTTATTTTTGAAATATTTTTTTCACAGCAAACATATTGCCATTCTGCTCTGCTTTCCAAAAGTTATTCTGCTGATTCTTAAACAGATACTTCACTTCTAAATTATAGAATCATAAGGCTGGAAGAGACTTTGGAGGTCTTCTAATCCAAGATTCACACTCCTTTACATAATGTCTTTGTAACACTCCAAAGGTGGGTTGGAAAGAAGGGAGGAACAATCATTGTGAACTGCTCTGGAAGTGCAGGAGTTCAACTCTGACCTCTGATATGTTCTTTGTTCTAACACAGGACTCCTATCCCGACATATAAGTATCAGCAAACATGTTTCTTAATTTGCTGAACTTTATTTATTGGAGGATGAAGTAGCACAGTTTGTTGCACCCCGGGGTCATAGCAGCATTCCATGTTTTGCATCTAGCGCTGTTTCTTTATGCAGCTTTCTCCATTGCCATCAGAATATAGTCTGCTATATTCTATATGCAATCGTTGATAATTTAGCATACTTCTTTCATATTCTAGAGTTAGATCTGTCTGAAAAGACTATCCTGCTTCTTGCCCTGGTAATATTTCTCTTCCTGCCTAATGTCAGACTATGTGTTGATTGATGCAGGTCCAATGCATAGTTGCAGTTGGCACCCATTGCTGCCTCCTTGCATGGCCTTCTAGCACAGCTGCCGCCGCCTTCACATTTCCCCTGGACTGGAAGGGTGCATCTGTTTTTCATTTGAAGTCATTATAATAATTGTTTGGCATTGACATTGTATTTGAGAAGTGAACAAGCTTCAGTAATGCATTTCAGATGGAGGCCTTTCGATTCCTTTGCATGAAATAAAAATTAAGATTGTAGTGGAGAGGGAAGCCAAAGGAGGCCTCTGTATCCTAAAAGGAGAATACTGTACAAATATGTTCAATGTTATCATCTTAAAACATACTCTAATATGCAAAATGAAGATTACTGGAAAGGAATCAAAACAATGACAAGGATTTCTCATATATTTACTCTCTGTCATGATTTGCTATATTTATGCTTTTTCCCTTGCCATCATTCTCTGTAAAGAAAGTAAGAATATAAGCAGTGCCTGCTGGAACAGACTCCTGGCTGATCTACTGTAGTCCAGCAATCTGTTCTCATAGTGACCAAGTCCCTACAGACGGAAGCCTATTGGTCTCCCAACAGATGGCCCTGAGAGACAGTCATGCTGCCATCAAAGCTAATAGCCCTTGATCTCCCCGACTTCCATGAATCAGTCCAACCACTTTTTTTAAAGCCAGCCAAGCTGGTAGTCATAATCACATCTTGAAGTAACAAATTCCTGACTTCAATTACAGGTGGTGTTAAAAAACATTTCTTTTTGTCTTTCTTGTTTCTTTCAAGATTCAATTTCAGTGGCATCTCAGAAAACACCCCTAAAAGTTGATCAGACACATATGTTTGAATGAACAAATACTGAAATTGATTGTTTTCTCTCTCTCTCTCTCTCTCTCTCCATTTCTCTCTCTCTCTCTCTCTCTCTCTCCCATCCTCCCTCCCTCCACACCAGTAGTGGGTTGCAGGCAGTACGCCCCAGTACGGGCGTACCGGAGCCTGCCCGAAGCACTGGGTACCATTCTGATACAGTGCTGCAGAGCCCCCCCCCCTGCGTGCCCTTCATCCTTACCTGTCTTTAAACTCTTTGGCGCTTACGTGCACGTGCATGGTGCATACAGCACCTGCACAACACTCTGTTGGAGTGTCGCGGAGGCTCACGGAGGTGTCGCTGTAAGGTAAGATGCGTGTGCATGTTCATGTGGAGGACCCCAGGCTGGAACCCACCACTGACCCACGCACACACAGAGTTCTATAACATAATTTTTAATGTGCAAACCATTATATACTCCCCCAGTATATTGTAGTTTGTATAAAGATATTGATACCATATTGGCTTTTTTACAATATTCTTCCCAATGAATTCAAACAGGGAATTTGTTTTTGTTTTTTAAATAGCAGCCACTAATTGTGCTGCTGATATTTTCTTTGAATTGTTCACCCCAACTCGAAGATGTTTTTCCAGATCAGTGCACAGTTGCTTGGAATGGATTTTTAAATGCATCACTTTTCATTTACTTGTATTGAACTGACCTTGCCATGATGATTAGGTGACCAGCTCGAGGAGACCCTTTTGACGCTCATTAAACCCTTGGTGGTGCAGTGGTTAGAATGTAGTACTGCAGGCTACTTCTGCTGACTGCCAGTTGCCTGCAATTTGGCAGTTCAAATCTCACCAGGCTCAATGTTGATTCAGTCTTCCATTCCTCTGATTGTTGGGGGTAATATGCTGCCTCTATAAGCTGCTTAGATAGGGCTGTAAAACACTATAAAGAGGTATATACCATATTTTTCAGAATATAAGACACAACTTTTTCCCTCAAAAAAGAGGATGAAAATCTGGGTGCGTCTTATACACTGAATTTTTGGTCTCCCGAGATCCTGTCCCCTTCACCAAAATGGCCGTGCATAGCCTTTAGAAGGCTTCCAGAGTGCTCCTGGGGGCTGGGGGGGAAATGAGCAGAAAGCAGGCTATTTTTTGCTTGTTTTTGCCCCTCCCCCAGCCCCCAGGAGCACTCTATAAGCCTCCTAAAGGCTATGCATGCCCTTCTTCCCCCCCCCCCCAAAACAGACCCATTTCCACAAAAAAATGGGTCATTTGCAAAAATTGGGTTGTTTTAGCTTGTTTTTGCCCCACCTCACAGCCCCCAGGAGCAATCTATAAGCTCCTAAAGGCTATGGATGCCCTTTTTTTGACAAAAAATAGGCCCGTTTTCACAAAAAATGGGCCATTTTTTGGAGGTCTGCAGAGTGAAAAAACTTTTTTTTAATTTGCCTCTTCAAAATCTTGTACATCTTATACTCTGGTGTGTCTTATACTCTGAAAAATATGGTAAGTCTAAGTGCTATTGCTATTACAATTCCTTTTTATTTGATTGTTTAGTACCATCAACACATCAAGTCACTTCATTCTAAATCCAGATAATTTATAACAAATTAACAGGACCAATTCATCTCTAATTTACAAGTCATCCTCTTATTCCTATTGTTTCTTTCCTGTTCATTAACATAATCTGTCTCCTTTTTTGTGTTTGCTGGATTTCTTTGAAAACTTTTGAAGGCAAAGAAATTGTTCAAGGCCAAGTATATAATTTATATTGTCTCCATTTTCTCACTGTATAAAAACCCTAATATTTTTTACCAAGGTAAAAAAAAAATGGTTCGACAGTCTATATTTATCCCTGTTTATAGTTTCTTTTTCCTCTTCACTAAAAATATTTTAAATTAGAAATAAAAAAATATTTAAAATAAAAAAATATTTTAAATTAGAAATAAAAAATATTTAAAATAAAAAATATTTAAAATAAAAATATTTAAAATAAAAATATTTAAAATAAAAATATTTGAAATAAAATATATTTAAAATTAAAATAAAAAATATTTAAAATTAAAATAAAAATATTTAAAATTAAAATAAAAAATATTTGAAATAAAAAATATTTAAAATTAAAATAAAAAATATTTGAAATTAAAATAAAAAATATTTGAAATAAAAATATTTAAAATAAAATATAAACATTTTAAAATAAAAATAGAAATATTTTTAAATGAAAATAAAATAACAGTACAATTTGAGATTGTCCCTTTATCATGGTCTTTATCATTCCTTCAGGGGAGAAAAAAATCTCTAGGAGTCTTTCATATCTATTGTAACCACCTGGTGTCTACCACAACCTCAATTTTATCAAGACTAGACATTAAAAGTTAAAATAAAACTTTAAAATAATCAAATATGATTATTATTTACATAAGATATTGAAATAATCACTTCATCTTCTTTTACTCCAATCAACAGTCTGCAAGCTAAAATAGGAAATTATCTTAGGAAGTTTAACTGTCAACAGACAGAATTTCAGTTAATGTGTGTTAATAACACTAGGCAAAGAATGTCCAACCTAATACAGCAGCCAATGTATGGGTTTGATTTCACATAGAGTTGAAAAGGCAAATTAATAGTAACATTGGGGAAAGGGGGTTAGAAAGGACTTGAGGGACCTTTATAGTCTATTGGAATTATGGAATAGGCTTGCCCTATCCATTACCATAAGCCAAGCCTTTAGTAAACAAAGAATTCTTCTGAGAGCATTTTGTAATTTTACAAATTTTGCACATTAGCCATCATACATTCCAATTGCATTATTATTATGGTTGATGTTAATTCATTTTTCTATGTAATTACAGTGGATGTTTTGGTTGTCTTACTATTTTTGCATCAACATTTGAATTGTTGAATTATGGGTATAAAACAGCAGAGCCCTGGCAGATTGAATAGTATACAAATACATTAAAAAATACCATTACTGAAGAGTTTGAGAACTAAAGTCCACAGATTTGGACAATGCTCAGGTTAGGGCAAGTCTCCCTATTCAGTATTCAGGGCCCTTGAATGTACAGAGTTAACGAGCGGGATAAGACAGAACTGGACTCTGATGCTACAATGCATCGCTGAACATACTCCACTGAACGTTTATTAAATATGTAAATGCTTGAACAAAACTTGAATTTAAACTAATGAAAATATGACATCAACGTTTTTGGAAGAATCAATATCACACTATTCAAATCATTCATTCAAAAGCATTAAAACAACTGGAAGTGCTTATTGAATAACTGAATTATGTACTCTGAGAAATGACTCTGAAAGGTTAATTATGGATCCAGCATGTACAAACTAATGAAAATAAAACAGAAGCATGTGGAAGGCATCAAGTTTACAATTTTTAACATGAGCAGCACTAATAGACCTTTTCTATTGCCAGGCACAACCCTTGTAATTCTACAAATTAGGCCAACCCCTTGGGAATGGTGTGCCTGCAGCTGCTGAACAGATGTGGGAATGAAAAACGAGGCAGATTCATCCAAATAAAACCGGAAGGTTTTGCAGTTAATAAAATTACTACTAATCTGCTGCTAACTGACTATAGTCCGATCTAAAAGGCCAGGCATTTCATCTTGTAGAAAAAATACATCTAAGGGATGAAAGGTAAAATAGCTGCACTGGAAAACTCATTATGATTTAGGCCTTATGCTGAAGTTTCCTTGAGGGAGAAAAGACAAGAACTCTATGACAGCCACAAAAGAGCTGGAGGGACAAACAAACATTACTATATATTTGCAATCCCTTATTCACAAACATCCTAAAGCAAATACAGGATGGCTGTATTATTAAGAAAACATACTTGAATTGGTGTAATTATTTGTCTTTGGTAGATTTGCTAGAGGACAAAATATGAAATAGGAATTACATTGCATATAACCGTCCTTAAGAGATACATTACTTCTAAATGCAGACAACTACCAGAGAAAAAAAGAGTGGACAAATCTTTGTTCAGGATGACATAAGAACTTTTGCCTTGGGCAGGAGGTTGGATTAGAAGACCTCTAAAGTCCCTTCCAGCCTTATCATTCAATGATTTAGAAGTAATGTCTCTGCTAAGGGTGATGCATTCTCTGTGCTTTCTGTGGTCAGACCAGGGGGTCCACTTGGAGGTGGGAAGTAAGGGTGACAGAAAACTGTTTGAAGCCATGCCCTTTTGTGATATATAATAAAAGGGACAGCACTTGGGTTGCACCCTTGATTTTTTTCCCCACTCCTGCAGGTCCCACAGCATTTAGCCTACCTTTTCATCAGGAATAAGATAAATTCTTATATATACAGGCCTAGTGAGAAACTTGTAATTGGTTTCATACCTCAACACCAATGCATTTCTTTCCTTCCAATTCTAATTTATGTAATTTAATGTCTAGGTTCCCTTCTCCAATGTGAATTTGCATCATGGGCATCAGAAGGAAGAGCTTCCCTTCCTAATGTAACTCCAATGGAAGATGGTATTTTAAATTTTTATTAGCAAATCAATCCAAATATAGTAAAGGAAAAGGAAAGGCTGTATACAGTAGCTAGAAGGAGAGGTGAGCTTTCCACGCTGCACTGAAGAAGCACAAGAAATCAAGCCACAGCTGTAAAGGAATAGAGGAAGAGAATACCACTATGGATGGAGCAGTGCAGAAGTGCAGCCTTAAGACCAAGCCAGGTTATGAGTAGCCCTATTCAATTTGAGAGCTATAAAATGGGCCTTGTCTACCCAGATATTTATGTTTAATAAGCTTGCTTACGGTGATTTGAATTTGCCTTTATCAAGGGTTTTGTGTTATACAACGGTAATGTAGGTCTTTTTGTGAGTCAAAGAGGCAGAAGGGTTTGCTTCAGCAAGACATTTTGGATTGCCATGCAGCCTGGACGAGCACTCCTGATAGCCAGCAGAAATGTTGATGCCCACATTGTACAGCTGCAGAAAACCACAACTGGCAATTAATTCCGGTTGGATGAACTTCACTTTACTCTAGAAAAAAACAACAACTGAAGGAGCCACACTGTTCCGCAGCACAGCTTCAAGCAGGTGAGTCATTTCAGCTTTCATCAAAACAAGGCACATCATAGGAAGATCTGCATTGTTTTTAATTCCCAGTGCATTATGAACACCGACCTGTGGTAATCCAGCAGGGTGTTTATGGAACCTGTTCGAACAGTTACCCTGCTTTTGAAGAAATTAAATGCTTCTGCAGATAAAAGTTTGCAAAGTATCCTTGACAGAAGATTCAGGTCAGAATGGAATTCCAACTGTCTTACGAAGGTAATTTTTCCCTTGAGAAAAACTGCATTCCACACTCCTAAGGATTACAGACACCCTTTCAGTCTGTACAGCTGGTGCGGGGCCTGTTTTCTCCTTTTCCACAGCTGTTGGATCGCCTCTGTGGCTTCTATGCACAAAAGGCAGAATACAAAAAGTGGAGGGTGCAAAGGAAACAACACACAAAAAAAGAGCTTAACATAGAATCACATTCTTCCCGGTAAGGTCATACAAAGCCCAATTGAAATATATCAGATTACTCTCCTTATTGTTACTTTCCTCCCAAGCCTTGGCTGTTTAGAGTCTAGTTTTTGTTTAACAACTATCTTCCTCAGTTCCCACGGTAATACCCAAGAATCATCTCTCTTATAGGGAATATTCAACTCCCATCCACAATTATTTTCTTTTTTAAGCAAGGCAGTTGTTAAGTGAGTTGTGCCCAGTATCATGGCATTTTTGCCACGGCTGCTAAGTGAATCACTGCAGCGGTTTAGTGCTTAAAAACCTCAGCAATAGTAAATTCGGGAGAATTGCAACAGTGGCAATGAACATTCACTCTTCCTTGTGAACATGGTCACATCCTAGCAACATTTCCACTCTATGCTAGAGAAACCCTTATTTCCATGGGCTGGAATTAAAAGAAAAACAGCTGCCTGGTTGACTCTCAGGCAATATTTGGAAAATAAATAAACTAATTAGGCAAGGAAACAAAAAAAAATGAGAAAGGCCCCAAGGGAAGACTTTATCCATTCCAAATTAATGTAAAATCACTTTTACAGGTGGGCACCAAACTTGTGCTCACTATTTACTTATACTGATAAATCAGCTTCTTTCCCTAAAGAGTGGGACTTGGCCATAATTATCCGTACATTCAAGAGGGACAGGAAAAATGAATTAGTTAACTAGTGCCCTGTCAACCTACGAAACATTACCGTATTAGCAAGCTACAGAGCTTGCTAATAATATTTAGTGGGCTGGCAGGGCAATTATACAGCACAGAGCAGTGCAGTACAAATATTTCTACTGTAAGCTGCTAGGCTAGCTGGAGGGGGATAATTTTTTGGGACATAAGGGGGAGGTAGGCTTTAGATCAGGTGGGTCCAGTCTGGATCAGGGCTTAGAGCTTTGCTATCTGTTTGAAAAATAAAACTCAGTTATCTAAAGCAGCTTTGCAAACGACCTTTGTTGACTTTAAATAGGCTTTTGATTCAACACGTATGGAAATCCTTTGGAGACTCAAAGTCTCCTCAATGGATTAGAGACTCAATGTCTCCTCAATGGATTGAGCCTTCCAAAGACCGCACATGGGTTTCATACTCCATAGCACACATAGCTTTGTAGAAGCCTTCACTGGCCCACCCATGATCTGTGGTGCCCACCTGTAGTCCTTGCTAGTCTGTCTATGACTACAGCTGGCCTGCTTGCAGCCTCTACCTCCTACCATGCTCAAAAGCAACTACTGGTCCAACTGTGGTCCTCACCGACTCACCCACAGCTCCCACTAGCCCACCCGCACTCAATGTTCTTTAACACAGGCAGTTTCTTTCAGCTGTTGATCTATTTCCAACTAAACATAATAACTTTTCTTCCTCCTCTCTTCCATGTTGTGGACATGATGTATAATATAACTTCCTTTTGATTTCTGCAATGCTAAAACAGCTGTTGTTGTCCCATCGGGGTTTGTATTTCACTAATAACTGAGCAGAGGCATTTTATGCTTGGAAATCTTGAATCAATGTGTAATAGTTTCATTGATTATTAGCTTATGGATGGGTCAAACTGCTCATGAGAGAATCATTCACAGTTTGACCCAGTGATGCAGTTTAGGACTACATTACTAAACAGGATCTAGTGGTAACTTAGACCTTGGAGACCACCCAAGGCACAGTATTCAGCTCCTGCTATATGCAGAAAGAACACACATCTGACATCTGCTAGCATATATTTTAGGGGACAGAAAATGTTCCTTAGCTTAAACATGGTCTCCACACCCCATTTCCGTTTCCTCCCACAGGAACCACAATAGCTAGGTTGGTTCAGACCTGGATAAGATACTGCACAGCTGTTTCAGCCATTTCAAGGTTGACCACAGCTTGAATGAGATATATTGATATCCATAAGATTATTTCGCACATTAAGCTATGTCGTGGATGGCACTCTCTCCAATTTTCCCATTGTATCTCCCTAAAAAAAACAATCCCTGTGAAATCTATTTGCTTCCCTTTCCACAGACCCCTCTCTCTTCCACATTCCTCATCCCTGAACAAAATAGTCAAACCACAATGCTATCCAAAGATTTTGGGAAGTCCAACCTGTTTTCAGGGCAACAGCTTGATGAAGAATGGATATAGAATATTACATGCTTACGAATATCTATGGTAGCGTCATACAAGAACCACTACTACTGCTAATGTTGCTGTTTGTTTTTCTTTCCTCTTAATTCCAAAATGTTTCCTGCTTTTCCAATGACCACAGTGGAAAAGAAATTACAAAATAATTATGTCCTATAAATACCAATGAGGCGGTGTACCCATTGCCTGGCTAAACTAAGAAAGTACCAGATGTTTGCCTAGCAATTTTGTACCTTGCCTATATTTATCCTGGACAATAAATTAGGTAAGGTTTATTCTGATGGGACAAAGTAATGGAAGGGATATAGTTGCAGTTGATATGTAGATTAGGGAAAAGGCCACCAAAAAAGGAAGAAAATTTGTGAATTCTCTCTTGGTTTTGTGATGATAGATCTTCTCTTCCTAAGGGTTTGAAGACCAGATATGGAAGATAAGAGGAAAACCTAATAAATAATAGTAAAAAAAATGTCTAAGATCTTATTCGTGGGTCATTCCAAGTTACAGATAATTGACTTCGGACATCTGTTTCCAGGTTCAAGATTCAATTTCCAGAAAATGTTGAAGTCTGAGAGGCAGTGGTTATCACCCAAGTGGCTAATAAAAACTATCATATAATTTGCATAATAATAGCACTTTAAGGGACATTCTGCTCTGATTTTCTTAGATCTACATGTAAACTACATGCTGGCCTGTAAAAGGCTTTTAGTTGGCTTAGAGATGAGCAACAAAGGAACCAGGTTGGCGACTGTTCAAGTGATGAGTAAGAGAAAGCTGAGAAAGCTACTTGTGACCCAGATTCAAAGTTCTGATGTGCACCTCTCCAGTTATATGACTGCACCCAAATGGATTGCATTTATGGCTATTTGTAGCATCCCCCAATCATGAGACCACAATTTACATTTTTGCCAAAATAATGGTGTTTAGTTTTAATTTCTGGCAAAACCCATAATGAACAATGAGTTTACTTAAGAATGGTGGTGTTTGCTTAATGACTGTAATGTTCACATAATGATTTTGGCAACAAGGGTTGTAAAATCGGGTCTGGTCATGTGGTGACTCAGTTTATGACTGTCATGAATTAGGATCAAAATTGAGAGCTCAAACAAAAAAGGCAATGGAACAATCTATGGAACAATCAATCAAGTCTTTGCCTTTTTAAAAAAAATCTCTGACACATATACAAGAGTTTTGACTGAAACTTCATGGCCACCATCTTTTTACTGTTTACTTCCTTGTCCCTACCTCATTTCATGACGTTGTCTATCACATTCTGCTTGCAGCCCTAGATTCCAGAGGCAGAAAACTAAAATATACCATATTTTATATTATATGAAAAAATACTCAATATATAGGAAAATACATCAGACACTTAAATGTGTCCTATCAGTGTAGATAGAATTTTTACAGACTCATTTTTACAAATAAATATATATTCATGATTCCAAGTACCTTATGAAAATATAAGCATGGTACTAAATTTGCACAATGTTTATTTGTTTGCTAATCTGCACAATAGAAAATGAGTGCAGGGAGAAATGTTTCCAAGTTTCCATATTGATATGATCCAACATACATAATCAAAAATTGTATCAAATTATTGCCTATTTAAGAAACTAGATTTGGAAGAACAGGAATTCAAGAAGAAAACAAGACATTGTCTGTTTATGTTTTATAAAACTTTCCCAAATCTCTATATACTAAAGACATGGGGGTGGGGGGGTGGGGAACCCAGACACATAGTAAAGTAGAAAAAAACAGAATACATATACTATATTGAGAAAATCTGTTAATCCCATTAATCAACACATAATTAAACTTGATCAAAATATTTATCAATCTTATCATTGTATGAATAAAAACAGAGTTAACAAACACATAGCATTGATCCAACATTATAAATCTGATATCACCCTGTCTTTTGAGTTGAAAAGTAATCTCTCTCTTTTTTTTTTTTTTTTTTTTGCTGTATGCCATGATTGATATGATTCTTTATTTAATAAAACATTTAACTTGTTGAATATGTAATAGTATAACTTTCTGGTTATGGCCATGGTAGTATTTGAAATGGAACACTTGCATACTTACTACTATTACGGTACATAAAAACGGGGACAAAGTTAATGCAAGTTCAAATTTCTTGATATTATTGGAAAAAAGGATATTGGAAGGAGGGGGTTAAACTGCCAATTAAGCTGCTCAAATTCGATTATAATGAGAATTACCAAAATTTAGCTGGACAGCAGAATGCTGCATTTTTTGTAAAAGACATATTTATATTTTTCTTTGGAGTTTGGAGTTGCAAGGCAACCCATGGGCTGTGGAAAAGAGGAAGCAATTCTTTTATCGTCAATGATTTAACAGGAGATCTTTTCAAGTTATTATCTCTGAATAGTCACTGCCCAGTCAATAAGGCAGCTGTAAGAGTTTTTGTTTTCCCAAAGTGATATAAGCAGGATTGGCATCTTGCTTCACTGTTCTAAGCTTTTAGGAAGAGCCACAGCAGAATATCACAGACACAGAAGAAACACCATTCTGTTTTGTCTAAATCAAGGAGGAAACTTTTTCTCAACTGCATTCTTTCATAATCAAAGTTGCCAATTGATAAAAAGAAATATATTACATGCCGAAAAGAGGTAAGCACAAAACAGAGCTCACAGAACTGTTTAAATCAGGGGTGTTCAAACTTGGCAACTTTAAGACTTGTGGACTTCAAGTCTCAGAATTTGCCAACCACTATGGCAGTATTGACAATGCTGAACACTCCTGGTTTTAAATCTTTGTCCAGGGCTACATCAGACATTGAGGCTAAAACAAAAGTTGATCTTGATTCCTCCAGCACAGGTATCTTTTCCCTTGTTCAGAACTAAGACTTGGTTTAGTTATAAACAATATTTGAAATGGAAAAATCTGAACAATATGCAGAAGACCTTTACAAATGGAAAGAAGGGATCAGCTGGTTTTCATTCAGAAGAACCTGATTTTTCACATACAGTAGCAGTAGAGTATGACAGTGCCACAGAGGAACTTTATTAGAACAGATACTCTTGCATATGCTCAGATGTTCTTACCTTAAATAACTGATTATTTCTATTCCTGAACTCCATCTTGGCTCTAGACAAATGCACATCTATACCTAAATATATGTTCTTTGCTACTTGGATGTAAATGATCAACCCTGGACTACAATGGGAAGTAAGGAGGTTCATTCAGTATGCTATCTTCTGCTGTTCATGCTACTTTCTTCATTAACTTGTCTTCATCTTTCAGTATTTTTTTTTAATCTTTCGACTCAAGGCTACAGATTCAGATTTGTGTGTGTATCCAGCTTTGGAATGATTCCATTTGCTGTCCCACACAGTTTCTTCAACCATATCCAGGCAACTCAAAGACTACAAAACGAACTTTTCTCTTGACATTGAAATGATTAAAAAAAAAAGATTCTCATGAACCAGGTGCACTTCAACGGGTTAGCTTACAAATTCCAGTAAGATGTGGCTCAGAAACACATCTTACAGCAGAAATATTCTGAAGATTTTTACCAGGTTGTGGAAGCCTAGTGTAATTTTAAATAAGACTATTAAATATATTGCTGCTGATTTTTTGTACAACAGTAGCATTTTTTCATTCCCATAATGTTTATGCTTTGGAGTTACAGCCAGAGTAGCCAGAAGGTTTTCAAATTATATGCGGAGGTTCAAAAAGACATTTTTTAATCCAGGTAGCAATCCTCATTCCTAATTAGCTTGCCTTTTTTGTAACCTAAGATCTTTCAAGTTAACGTCAAAAAAGTAACACTTTTTTTAGTTGGATGATAAATCCACTCCACAAACAGACACAAAACGGGAGAAGGTGGTGTTTGAAGGATAAAGTCCATCACTCTTACTTGTGGCATTTGATTTTAAATTTATTAATAATCAACAACACAATAGAATGCACACGCACACACACACAACTTTGTTTAATTATGCTACATATCTAAAACTGCCATAATTAAGTGGATTAATCTTCTTGGATTTAATTATTCATTTTAAAAGTATAAATAATAGCTTAGATTATATTAAATCTTAAATTGACTTCGCAGAAAGGTTTTGTTTGTTTATTTGGTTGGTTCATTTCTTTTCTGTTTTTTTTCTTTTTGATAATCCAAACAACAAAAACAACTAAACATTAAAAACAGTTGATGGATTTCTTACTAGTTGCAGCCAGACAGCTAATGAGACAGGTAGACAGACTTGGATAAACAGGAAAAGGTCTGAGAATTTCCATACAGTGACAAATATGCTAGAAAATCACTGTAATGGAAAAACTAGCAAAAGAAAAGTAGACAGCAATATCATAACAACTCAGTAGATGATTTTTTTTACTTCATTGGGTTTAAACTTTAATTATGTGCAAGAAAGACATAATGTTTGTTTGGTAATCATTCTGAAGTTAATGCTCATTTAATTTCTCACCTCTCCCCAGCCATTTCCACCTCTGTGCAATAATTTAGAACCAATATTTTTAGGATCAGGTGTTGAAATCCTTTAAAATCAGAGAAGAACAGTCTATTTCCAGCTTGAAACCAACACTGACACTAAATTGCTCTGAAAATTACACTTCATTGTGTAGGAAGTTAAAACCCACCCCTCTCCCTGAAAAATGAAATATCCTGGGAAATATTGAAAAGGCAGAATATTATATTTCCTAGAGAAAAAATGGAGAAACATGTTTTTAGGCAGGAAACAGTCTCCCTCTTAACACCCCCCACCTTTGTCAATGGGCCATTAAAAGACCTGAGCCAGTCTATTCTACATAACAAATACCCCCTTCAGCTTCAGGGAGATGGGATTAAGGCATGATAGTATTAGCCCTTTACCCATTTCACCACAGGGTACCTGGGAAGAAGCAATGCTCAACCAAACTTGGACTCAAAACACAGCCTACAGAGTTGCCCCTGCATGGCCCCATGGGAGTCTGACAACCAATCAGAATACAAGGTTCAAAGCCCAGAGAGGGCATAAAACCAGGGATTTTCAGCATCTCTGCCTCTTCTTCAGCTAACATCTTGAAGCATGTAATCCCCCTTTTCTGTTCAGGAGCTCAAGCCATGTCATCCTGTTCATCATTAAACCATCTTTCCAAGCAGCTTCCATGTTTCCAGTCTGTTTCCCCCCGCTTGGAACTGAACCTAGAAGGACATTTCTTCCAACAGTTGGATTTTGCTTAAATATGTTTTTCTATTCTTAAAAGCCAAATCCAAGAGGGGAAGAAAACCTGAAACCAAATGCCATGGATTTGGGTCCAAGCATAACATATGGAAGTCCAAAAATAACAGCAGAGATATTGTGGCAATGCCTGACCTTCTGAATCACACACTGCCTGCATCACATGCCACACAAATGACTTTCCAAGCTTGATTATTAGAGATGCAGAACTATTATATGAAGAAAAAAAAAGCTTTAGTGGGATTATACCGTTTGGAAGTGAAAGCAAAGGTTCATATTTTTGAACACTTGCAAGTGGGGAAAAAAGAAAGAACCGGCAGCTCCTTCCAACCCAGTGGCAGATTAAGGCTCACTGATGCCCTAAGTACTGACAAATCTTGGTGCCCCCCTCCTTTATACATACTGTACAAATCTTCATTGGGTTTTTTTCTTTCTCAACATTATGGTGCCCCCTTGGGCCTGGTGCCATAAGCACGTGCTTAGTCTGCTTAATGGTAAATACACCACAGTTCCAACCAGTGGTGAGTTCCGGATCCCGTTGCAACCTGTACAGTTGCAACGGGGCCCGGAGTCCTCTACATGAATGCATGTGGTGTTTTGCCATCCAGCAATGCCTCTGCAAGCCTCCATGATGCTCCAGCTGCTCGGCGGAGTGCTGCGCAGGCGCTGTATGTGCCATGCGCATGTGCATGCGCGAAAGGACCAAAAAGTTTAAAGACAGGTAAGGAGCACGGGCGAGCAGGTGGGCCCTCCAGAGCATCGGAATGGAACAGTATCTGGTGCTCCAGGTAGGCTCTGGAATGCCTGTATTGGAGCGTATCGCCTGCAACCCACCACTGGTTCCAACCATATAAAATAACAATATTCCTGCAATTTTCATTAGGTAGGAAAAGCTATTGTGAATGAGAACCATTATTCAACCATGTGTGGCATTGAAAATAACGTAGCCCACATACAAGGGCAACCATTTGATTTTACTGTGAAAGGAACAAATCTGGACAAGTAGGGAATGCCATTTGTAGGTTTGGCATTCAAACCAGTTATGGAAAATTGGAAAATTCCCAATCAAATCAAGGAAATAAATAGGCCTGTTGATTCACATCTAAAAACATCTTAAAAATTGGTTTGGAATGTACCAGAGCCATTTTTATAAAACTCGGTCTTGAACATTTCACGGAGTTGCTTTCAGATGCCAGAAGTGACATAATTCTTTAAAATGAGTATAAATGTTGAATGTTTATGTATATGAAAAAACAAACATGTGGATGTTTCCAGCATTTATGTAGGCAGTTGTTTCTTTTCCAAATGTTCCTTTTAGTTGTTTCTTTTTGTATTGTTTCTCTAGAGTCTTAAAGCTTGGATCATTTTTTTAATGTATGAATTATTTGTGCAACATATGAATATGTGAGGAGAGAAAAAGAGAAAGAGAAGGAGTGAAACATCAGCTGATAGCCTCTTTTCCTTGCTAAAAATATTTTTACTAGGTTTCTAAAGGATTAGCTAAACCTCAGCATTTCTAAAGCTATCATTTAAAACCTCAAGGCTAACCCAGGTCTAGAAAGATCCTTTTCTAGAAACAATATCATTATGTATAATAGCATCGATAGCAGTGACCAAAGCCTGCAATTCTTAGCTTTAACTCAGGCATACTTCCAGAGAAAGTCTTTTCACTGAAAACAATGGAAGGTGTCCTAAATATTTAAGATAGAATTGTGGAACTGCATTTTTATTTTTTGTTGTTATTGACATCTTGTCTCAAATTCAGTTCCCAACAGTGACTATTAATTTGTTGCTCCTGTTTTTTTTGTTTTTTTGTTTCTCCAATCTAACCCAAGTAGATTGTTATTTATGTAATAATTTAGTTTCAATTTAATAATTGCATTACTTACATTTCATTATGTAATGTGGTAGTTTTGAGATTGGGCAATCTGGCAATTATTTTACTCTCTTGTGATTTTGGGACCCGGTCATGTCTTTCACATATGAAGTGTATCCTCAGTATCACTTGAACCAAATGTTTTGAATTTGATTTCCCCTGTATCAGATTTTTCTCCCTCTGCCAAAAAACTAAATACAGTTGCAGTCTGAAAAAACGGTCTCTAATTTTCTGCAAAATTATCAGTAAATCAGTAGTGGGATTCAAAAAATTTTATTACCGCTTCTGTGGGCATGGCTTGTTGGGCTTGGCGTAACTTGTTGGGCATAGCAGGGGAAGGATACTGTAAAATCTCCATTCCCACCTGACTCCAGGGAAAGGTTACTGCAAAATCCACATTTCCTCCCAATCAGCTGGGACTTGGGAGGCAGAGAATAGATGGGGGCGGGGCAAGTCAGAGGTGGTATTTACCGGTTCTCTGATCTACTCAAAATTTCCGCTACCAGTTCTCCAGAACTGGTCAGAACCTGCTGAATACCACCCCTGCAGTAAATGTATTTTGAAATATTGCATATAATTAGAATTTGCAATTAGAAATTGTGATAACTACAATGCATCATATAGACAATAGCTCATAATTTATGTAATGTAAGCTCAGTTAGTTTGACTTGGACATTCATTCCAGATAATGATTAGAGATTACAACAATACAATATTGTCAGATAATATGGCCACAGAATAGTTCTGGAAATTAATTCAAGAACTTAGCAAATGTTATTTGGTTTTGAGAAATAGATTCAAAGGAAAAGCAGCTCTAATCAAAACCCCTTGGAAATCCACAAATCTCAAGATCAGATAGCATTAAACCCCTCCCTGTTTCTTTATTTTTTTTCACTTGGATATCTATGGAGATTTCTGTTTCTAGCTATATATCTGTTATTTTAATTTCCCGTCTGAGCATAGTGCCATAATTAGTACATTTCTAGCAACTCTATTTAGAGCATTTTCATTAAATAAGCAACTTGTTGTCCACTAATTCAACATTTCAAAAAATATGTTCAATCTTTATACATATAGCAGATATTACATTGGGAAGGTAGTGGCATTAATTCTACATCAAGGGTGTCAAACTCACGTTGTCACATTGTCATCATGTGTTGTATTTTCCCCCTTTGCTAAACTGGAGGTGAGCGTGGCCAGCACATGATGTATCCAACCCACGGCCAGTGAGTTTGACACCACTGCTCTACACATTTCACTATTTGGCACAAATTGGACTTTCACTGAAAAAGTCCTCATTAAAGGTGACAGCTTTCCCTAATGTATCTGGCAAGAATGTAGCACTGTGGCTTTTCTCACCAACTGTGTTATTTGTGTAAATAGAAAAGAGAGAGCCTAAACCAGGTAGCACAAGGAAGTTCCAGGAAAAGATACTTTCTGGGGAAAAATACTCATATTCCCAGCTATTCCCCAGTCTACGCATTATTGCCTCTAAACAAAGCCATGTGTTTCATGTCACTACTTTTGGCCAATGCTTACTCAGTTACCTTTATTTCCAAAGTTTTTTCTAACATTATGCTCTTTGGCTAATTTCAGGCAATATCCCAAACCAAAACATGTCAAACTACCTTGTGACTTCTGTTATCCCAGCTGTTGTGGTTATATAAACCATGGTTTATTTATGCAAACCTAGCAATTTAATCAACATATTATGTGTAAACAAACCATTTTAAAAATAATAAGAAGTCACAATTAACTTATGTCTCAGTCTCATTGTTACAGGCTGCATTCTAAAGACAAATGTAAAGGTATGTGTCACTTTTTGACCTTGGGGTTGAAATCAAGTGTATCATACTGGTGTCCTTATTCCAAAGTAAGAATATGATGCTCTGTTTCAGATCATAACCACTGTACATGGAGAATAGAAAGCGAACCATTTCCTCGTTTGTAATCATCTTCAAAACCAGCATTTCTCAACCAGACAACTTTAAGAAATGTGGACTCCCAGCCATTTTACTTTTTCAATTTCTTTAAACAAAACCCAAACCCTCTTGAGTGCCCTTAAATTGACATGAGTTGAGTTGTTTTTTTTAAAAAAGCATGAGGCATAGAGTAACATTTTGGTATTAAAAAGGATATAAAAGAAGAAAGCTTTCTTTGCTCGCCAAATATAATTATGTCCTAATTAAAATAATAGAAATCATTATGTCTATGTGTGTATGTTTGTATGTTTATGCATTGTATGCAAAAACATTCAGGCAATATACATTTTACATATTTTGTAGCTTAATCTCAATTCTAGAGAAAAGATTGGGGTAGCTAAAACAAATATCTCTATGTGTGCTACACTGCAAGATCTGAAGAACTGTGTATGTAACATTAATTATTATTATTTTTCATATGAGGAAAAAAAACCTAAAACTTTGTCCAGTTTCAGTTCATGAAGCCAAACATAAGCAGCAACTAAAGTCTCAGCATAAATACAAACTTTGGTCTGCAAGCTGACCATTGCTAGATTATTATTTTTTTCATGATCTTTTGCATTCTTTCAGTGTGGTTATCATCAAGTAGCCCAGGTTTGGAGCAACCTGCCTTCCCCTTTTGCATCCTTTTGTCAAGTGCAGGGGCCTACATGCAGATTCATTCCTCCTGCATGATCTGCATGGGATTCACAGCCCAGCTATTTACGCAAGGCAAGGAGGACTTAAGAAAACAATGAAAGTTGTAGCAACAACTCTGTGGTTTAAAAAAGCCTGCATTTGGGATCATGTACAAGCTGTTTCATAGATTATATGTAGGCAGCTATTGTACTAGATAATAGCAGGACTGGTCAAGCTTTAACCTTCCAGCTGCTGCAAAAATGGAGACTTGTGACATCTTCCACCATGGTGCATCTTTACAGAGGATGCTAAGAATTCATTAAATTTCCTTATTATATCAAGAGGATTGAAAACATTATCTTTGGGACCCAAAGGTACTTTTTCAAGAGGCAACTGGACTTTCTGGTTTTTCTTTGAAAACATTCAAGCTTCTGCAGTTCTTCCTGGACAAGAAACTAAATATCTTCAAAGATAATATGGAAACCGGACAAAGTAA
Organism: Thamnophis elegans; assembly: GCF_009769535.1. Lineage (NCBI taxonomy): Eukaryota > Metazoa > Chordata > Lepidosauria > Squamata > Natricidae > Thamnophis > Thamnophis elegans. Next base: position 94,541,552 of record NC_045541.1, on the reverse strand, counting down.
GTCCAGTTCCTCTAGAAAAAGCATCTTTGGGACAACCATGACTTGGATGACTGAGAATCTCCATAGACATTATCTTTGAGACAATTTCTTCTGTACCATTTTCCTGATTGTTCATCCATTTCATGCTCTATTTAAGAGAAAGACAACATAGGATAGACTTCCCCAGTCCAGGGTCCTCTAGATTCAATGTTACCTGCTGACCTTTTTATTTTCATTTTTTTCCTTTCCTATTTGACTCCTCACACCCCAATATTTTAACTATCAAGCTGATTTTCTTCCTAACAACTGAAAGAAATTGTATAGGTTCATTCACAGAGAGAAAAACAGGGGCAGAAGTATCTGTGATTAGTTGTATGAGGATACACAGCCATTATCCTGTTCACTATTGCAACTGTTTGTGTTTCTTCTTTGTTTTTGTTTTTTTAAGGACAAGGTTTTATGCAATTATATTTCACATAAGATCATTCCCAAAAGGAGCAGAAAAATACAGTTCATTCTCCTGAATTAAGATGGATGCTATTTTTATAATATTGTTGAACTCTTTAATCCTGGAATACTATATCCCAAAGCAAAGCTATTTTCAAGAGCTTTTCTAGTGTCATATTATACCAGCATTAATGGCCCCACCTGCAATAATAAAATTATTGTTTTTAATAAAAAATGATACTTTTGCTTGGAATGTTCTCAAACACAGTTGCTAACTTGGAAGGCAAATCATCCATTGAAACCATTTTCAAATCAGTAGGAGCTCATTTCAAAGCAGCACCAGATTTCAGTGGAACAGAACAGAAAATGAAATAACATGAGCTTCCTGCTGACATTTTAAAATCAACTCTTTGTTGAAGAATAAGATCTCTTTCTTTCATCAGATCCTAAGGTTCGGATCTCATTCCCAGTATTTCTGTCATCTGATAATCTCATCTCATAATCACAATAGTGATTATGTATGGTTGTGTTTTATCAAAGTGCAATTATCATAATTTTGAGACAGTTAAGAACCCACCCACCCCCCAATATAAATCTACATATGGTGGAAAGCAAGGCAGTTCTTCAAAAATGGATCCATAGATATTTTCACATAGCATGCTCACTCGTTTTCAGGTAAATCACTCCAATGTTCTGGATTTGGTGTGACATTGAACTACCAATGGGATTATTCATATTATTCTTCATCTATCAGTAGAGTATACATAAAACTGCATTGTTGATGGCTATATCCCAGTATCTGAAATCCATTAAAAATTCAAGCTTTTTTTCAAATATGAGAGCTGGCTAAAAGAAATATATTGAAAGCAAACACCCATACCTGATTTGCAGTTATGGTTTTCTGTCAACATTTTGAATTAGGATTGAGCTGGATTTTTTGTTTGTTTCTTTCTTTCTTTACATTGGGGTAAGGAAGATTTTCAAAATTTGGGAATTGTGTCTATATCAGTTTTCTTGACGGAGAATGTTTCCTCACAATGGAGAAACAAGATATTTTCCCTTGTTTCTCCAATGATATTTGAAACTTTATTACTCAGCTAGTACTGCCATATGTAATCATATTTTACTTGTTTAATTTAGTGTACTAGAATTATATTAAAAATGACATATTGAACCACAAGCTAATCACATGGGTGAGGCAAAATTGTGGCTGAATACTTTGAGGTTTGGTGTGACATACAAGCCCACAATATATCTCATTCTAATGACTATAAGACAATAGATACAGAGCTATTTGAGTATTCCCAAGTATGTACATGTCCTGACATTGTAATTTTACAATGCATTTCTCCTTTGTATGAGAAAGATGGTTCCATTTCTTATTTATTCTTCCCAATTCAACAAAGTGTTGGAAAATTATGTACAAGGGGGTTTAGATCTCTGTCCATCTGTGCTAGAGGACTACTCTACAAAATGAGAACAGAGTGGGATTGAATGTAACATGTTAAGAGAAGCTGGCAAGAAAAAGGTTGAATTTTAAAAGGCAGATCAGGCTGAGGGCTTCAGGAAAAAGAATCTAGGGAAAAAATTCTCCAATGCTATGGAAAGATAATTGGGGAGTGGTAATTGCTAACTTTTCCATGCCAAATCTATTTTCTCCTCCCACAGTTGTAGAAGCTACAGTGGAGTGTATATAGTCTTCTTTTTAGTCCCAGCATATATATACATATCAAGTGATACGGACACAGGGAAAAACAGAAAGGTACACAGTGATGCAAAATGTTACTTTCTTACACAGAAGAAAATACAAATGCTTTTTCTAGCCTCTGGTGGAAAAGAGTAAGAAAAAAATTCCAGAAGTATTCTTTCCCCCTTATCAATCCTTAAAGCTTCCTTTAAAAAGCTATGATTTTTTTAGACATATAAGATAGTTGACTGGAATGGAATGCTGATCGTGTAAGTAAATACATTTTCTAAAGGATAATGTATATTTTTACAATGTTTGGCAGATCTCTAGGTCTGCAATTCCTTCACCACCACCCCCAAGCTCTCTTCCTCATTATTTGTAATAAGTCTTTCTGATTTGATTGGAGAACTCTGATTTTTTTTCTTATTATTAGTCTACCATTGCAAATCTTTTCCTCAAGAAAGTTCTAAGGTTCTTCTCATAATTCTGTACCAAAGGCATACAAATATGTCGTCTGATTATTTACCACAGAATCAGTGCCAATCTTTACTTGCTGCATAAATAAATATTTTTCAGGATGATCTGTCCCCAACCTGGTCCATTAGGTCTTCCAATGCTGCAGCATTGGCACAGTAACAGAATCCATCCACTTTCTACCAGTCATTTTTTTTCCTTTTCTTTCTATCTTTCCCAGCATTACAGAATTCTCTAAAAAGCTAGGATTTTGCATTAGTGTCAGATAAATTAGTGTCACACAGTATGTGTCTTGAATGAGAACTCTGGGTTGATTTGTTCAATGATTTATTTGGGTTTTTTTTCTTGGCTATCTATTGGTAGTCTTCTCCAACACCAAATACTGTATGTAATGTATGTAATGTAACATAACATCAGGTATGACTACAAGATTCTATTTTCCCCACACCACGTGGAGAGAGATGTTTTTAAATTGATAAATGGCCATTTCTGCTAATATCTTCCACAATCATTTGAGGTTAGGAGACATGGATGTAACCCTGGAATATAAATTCTTGTGGTGAGAAATGAATTAAATAATGGCAAAAACTCAAAATCATTTGAAGCTCAGTATCCCTTAATCTTTCTTTTTGAAGCATTTCAGCTGTCTTAGAGAAGCTATACATCAGTTATTAAGATCTCGTGTTAAGTATTCTTTCTCCACTGAGAGTAAAATGTGTCAGTCAAGGTTACGGATGCTATGATGTTAAATCTACTCAATAATTATAATGTAGATCCATGTTTCTTAATTACAGTGCTATTAGATTTAGTTTGGAGAAAAAAACATTGAAATGTCCTTAAAAATTGTTCTGTATCATCTCCACTGGGCCAAAATCAGTGTGTATGGACAAGTTTATATTCCGTATGTTTGCAGTGCAAGCAAATAGGCTTTTATTTGAATTCTCTCACTCTATAATCAAAGATGTTTCTTAGTTAATGATGGTAGGGCACTACACTCCTATTACCTCTGATTACCCAAGATAGTCTCTCCGCTATTTGCTTAGCATAATTTTCATGGCCTAAATTCAAGCCCAATGTTGGGTAATGATCATCAGGGTCAGGACATTGGCAATCTGGCATGAAAAGTTAGCTGGTGAAGGCTTGCTAGGACACACCAATCTGATGATGCTCGCCACATCTTTTTTTGCTATATGTGCATGTTGATAGTTAAGATGCCAATTTATTAGTTTATTTGAAAATATATTATTTTTTAGAAACAATATACAGTACTTACTTTGGAAAGTAAGATTTAAATTGCTTAAGTTGCAGTAGTTGGCATCTCTTGCAGCCTCCTGGTTTTTGTTTTTTTAAAATGTATTCTCTCTGTTAGGAATATAATCTAATGGTTGGGTTGGCAATATATAAATCATGTAAAATGTTGTATCTGTTTCTTTAAATCATACTGTAAAATGTGATTGCTTGCTGTTTTTCCTCAATCGAGCATAAGAGGGAGCCAGAATGACTGTTAGCTCTCTGTTTGTTAGATGCTGGGCTGATCTGGAAGTGCCGTGAGCTATTGTAAGTTTTGCAACTGCTAGCAAACTTTGGGCACCAAACTGATTATATGATACTGGATTATGTTATTTGGCTTATCCCTTAACTGAAAGACATTGGTGACTGACTGTTTTATCCGTGTATGACTTGGACTGTTCGATGGACTCTGATACCTCTATTTGCACGAAAGTAAAAGGCTATTTAAACTGCAGTGTCTGTGTGCTGGTTTGTGTGTTCTCCAACACAACTCTAACAACGCTTCTCTGAACATACTTGCTCTCCCAACGGGGAGCTTACCTAACACTCTCAGCTCTGTCTCTTTTCATTTATTTATTCCATTTATTATTGTTCTGTTGGTGGGTCTTGTGGGAAAAATTCTGTGCAATTGCTCTACAGTTGGGAGAAGCATATAAGCACACTTCAGATATTCCCCATAGTGAATATACACGCTCAGTCATCATTATATAATGTACACGTCTATGCATTTGCATCGTAGAGAGCACCATTTTAATAATTACATATCCGGTCCTATTCCGTTCACTCAATTTGATCAGAACAAAATACTTTTGGAATACAGAATTATGGAGATGACCTATTGTGAGTCTGTCTAAAATTGTTCTTTCTACATTCTAGATTCTAGATAGTAGTTCAATGATATTATTATTATTGCCATTGTCTTAACAGAGACCAATAACGACACCAAGATTCTGATTTATTTGTTTTACTATTATTTAAACTAAAAGAACTGGTTGTGACTTTGAACTCTGGACTTTGACTGTGAAATCTAACCAAAGGGAGGCAGCAACCAAAAATACATCAACTGACATTTAATCACATGTATAAGAGGGACTTTCATAAAGAAACTGTTTCATCAAAATATGAAATTAGATGAAGCAAAAGTTCTGCTTTTTCATAATTTGTGTCACAAAGTGACACACAAATAAATAACGTGACCCGACAAAAGGGCAAACGACAAAACTGCGCCCGACTAAACCGCATCGCTGACATCATCAACACGGTGACAATAGCCAGCGCGGAGAAAGAAGGGCGCTTTAAATAGCACGTTGAAAGAAAGCCGATTTAACTTAAGGTAAGGGTTAGGTTTAGGGTTAGGTTAAGGGTTAGGGTTAGGTTAAGGGTTAGGTTTAGGTTTAGGGTTAGGGGTTAAGTTTAGGTTTACGGTTTACAGCGTGCTTCTTTCTCTGTGCTGCTGTCGCCCTGTTGATGATGTCAGCGACACGGTTTAGTCGGGCGCGGTTTTGTCGTTCGCCATTTTGTCAGTGAACCATAAATAAGGGGTGACATTTGTGCTATGTTACATGTTTTATCACTTGTACGATTTCTCAGATCTATATATGTCTGTTGGTGTCTCCACTACTGATGAATATTTCTTATCACTAACAATAGTCTCTTGACCATGGGAAGGAAGGCAAGGTACAACTGGCAAGCAGAAAAGATAAGATGTGTATTCACTACTTCTTGAGGACTGTTGGGCCAATGTTACACATTCTGCAGCCAACTTTTGTTTAGAAGTTTTGATTCTTATACTGCAATCTTTGGGACAATTCTCCCTTGTATCAACCCAAAATCTTTTGCTGTTTAAAAAGCCAAGAAAAGCTATACTTGTCACCATCTCCAAATTGGGCAACAAAATCCTAAATGGGGACGCTTGCCCACATCTTCAGTCTTTGTCATGAAATGGGCAAGTATTTCCCAGACATGTTCTGTTAATTATAAGTTAGTTATTCTTCCTTTAAATCCATCTGACAAACTTGTCTAGCAGAAGTCTTACAAACAGCTTGTCACAATGCCAGTAATGTAAAAAAAAAAAAATCCATCCAATTTGATAAAATAGGAATTGGTAGAACTCACAATAGTAGCCTGGAAGAGAGCTGCCCTTTGATTTCTGGATCTTGGTTATTTGCTTGCTGATGTTTCATTACTCAACTACATAACAACATCAGTGTGAGTGTAGGGTTTGCTCCTTGTTAATATAAAGTAGTTTGCCTTGCAAATATTGGTGGAGGTGTGCTTTTCTTTTTGGGATTTCATTGGTTAGCATATTGTTTTCTGCTTGCTTGTTTGTCTGGTTTTAATTCCTGCTTAGCTTGGTTTGGGCTGTTGGACAAGATGTTTTCAGGTCTGTTTCTTTCATATTTTTTCTCTCTCTTAAATGTAAGAAATGTAAGTAAATATGATTTATTTCTATGTGTGTTATTGATGCTGACTTGTCTGAATGCCAAACATCCAAGAATTCTCTAGCATTTTTGGATTTGCTTGATCCAGAATACTCAGTTTCCTAGTTGGAACAGTGGTTGATTTTTATTGTATCTTCTGACTGCTCATTGGTGTTCATGGATGCACTCTACTGGTCTTCTGCCTGCCTGTCATTCATAGTGGCAGGTTACAGCCTTGCACAATATGTTGCAATTCTTCCACAACACCCTAATCAAGGAATTGCAAGGAGAAAATCACACCCTGCCATTAGCTGTAGGGCAATCTGATGTATATAAACAGGGAGCAAACCTCACACTCAAGAAGTATTGATGATGTTAACCTACACCATTATTAAACTGTCTCTTTTATTTGGGACTTTGAATTGTTAAGATACCTCATGGACCTGGCTTATAGCTGAGTCTTTCTTATCTTTTCCTCCCTCTTTAGAGGCCACACTGAGAGCAAAAATAAAACCAGGAGAAAAAGCTCACTTAAAAAGCTGGGAGATATTGCCACTCGCATATGACAATTAATAATTACATTTCTTTTTACCAGTCTTTAAAATGCGTTTTAAGACTGAAGATGTTGAGCAAACAGTAAGACTTTCAACACCTCTTAGGATAGCAATACACCAATATCGCACTTCCAGAAGTTTTGCCTACTTAGAATTAATTGGATTGCTTTATTTTAAACCAACCACACTTTTTTCAATATCCCATCTTAAAATAAAGTTTCAGATGTACGCTTTGTATCATTTTGGAAACCAACCAAATAATGCTTTTCTTCTTCCCTATTCACCAGTACATTATATTGACTGAACTGAATCTAACATGTACACTCATGACCAATCTTGCCTAAAACCTTATTCAGGCGGATAGAAAATCATATTTGTAATGCCATAGATAAGATTGTTCAAGAGCTTTCATTCTGAAGTTACTATTTTTAGAATTTTTTTAGATGCAACACATTCTACAAGCAAAGCAGAATAATACTTCTCCCAAGGAGACATGAAGGCAAAGATAAAATTAAATATGTAGAAAAAGGTCAATTTTTAACTAGCCCTCCTCTCCTCAGTATAGAATTGTTGGAGCATCTCTGATGGTGTGGTATCTTAGTACTGTCTTTTCTAATTTTAAAGTGTGTTTGCATCAACTCAGGGTTGTTTGTTTGTTTGTTTAAGAAAGCTATTATGTTTTGGATAATACAAATTAAACTCTAAAGGCAAAATGTAAAGAAGTATTTTTTAAAGAATAGCATGAAGAGGTATTTCAAACCTTTTCGGGGTAGATTTTATTAAGATCACACCTTTGCTATGTTCAGTAATTTCTAAATAAATTACTGTAAGTTTAATTGTAAGAGGCCAATTCATGAGTTCCTTATATTTAAAAATATAGGAGTTTTGATTAATATGCGAAATATATTTAAGATGGGTCATAATTAAATCTATTTACTATTAAAGATTGTGTATAAACAAGTCTAGGGACTTTATAGTCATTTCTAGACAAGACTTGATTGAAATTAAAGCAATCAAAGTTTTTTTCCTATGCTATCCCAGATACTTGGCAAAATAATAACGACTACATTCAGAGCACAGGACTGTTTTTTACTAATGACTTATAGCATCTCCATGACATCACCCAGCCATCATTGAAGTGATACAAAGTCTGTCTTTCATTAGTTATTTTACTACAGTGATAGTTGTGTGAGTGTAGAAGTCTCCGTTGTTTGTGGGCCAATGACATTAACCTGTGTCCTGTCTTAATCATATTTTTTGGGTTCTTGGGAATCTAGACTTATTAGGTTGCCACAGCTTGAGGAATATGGTGTAAAATGTTTGATGATTTCTAATTTATTTCTTGTTAGATATTTCGGAATTTGAAATAATGCATTTTTTTATTTTAAATAAAATAAAATGCTATAAAATTGCTATAAAATGTATAGCAATTTTATAAAATTTTGTACTTTATATTGCAATCTCTGAATAGGTGATATGGAAGAGTATCCTGAAAAAGCAAAGTGTAACTTTTTCTGTCTAAAATTCCTTTCCTAAATAATTCATTTTACCAAAATTCCCTGTACCATATCAAAATACCTTATTTTCTTCTACATTTCTTCTACAAGGTATTTTTGTTTTTCACTGTGCAGTTAAATGTATTGGAATAAATCTGGGGAGATGTGTCTTATACTATGCAGACAATGTGACTTTGGGCAATTCACTGTTCTTAACCCAACCTAGTCCAGTTTGTGCCAAATAAAATAAAGCAGCTATAGCCATAAAAATACTATAAATCTGGTTTTACCTCCACCCAGAAATTACCTGATGTTATAAGCCCAGTTTGAATATTCATGAATATTCAGTGTATAATAACCCCGCTGCCAAAAGCATTTTAAAACCACCAGCTGCTGCAGGCACCCACGTGTTGAATGTAAATATTTGTAGCAAAGAAACTTATTCACTATTAATTTTCATTTGAACAACAATCCTGCATTATATAGGGATTTTTAAACTTGTATGCAAGCCAACTTAATTTGGCTTTTGCATCTGCAGCATCTAATTTAATTTGAGTGACATTCATGGGGAATTATTGAGACTATTCCCTGATTCAGTATTTTCCATATTGAAAATGCAACAGCCCTACAGTGGAAGGATTACATGCATTTATATGCTCAAGAGAAACAGTATAGAAAAGTATAGGAAATTTCTTCGGGCTCTCAGAAATACTTCATTTGCGACATTCATTCTTCATGACATTATCTAATCAAATTCCATTGGTTTTTAGAAGCCAAATATATTTTTCTTTAGCTCTTAATAATGTTTAATATAATTGACTGACTCAGCTGCTGCTTTAATACTGATCTCTTATCTAAGATTATGTTTTTCTGATACCTCTTGTTTTAAGTATGTTTTAGTCTAAAATAAATTATCAATAAAAGTGTGAAAAGATGCTAATAGAATTAAATTTAGGCTACAATTTTATGATGCATTTTCTTAACTAAAGCCTCTGGCAACAGAATTAAAAATCTTTAATTAAAAAAAAATCAATAACAAACTAACAGATAACTCTTAATCCTATACATAGGGTTTTTAAAAACAGTTTCATTCTTATTAACTATGGCATTTTGCAACATTCTCCTAAGCCTTTCAGTGATTTCAATGGAAGCTTTAGAGAAAATTGTTAACCATGTTATGCAAACAGAAAAATGCATCTCTTTGGCCACAATTAGCACCCAATGCAGATATATATGCATATTTCGCACATATACTGATCGGTTAAATCAGAGTTCATTGTTATTTTGTTTCCTCTTAAGAATAATATTAAACAAAGGAGAGACTGTTTCATAGCTTCAGACATGGGAAGAAATAACTTGGATGAACAAAGCATTTCTTTCTGAAATTGTATCCCTTTGAAAACATTTAAACAATATTGTCTCTAACTCTGCACCCTCCATCTACTTTTCCATCAATACTACCTCTCACAGTAATGCTGTACTATGCCTTCTGTTTATTTCACGCATTTCATGCATGCTGGGAAAGGAAAGCAGAGGAATTAATGACTAACAGCCTTAGGTTCATGGTTCTTGTCTTCATCATTCCCAAACAGACGGGCTTGGGTTGAGATTACAACTCTGCAATTACAAAGACCAGATTCAGTGAGTAAGATAAGAGAAGTAGTATAGCAATCTGCACTTAACGTATATAAAAGTATTACTTAATATTATTTTAAAGTAATTACTAATAACCCCTATCTAAGCAAGTCTCGTGTCATACATTGGGTTGGCCCTTAAAGTTTTGCTCGAAGTGCTTATATTTCTGCCCAGTGTTGAAGTCTGATGTACAAGCTCTTTATGCCCACTTCCCCCCCCCCATAGCATCATGTTTCTATAGTAGAATTTCAGAGCACAATTGAGCTGAGAATGGTATGCTATATTGTCAGCATAATCATTCTCAGACTTCATGAGATTTAAGATGAAGAATGAGCTACAGCATTCCAATGTGAAGAATCTAATAATTAGAGGACAAAAGTATACATGACAACTTCAGCTTGGTTTTTTTCTAAGCCAGGCCCTGAAAATAGGTATTACATGTACAGCTTTTTTTTTTTAAGTTCATAAATTCTGACATGTTTGAAATCATCCAGTAAACATCAAGGAAAAGTAATAAAAATGTAGAGGTAACGTATATATTTAGGGCTGCTGCCAATATGAGGTACTCTTGAGCAATTGCTTAAGGGATATTTCCCTTTCCCTATATTGAGTCCTGTGGGACTGAGAGCAGCATCTGATAGCTGAGCAATCTCCACAAGTTCTTTGATATTAGAGGCATTGTGGGAAACCCAAGTTTGACCAACTACCCAATGTCACTGGAATTATTGCTGTCAGCTCTATTTACAAAAGGCCAATTTGTAGACAGATCTGCACCATGTTCTGCAAGGCAGTTTAAAACCCATAGCATTTGTAACTACAAAGCACCATCTTTTGTGAATAGATTAAATCCTGTCAATAGCGTTAATGTCTCATGCTATTTAAAAAAACTGGATATGCTAATGAGATTCAAACTGAATTCATCTATGATTCATTTTGTATGAGCCTTTTTTAAGTGACTGATGCAAATCTCTTCTATAAGGACAGAAAATGTATAGAAAAAGGATTACAGTCTAGTAATTTCAAAAATTAAGCCTCTTTGCCTGGTTGCTCAAAATATTAAAAAATAAAACTCTTTTAGTTCATTAAGAAAAAAAAGATTGCTAAAATTATTCTTCAAACATTATGAAAATGGCCTGGCTCTACAAGGTTTTTTGAACATAATATAATATTCAGAATGTCCAAAACAGGATTTCCAGCTAATGGCAAATGGATTTCATTCTAATCAGTTTTCTAATAATGTCACCATCACTAAATTGTATTTCTTGATGCTTAATGTTTGTATATATTCCCATGTTTATGGTTTTTAAAAATGTTTTAAAATGTTCTATCAAACAGTTTTCATTTTATTTTTCAGACAATGTTGCAGTGGCTTCTTTTCTATAGAAAGGTTGTAAAGCCTATCTGGATAAACAGCCCTTGTTTTTAAATTATGACCAAACATAGTTTGTCTGCTTTAGTACTGATAAGTGTATTGTAACAGAATACACTTTAGTTGTGCATTATTTTGTTAAACCTATATGAAGATGGGTATTGCTTATGTATAATCAACAACTTTATGTTTTAATGTGTATTATATTTTATAAACCATTAATGAATATCATTAGTCTTGTAACAATTTGTTTTATTCCTTAAACAATTGCTTTTAAAACATAAAATGCAATAATTTCTTTAGAAATAACAAATTGTATTTACTGGCTGGTGCACTATATATTGTATAAAAATCCTATTTCTTCTGCTAGCTTAAGATTTAAAATAAATATTATTTATACATTAAGCTACCACAAACGAATAGCATTATCAGAAAAACTAAGACGAAGAGAAAATATACTACAAATATAGCACATATCGATTGCTTCATATGAAAGGGATGCATTTTATAAATCAATAAATAGGATATTAAAAATGTTCAACTTCACACTCTGCAAGTTAGTTTAACAAGCATAGTTAGATAAAACATAATAGTTAATTGACTCTATAGGCCCAAATGGACTAAAATCTTAGTTTCAGCTTGCAGCCACAACTTTGATTTATTTTTCCACTATGTTGTGGTGATCTCGTAACATTAGCTAGCTCAAAAAAAGCACAAACGCAATATAAGCTGCATATGTAAATATAATAGTTTTAAGTATTTAACACAAAGATATGGCTCACAAGAGATCCTATACAAAATGAAAATATTATCATTTATTTTTCTACTAGGTGCTTTATTTTAACAATAAAAAATGAAAAAGTATCAAAAGCCAAGAAATCATAGATGTTTACATGTCACACCTAATATAACACTTTAAACTTCACTAATATTATGTACAAAATGCCTATGCTATTTATGAAGTCTATATAATGATCCAAGATAAATATTACTCCTGGATTTTTGAAAAAGCACTGATGAAGATCTATGGGTGTGACTGGATAGAGGCCTCTTATTTTTCTTCACTGAAACATACTTCTCTTCCTTAGGAGGAGGCACAGGGATTGGTTTCCAAGGTATGGGGTTGCAAAAGGCTGGAGCTGGATAGGCATTTCCATCTGGGTATGCTGAAAAGTTCAGAAAGCAATAGTTAAGAACTAGTATGCAGGCTAAACTTTACCTTCAAACTGAAGAAAGCAGTGGATTAATTATAAAGTATTTGATAACCTGATTTAGTCATGATAACATGAAGATTTAAAGAGCTTTTCTTGACTGATTTATCTGGCATAAAGTTGCACTTTTTATCTACCTAAAACCATTGATACTCTTTTCAGCTCTGGTCTACAATTTACATAGGTTCTTTCAAATATTAATCAGAATTTGCTTACATGACAGCAGCACTTATGGTATTTTTACATTGTGTAGCCAACAAAAAACCATCATACCCCTAATTATAGCTTCTTCAGCTGCATCTGCCCCTTCTCTGGAATTCTGTAGCGTACCTCCACCCCTAGCCTGGGTTGGTTCCAGACAATCCAGTAATCATTTAATTGTTAGGTTGTGTGATACTATCTTGTGTTTATCTTCACTGGAAAGAAAAAGAAACCTCTATGTCTTTCTCTTTCTTCTTAGGCCAGGAGGATTAAAAAAAAAGTCTGTTGTCAGTGGTAACAGCAATACAATGTGACACATTTTAACCTATTTTCTAGATATAATGAAGTTGGTTATATTTGTAGGCATATGCAGAATTTCTAGGCTATTAAGTGTGCTCTGAAGGCCTGCCTTGGCTCTTAATGCCCCTTCACATCCAAAATATTTACCACCCGGCTCATTAATATTTTAAAGAAAACTTCTGAAAATCAACATTTCTATACAAGTTGAGGAGATATTGTATTACAGTAGTTGTCTGACTACTGATACAAACTTGCAAGTTTCCCATTGACATAGGCATAGCCAGCAGAAGCTGGGCGGGGCTTGTTTTTAGAATTCTGCAGCCATTCTTTGAACATCCTCTCTGATTTTTCTTTTTTCTCCTGTAATTCAGCTTCCCGTAGCTTTTCCTTTTCCTGAAAAAGTAACAGGCATGTAACAATATCTAAATACAAAGTGCCTTGCAACCTGTAAAAATATATTTCATCAAGATAATTGGCTGCTCTAGAAACAATTGAGTTATAGTTTACACATTAATAATTCTGAATTGGATTATTTAAGCCCATGATTAATTCTCACATTGAAAGAAATAGTTTTAAAGGTGCTTGTAACCAATACTTTCAATTTTCCGAACCAGATTTAAAACCAGAAAAATATTTACAACTTAATCATTATTCTGAGCAGATACAATATACAGCATCTACCTTCTTTCAGTGGGACTAGGGTAGCAGTACACTGACTTGTAAAGTAATCTTTAGATTAGAGATGCTGGCTTGCATATAATGACAGCAACCTTAGAATAAAATTGGGTCTAATTGGCCTATAACATGCTAGCCAAATCTGCCAAAGCCTACTAATATTTTGACCTCACTATAGAAGCAGGGAATGCAGTGTGTGTGCCATGGGAGAAACCTGACCTAAAAACACAGTCTATTTTTTTTTCCTTATTAAAAATGAATTGACGCTTGTTTTTATCTTGGATTGTTTTCTATTATAAGCTAACAGAGCAGCACTGTTCAAGTCAGATAACCATATATATTTTATAAACAATTTAACAGTTTTGTGAAAACCTCAGTAGACAATGTTCATGGCTGCATGTATTTATGATTATGCCACATGAAATACTGCAATTTTGAATATAAGAAGAATGGAACATTAAAAAGCATAATTAATGAATGGAAGTTTTAGAAATATGATACTTTATTTGCAAAAATAACAGAATAGGGAAAGATACGCTAGATCTAAAAGGTAGTCTGATCTTCTGGAATAGAATTGATGAGTACATAAAACTTTGCAATCCATCCTTGTTTCTTCCATGATCATATATTGCCTTATTATATTCTTTAAACCACTTGTCTCTTTCTGAAAAATTCACCAATTCCACCAAACTATAAACTTTTTGGTCTTCCTTTTCACCTATTTCTCTAAGGGAAGAGCATAATGAATGTGTGTACATATATGTAAAATTATTTCAGCTACTCTTATATTTAACTGGTTAATCGTTTTGTTCACAGTAGTTACTGTATTAACCACATTATAACAGATATTTCAGGACAATATATACAATAATTTAAAATTTAACAATGAATATAGCACCAAAATATATAGATGTCTCAAAGAGAAAGCAGATTAGAAAACTAGATTAACATGTGTATAAAAAGAAACCCCTATGCTGAAAGAAACTGTCAAATATGCAAAATGAGTTATTGTGGAAAAATATTCTACAAGTGTTACTTCATCACTGAAAATATCTTTCCACATACCCCGCAACTATGGATTTTTTGTGCTTCAGTCTTAAACCTAACAAACAAGATCCAATTGTCTTTAACCAGAAAAAAACAGGAAGAAACTCATTCTTTTTAAAATATTACTAATTTTCTCTAAATAAAAAGCTAAGTTAAACTTACTTTCTCGTCTTTCTTTTTTTGAAGATCTTCAGTATTCTTTTTCTTCAGCCATTCCTTATACATTTCTTTTGCTTTTTCCTTTGACTGCATTTCCTCAAACTCTTTTATTTCCTTTTCTCTCATTTCTTTTTTGAGCTTACGCTGTCTTTCTTTCCTTTCCTGCAGACAGTATTATTTTAGAAAATATAGAAATATTACTCCTCAGAAAATCTAAGTTATTGATATTCTGGTTACTTAATAATATCTGCACCTGAAGATATGAGTCCCTATGCAGATTTATTACCTGGCTTGTATACCATGGCTATTTATAAGGATACTATTCTTTTGTAAATTGAATCTGTAAAAGCCAATCTTGGACATGATCCAATGAAAGAAGGAGTGTTTCATTTCCACTTTCTTCTGGAAGAATATGGCTCTTAATATGGCACTTTTTGATTTTGCTACTTACCAGGGTGGGATTTGATTTAAATCAAGTCAAATTAAATCATGATTTAAATCACTAGTAAAAAGGCTTGATGACTTAAATCAACTTGATTTAAATCATAATTTTGAAAGAGTAACTTTCATCTCTGTCCCGCAGCAGCTCCTCTGACCCGCTGTTGATTCATCGACTGTCCCATTCACTTTAATGGGATGACTGGTGATGCGGCAATGACACAACAAGATGAGGGACATGACAGGCAGCAGGTGAGCGGATGCCCGCTAATAGGTGCTGCCATGATGGATCTGAAATGACAGGTGCTCTTTAATATTTATTAAATTTATTAAATAATATTAAATTAAATTATTAATATTTATAAGCTGCTTAGAAGGCTTCACTTTAATTTTTATTGCTTGTCCTTCCTGCTCACACTTAGAGCCTGGTAGTACAGACACATTTCTCTTCAAACAATCATACAGTTTACAGTGTACATAGATTTGCAAAACAATAGGATAAGGCAAATGCAAAGAATGGAAGACAAGTTTTCTTTAAAGTTGGAATTAAGTAGTTCACTTGGATAGCCAGAATATTTTAAATTGTATTAATTTTGAAAATTGAAAATGCCTCAAGTGTTACAATGGAAGCAAGCACTGAAGCCATTTTAATGACTCTACCATAACAAATAACGGCAAACTCAAAATAAGTCCTGTGACATTTTTACCAAACTGCAGCATAATTGCCCTAACTGATGACTCTTTTTAAAAAAGGAAAGCATAAATTTCTACCTGAAATAATTAAGATATGGTATTATGCTAAGCAATGCAACTGCTGTTGGATTGATACCAATAGAGGCCAGAAGATAATAATAATAGTATCAGCCATAGGCTGCTGCAAGACTTGTTCCTTATTAAAATGTATATATACTATACTTTTTAGATTATGAACCTGGTCTTCTGGCATCAGCCGAAAACAACCTAGATACCACTGAAGGTTAACTATCTCTATAGCAAAACACCAAGCAGCAGCAGCAGCGCGTATCAAAACATCAACTTTGAACATCTGAACATGCCAAAACTAGTATAGTTTGTGCTTTGTATTTAGTAAAAGCAGCCTGACACTTTAGTCAACAAGAGTTTTCGATTTGTCTACAGTGCCTCCACAGGAAGAAAATATAGCAAGACATGAATGGCAAACAAAAATTACAACATAACAGTATTTTTTAGGGAAATTCTATTAATTTCCCTAAAATAAAGAATTTAAAACACTGTGTACTTATCTTACAAAACCATTTTACTAGTTATATAACATTTTTTTTTGTTTTTGTTAAATTTGCAGTTAGAATTTTAACCTAGCTGCTAAATCTCCTTTGGACCTTGTCATTCTTGGATGATTTGGCAGCTTCTGGAAAATAATCCTGTGAGCCAGAAATGAATGGAGATGCCCCAAGACTGACTGAGTCCTGAAACAGGTCTCCTTTGCCTGGAAAGTCATGTCTGGAGCACTTCAAACTGCATCAGCTTTGAACAATAAACTGCTAAGCTGCCCCAAGGATAGCATGACCTGGAAACGGCTGGCATTTTACATATCTGATAATTGATAGTTTTGGAATCTTTCTGGGTATAATACACTATATTGCCAAAAGTATTCGCTGACAAATGCTTCTGATTATGTGGATGGGTGAGCAAATACTTTTGGCAATATAGTGTATTTCATACATTAATTTTATTCTACAAGGCTTACTAATTTTTAGATATAATATTCTTTTTGTATAAACATGGTTTATAAACTGATAAGGAGGGCTATTGCAATTAATATAACATTTGTATCATATTAAAGTAACTGATACTGCAAGGCTGAATGAAAGATATTCATTCTCTATCAATTATGTAATATTCTAAAGAACTCATCTTTCTAAATCTGAGCAAGAATGCTGCTTTGAATTCCATTTAGATTTTTTATACATTTTAAAAGTTTATATCCTTAATATTTTACTATAAGACAACAGACTTAAAATTTAATGATAAAATATGAAATGTGGAAAAAAAATCAGTGCAATATTTTTTTCTGAAAAATCCAAAACATTTTGAATGATTAATGTTATTCTTTAGGATGCACAAAATGTTAAGGATATGTTTATCCCTCAATGCTTTCTAATACACATTAAATAGGAATAAGTGTGATAGTAGATCATTTATTTTTGTTTTTGTACATTGAACACAACTTAATGCCAAAGATGCACTTGTGATCTAAAAGAATTTTTTTTTCTGTTTCATATTTTTTTTAATTCTTAATCTTCTTGTTGAAAGGTTTTAGCAAACATTATAAAAATAAGTTTCAAATATTCTGAATCTGCGTTTTTACATTTAAAGCAAAACCTGTTAATTTGATTAGCAAAGTATACTATGTGTAATAGAATTTATGCTTCTAAATCAACAAAATTGATTTTAAATATTAAAATTGGCATTTAAACACTAAAATAGGCATCACAAATAATAAAAACTTGTCACTCCTATTTTCTAAATGTTGTTAATTTCACATCATGGGTTACCAAAATAGATTAATTCTATTATATAGTTTGAATAAAAGTATGTTCCAGACAACTAGAGGAAAGTTGGGCTGTTTTTAATTCTGATATCCAATATCTAGTGCATATTTCCCAAATTTGCAACTTCTACATATCACCAAATTCTTAGCAATAGCCAAGTTGGCTGGGAAATTCTATAATCTGCATTTCCACTTGTCTGACAGTAGGCAAGAATGAGGAAACACTGCTTGCTATACAACAGAGTATTCTGAACTACTTGCAAAGTATATAAAAATTATCATAAATAATGTAAGCATAAGCTAAATTATTATTTGGTTATGAATTATATAATTTGTGTTTAAATCTCATCTATTTTCTTGCCTGAAGCTCAAATCAATAGAAAACAGAATTTAAACAATTTTTAATATTAAATCAGCAGAAAGCAGATATTATTACAAGAAGAATTTACAAAAAACCCACAGGAATTTCTCTTTAACTGTGATGAATTTATACTTCATTAGTGGCACTGAAACTGAGCAAACTACTTACCCAGAAAAAAAGTCCTCAGAATACGACATGGAACCTAATTCCAAGAATATACCTATGTTTATCTGCTATTAATTTATCAATCTTACTCACTGTTATTAACAGAATAAGAAAGGTCATGTTTTCATCCTATGGGGAAGGAAATACATTAATTCCTGCTGAATCACCAAAATAAAATCTAACTAAAAATCTACAGTGGATTTTAAAGCTTAGGAACTAAAATATTATTTTGGTTCATATTAAAACAGATACTAAATGCCATGTCACAAGTATAATATATAGCTGAAAGAGAAAAGCAGTTCTTCACCCTTTTCACCTCTTCATTTTTCTTCTGGACCCACTCTTTGTGTTTCTCTTCAGCAATTAATTTTTTTCTTTCTCGTTCTTGTTTTACCTTTGTTTCCTCCATTTGCTGATTCATTTCCTATTGAAACAGATGGAAATTACTCTTTGCTTCTTGATTACTTTGCATAAACCACAGCAATTTTGAATCCAAATACAGTTCTCACTGCAAAGTACATGTCAAACTTGTTTTATTTTAAGGTAATGAAAGTAATAACTTCCAGAAATCTTTTTGCTACAAGATGTTTCATCATGATGTGTGTTTAACTTATCATGAAGTTTTCTCTAATGAATAAGTATGCAGTTGTATAAGGGCCGACATGAGTTAATGAATATCTTGGATGTCTTGTCCTTCCAAAACTTGTAATTTAAGCTTGTTTGATGAAAACAATAAACATGGAAGCAAGTCATTTCTAGATAAGATCCACAGGCTGAAATTCACGTTTTGAGGTCTATGTCCAAATGCTTTTACTCTTCAGAACATTAACTGTAAGGTGACATTCTCCAAGTCACCCCAAAATGTATTAAGCAGAAAAGGATTAACCTATTTTCTTGTCAGAGGTAGGGCATGACTTTGGAAAACTGCGGAATTGCCCTGACTTTCCTTCTCAGCTATCCCACTGACTTAAACTGTAAAATACAATGTGCTCGGGCATTTATTGAATGTGCCAAACATACTAATTATATTTCTGACTGATTGGGGGCAATGATTCATACTGGCATCAATGTCCCTTGTTGAGAAAGATGAATTTTCCTCTGAGAATTAGAAACCCCAGTTTGTGCAGGCAATGAAATCAAACTCCAGATTGCTTCTTCACTCAAAAAAAGTTAATGAACAATTTATCATGGTAAACATAGGTAAGGATCCCACAAGGGACTCAAATGTCTTACCATCATTACATTTCTGAACACTGTGGATATTGTACTGATGTTTGATCAAATGTAAGGGCCTTGAATTCTCTCACTCAAGTTCCCTGTGTGGAGGAAAGCAAGACTATGCAGGTCTGTTCTACTAACCTCATCTTCCTGCTTTTCTCATGTTTCTGCTCAGAATACATGAATATGGCATCCATGCGTAATATGCAACATATGAAACATAATAATCTATTTAGTGATATCAACATCTCTGTATAATTATTGGCTACAATCAAACATTCTGATCTAATGAAGCTCTAACTGATACTGATAGGGCTACATAATGTTCTAAGCCATAATGTAAATTGGTTTTTTCTTTAGCATATTGTGTAAACCCAGCTCTTAAGATTTGTAAAAATGATTTATGTAATGTAGATGTTTATTGTTGTAACCATAGTTCACAACATATGAAGATGCCATAACATACAATAAACTAACCATACTGAAATTATACAAGAGAGTAACAGAAGTATTAGAAGTAAAAAGGTTACAATAAAGCTACAACTAAGATCTTAAATATTTATAAGTGTAAATGACAACAACTTGTTTGCTGACTGTTGGAAACAGTTTAATTTTGCAAGGCTGGAGGCCTTGAGTTCATCTGTCATTAATAATTTGGGCCTGATCCCATTGTAAACAGAGCAGTGAAGGATATAATGGATAACAGCTTCCACTTGATCAGCACCACCACCACCACCACCACGACAGAGGCATTGTTCAATAGGGAACTTACAAACCCCTCTTTGTGATATGCAGAGGGCATGGCTTGCAGGCAAGGGATGCTAAAGTCATTTCTCAATGAAGAAACCAGTTATTTTAAACAGGTGCTGGGAGAGGTTTCTATATTTTTATAATAATGATACCAACATGAAAACATGAAAACATTGCTTATTGCAATGTTTCATCCCAGCAACCGTTGTTTAATTAATATAGCATGTTTAACAAAATTGAAGAACACACAACAACCACTTGGTACCCTCATTTCTTTACTTAACAATAGAGAAAATTATTTCTTGAATCTAGGCCAAATTGACTTCCTAAAGATTGCTCAGAATGTTTTATAATAAATTGAGAATTTAAAGCAACAAGTTTTCTTCTTTGCCAAAAGTCCCATTTGTTTCTTCAGTTACTAGAATTCATACCAAGAGCCAAGGTGGCGCAGTGGTTAAATGCAGCACTGCAGGCTACTGCTAGATCAGCAGGTCAGCGGTTCAAATCTCACCGGCTCAGGGTTGACTCAGCCTTCCATCCTTCCGAGGTGGGTAAAATGAGGACCCAGATTGTTGGGGGCAATATGCTGACTCTCTGTAAACCGCTTAGAGAGGCCTGAAAGGCCTATGAAGCGGTATATAAGTCCACTGCTATATTGCTATTACCTCGAAAGCTGCAGGAAGGTTTGCATTAGGTAGATAAAATAATAGTTATGACAATAAACTCTTTCACCAGTCATTCAAAAATTGCTATTGAATTATAGTCAAAAATGTGCATCAGTATAGATGGTATTGGAATGACAGAATTTTTCATAAAATACAGGTAATGCAAACAATATTAAGACTGCATCATTTCAAAAAATGAAATGAGAATATCATTAGAAAATTAGTTAAGTTCATGAGCAAAAAAGAGTACTAACTTTTTAGAAATAAATTTAATTTTGAAAGGCACAAAAGCTCAAGATATATCTCTAACCGTCATGTAACATACTACAGTTTATCACAACTTATGTCAACCAAAATATACTTTTACAGCCAACCATCTCTTATCCTGGATCATATAACTTCACTTACCCGTGAACAGCACACATTTTAATGTGTTAAAGCTTCAATACATATGTAGGGTTTTTTTTTTTAAAAAAAGCATTACATTTTAAATTTAAATGTTTAGGAGGGAGTTGATTAATTAAAATGCAAGTAATAGGTTCTATCAAGCATAACATAAATACAACAGAGTAAAATATGTACAACTAGTAATGAATCAGGACATAAGCAGCAAATAAAAAGCATGGCAAATATGATCAAAATATAAAAACAATCTGTATTTAAAAAATAATTGGGAAAGTATGCATTTTGATGTCTCATAGTCGTTAACTATAAAGATAATAAGCTATGTATTCACCTCAAAAGCTTTTGCTTGTAAACGAGCACGTAGTTCTCTCTCTTTGGAAAGGAACCATTCTTCCCATGGTGAAAGATTATTGTAAGCAAGTGAATGTTTATTTGTATCCTTAATTTGTTCCAGACTGTGAATTGACAAGTAAGAAATCAGATGCAATAGTGTTTAATGAATACCATTTTAAAACAAATCTTTGTTTTTTTTAAAAAAACAAGAAACAAGTAATATTATGAACTGTTCTTTAGAATATTACTATAATTAAGGGGCCTTTACCCCTTACTGTTTGCTACTGTATAGGCTTCTCTCCCTTTAACACTCTCCATGCAATTCTACAAATCTGCTTCTATAGGAAAATAGAACGAGGTCACAGGAGAGAGAAATAGTATTATAATGAAAGTCAGTATAACCTTAGTACAGTGGTTCCCGAACTTGGCAACTTTACGACTTGTGGACTTCAACTCCCAGAATTCTCCAGGCAGCTCTGCTGGCTGGAGAATTCTGGGAGTTGAAGTCCACAAGTCTTAAAGTTGCCAAGTTTGGGAACCACTGCCTTAGTAGATTTCATCCAATGTTACACAGTTCTACTTATATAGCACAATGTCTCTCTCCTCCTGTATACAGAAATATGTAGCAATAGTTAATAAATTAAATTACAATGAAAGTGTTTTTCTCCAATAAACTTTTTTTCAGTGTATACTTGTCACAGAAGTTATGGCTTTTCTGTATAATATGTATGTATATGTGTGTGTATATACATACATACATACATACATACATACATACATACATACATACATACACATATACATATATATACACATATACATATACATATACACACACACAATGTATAGTATAATGTAAATATTCGTTCAGAGTGTGATCAACACATACATAGAATATTGTAGTCATATATGCTAAAGAATATCAAAAGCCCAAACCCATGTGTTTCAGAATTGCAGATTTTTCATAATTACATTAGGTAGAGGAAAAAAGTGATATGATTAAATTCATGATTTGATCCAAATATATATTTTCAATATATGTGAAAATGATTATATCTAAATTTAATTTGTTAAAAATGTATATTATCATAAAAATGATAATCAGGATATTTCATCTATGACTCAATAAGGTCTTTATGATACAGTAGAATATAGTCCTATCATATCATTGTTTGCTAGCATATCAGTATGCAATTGTTACCATAGTACCCTGGATTTTTTGAAACAACCACAGTATTCAGATGCATGTTTTTGATTTTTAGAGTTGCAATGAAGTTAATTATACTATGGCTTTTGGAATTAATTTAAATAATGAGGCCTTGTGATAGAATACCAATATTTGTTTCCCTATCATATTACAATAATGTATAATAATGGTTATCAATTTAAAGATGCAGAGGGAAGGTAGTGAAGTTTCTGTCCAGATTTTTTTGGTTGGGAAATGATCTTAGATGTACGTAATGAATAACTTTAATTCTTCAAACACATTAAACATAAATACAAAACAAAAAATACTTAAAATATATTGTGATCCAATAATATTCCTTTTTCTATTACTTTTTAATAAACATACACTTGCTACAGGAACTGTAGGAATATGTATCAAGTTCCTTCTTGTCATAGTAAAGATAAGTCTTGCCAAATACTAATATTTGTAGGCATCCTTTCTTCAGCCTTCCAAACCTGGTGTCTTTCAGAGACACATTGGTCCAACTATGCAGGAATTCTTTGAGGTGAAGTCTCAACACAATTGTTGAGTTTAGGGAAAGTGATCAGGATTATCATTTTTGATAATCAGGATTATCATTTTTGCAGTTTATCTCTGATTACTTTTAACAGTTTTGTTTTCCTTGCCTTAAACACTGCATGTTTAATCAAGGCAATGTTTTTATAATAGTGCTTATTTGATCCAGGGTCATTTGATTTACTAAAAGCCCCAAATATGGATATTTGAAAAGTAACTAAAATTGTTTTTTAAAGTTAATTTTGCCTATTTTCAATGTTATATAAGCCATTCATGCAATGTTCTCTGATTTTGTTCAATCCCAATTTATATGTCTTCATCTAATTTGGAGGATATTCAATTCTCCAGACCAATTTATAAAAAATTGATGTTTGTACCTCTTCTTGGATGTAAAGTACTTGAATATTCATCTTATTTCTTAAAATATTTAGTAATCACTAAGCTTGTTTTCAGTTATTTATTGATATTATCATTTTAACTTTCTAACACCTTCCTTTATGGGAGAGGAATATCCAATAAATCTCTGATAAGATAGAAATAAATTTCTAGGGAAGAAATTGGATTTCTAAGTTTTATATACCTGCAAGATGTATAAACTGCTTCAGTCTAATATGGTTCTATGCAGTACATAGAGCAGAAGCCATTTTCTCTTATCAGTTTAGAAACTGTAAAATAGTGAAGATTAGCCTTTGTGGTAAATATGCCGTTAACCAAGCTAAGGTATTTAAAAATACCACGATGCACTTTCATGTATAGATGCGTGCCACTTCCAGTGCTTTGGGGTAACTTTATTGGGGCACTAACAAGCAGCAACACTGTACAATAGAACAAAGGGGGAATTTTTGCCATTTTGCAGATTATCTAGGCTCTGTCCAGTAGTGATATAATTCCTTGTTTCAGTTTGTGGCACCTCAGGGCAGAGGCCTTCGGATAAACAAAATGCTTTCCACCAATATTAAATATAGCTTTCCAATGCGCCTTCCGAACTACCTGGGAGCCCCGTTAGCGATATATCTATATCTAGCCCCGTTATATATATATCTATATATATCTATATATCTATATCTATATTTATATACACATATACATATACATATATATAAATACATATACATATACATATATATATAATGTCTAATAAAAGTAGAAAGTTGCAATGCGAGTGACACATTACCTATGGTGGTGTTTCATCTTCTCAGGGATGCTCGATCCCCTGCTAGTGATTGTTGTTGTTTCTCCCTCTCCCCCATGGTGGAAATCTGATAACTCTGGATGGAAACTGTCAGAGATCAGGGAGAAAGTGGAAGACTTGCCGGCCCCCTCATCGTCAGAACTAGCAGGGGAAGAATAGACTGCCTCCCGCCTGCTTTTGGGGGGCTCGGAGGTAGGCATGATGGTGACTAGTACCTGCGAAGAAAGGAGCGAATGGAGCGCTAGGTCTTCCCGGGCCCCACTTTTCCCCGCCTCGAATAACGCTCGACTCTCCCCACCCCGCTACTCGAGGCTACGGCCTCAGCCCCTCTCGCCTCCATCTCTGGGGTTCTCCTTTCGCCCATCAACACCCCCAGCCCTCGCGCCTCCCCCTTCCCTTTCAACGGTCCAAGGACGGAACGCCGCCACGCTACCTGAGGCCGCCGCTTCTAAACCCGCAGCGCCTACTCGGCTCCCACTCGTCCCTGCGGCACAGCCGACTCCACCAATCATTATGCGCTATGGGTGCCATGGCAACAGAGACGCCTCCCTGCGTCTCTCTCAGAAAGCCCGCCTTAGAGCGTCTCGGTGCCCGCTCCGCTTTGGCGGTGCGTAGCATTAGGCTCCTCCTACCTATCTACTTCTCCCGAGAGCTAGTTTTCATTTTAACCTTTTCCTTCCCTGGGTGACTTACAGCGATTTAATAAATGCTCAGAGCCCACAACTGCATGTGTGGGTCTGTTATAATCCTCCCGGCTTTTTCTCTCGCTGTCCAGTTATCTCTGGCTGAGTTACTTCAACAATGCATCGCCTCCGTCACTATTGCAGGCGAATCTTCATTTCACTACTGGGCATCAAGCTGGCGCGAGTGTTTTTGCGCAACATGTCAAAGCTTAGCCAAGGGGCTTAAGTTCCCCGTGAGGCTGAGGCTTGGAATGAGGAAACAATGGAGTTCGAGCGCTGCTTGCATGTTTCTTTTTTTCTCCCCTGCTCCCCAACCTCTGCTGGAATCTGAATTAGGAAGCTTTTCAGACAAACAAATCCGTTCCCGAACCCCTTCAGGTTCTGAATTATGATATTTTTACGCTGCTTTTCCTGCTAACATGGGGCAAGTTACCCCCCCCCCCCAAAAAGATGTTGAGACTTTGGGCAAAAAGTGCAAAGAGGAGCACTTTTAAAGCCTGGAGACTAAAACATATGAAGCACGGTTGCAGGGTTTGGATTTGGCTAGAATAGACTAGAGAAAAGAAGGACTAGGGGGTTTATGATAGTAGTGTTCCAGTATTTGAGAAACTGCCACAAAAAAGGGGGTCAATTTATTTTCCAAAGCATCAGAGGGCAGGACAAGAAACAATGGATGGAAATTAATCAAGGACAGAAGCAACCTAGAAGAGTAACCTATCTATGAGGACAATTAACTAGTGGAGCAGCTTGCCTTCAGAAGTTGTGGGCGTTTCATCACTGGAGATTTTTAAGAGGTCACTTGTCTGAAATGGTATAGGGTCTCCTGCTTGAGCACGGGGTTGGACTAGAAGACCTCCAAGGTCCCTTCCAGCTCTATTCTAAGTGGCAGCCACTATTGTACCTTCAACCATCACTCTTCCCTGCAACCTTAGAAAATTAAAAGCTCCCAGGCAGGTTTCAAAAATTCAGATGATCAGTGGATGGTATTCTTTGCTCCCTTCTAATGATTGTTTGAATCTTTTTGCAATACATATATGATAGCCCGTCTCCATCATTATGGATGCAGTTTTTGAATGTTCCTTAAATACGTCCAGAACAGCTCCCTTTTTAGAGAAATCTTTCAAGCAGATGTTATCCCTGCTTATGCAACAATCTGTTTGAAGTCACTTTGGAACTTGTTCTATAGGTTCTTCACTATCAAGACAGCCAAGTTCTCAATTCCTGCCCTGGATGAACCACCCTTTGATTCATGGCTTACTGGATGCCTCCTCTGACCTTAGAGTCCAGAGTGCTGCTGTTTATACTGTTGTAGACTTTCTTGCCAACTGCTGCATTGGTTGGGAAGGCAAAAAGATAGCAATACCAACTGACAGTGTTGACATATCATGCCCCAGATGTGGACACACCCAATTAGGTGGATCTGGTAGTTCATGAACCTCAGGGCACAACCCAAATACCAAAATTGCCACATTATGATTAGGAACTTCTTCTCAACTGGTTTCATTATATCAGTTATATATCATTCATATATAATCTAATGTAGCATTAGGTTATATATGTATACTCTAAGAAATGTAAGCATGACAACAGAACATATTAGAATACTTTCTTGTTTTCATTTTTATATAATTTTACTAAGAACAATTTAGGCTTACAAAATTATAGTATACAAGAATGATAATAGCTCATATTTTGTACAAGTTAAGTAATTTTGGTACACAAAGCTTCTGGCTTTTATTACAGTAACAATATACAACTGAAGTTTATTTACAATGGAAAAAAATATAAACCACAATTTAAACATTCTGCTACTGGCAGCTTCTATACTTGAGGAGGTAGCTTTAATTAACAAAAGGTACTGAAGCCACATTTCCCATCAAGTGTTCTATCAAATAATTTACAAACCAAGAAAAATTATTTTTATGCACACTATGTACAGTTTAAATTTCCTAACTGCAATTCTAATGTTATTTAATAAGAATATGTGCCAGAATTTCTGGTTTGGCAGTAGAATTGCTCTCATTTAACATTTTTGTTTGAAAAGATGTAGCTTATATGCATTGATAACTAGAGAAAAAGGTTAATTCTAAAATGCAATGATCTATGTATCTCCTTGCTTGCCCTTTTAAGGAAAGTCAGCCTGGTTTCACATTACTGTAACATAACAATGAAATAAAAAATCCCAAGTATAGGTACTTTGCGTTGTTCTGTCTCTATATTAGGAACATCTCAGCCTCCTTTAGCAATAGCACTATAACATTTAGTCTTATATACTACTTCACAGTGCTTTACAACCCTTTCCAAATGGTTTTAGAGTCAGCATATTGCCCCCAACATTCTGGGTCCTCATTTTACCCACCTTGGAAGGATGGAAGGCGGAGTCAATCTTGACCCTGGTGAGATTCAAACTGCAAATTGCAGGCAGTCAGCAGAAACAGCCTGCAATAGTACATTCTAACCACTGTGCCACCAGTTTTTACTCGTATAAAACCTATTCTGTTAATATAGTCTACCCCAGATTTTGCTGTGTACCTTTCAGATGTATAGGATCACCTATTAATTAATTGGCAATTGGAGAGCACCAATTTGGGGAAGATCGTAGTATTTGCTGCAACTTCACTGAAAATGATACTTTAAAATGATTTTCATGTACACAAAGTAGATTTTGTTTTTGTTTTGCTGTCGAAACAACATATAACCCAACATGCACATTTAAGATTATAGGATGATTGAGAATTCTGTTGCCTTTGTGAAAATTGCTTAGGGAGGTATTAGAAAACCCACAAAATGCCTGCAGCCCATTTTCCAATATACATATGTAGATAAGAACATCCCCATTTTAGAGGCGAGAAACAACTATTATGGCAGAACTCCAAAGTGAATCTCAAGACTGTAGGAATGTTCTAATAGTATATATTTTCATCAGAAGTTAAATATTAGTGCAGCAAACCTGAGTTTGATGTCCATTTAAGTATGCAAAAGATCAGTTTCAAATTGTTTTCAAGCAGTACTCTCAAAATAAAAATTACTATGCCAAACTACTCAGAATATATTATAGGGGTGATATGTATTTGGCTGAAATAAATAATTTTAATTATAGACAAATTAATCCATAATTTGACCTAAGAAAATGTTTTTTTGCCTGTATTTATCTCACAGTTGCATATGGGAAAAATATTCCCATCTTTTGGCCCTGCAGTAAATTGTCCTGAGATTCAGTCAAAAATGCTATACAAAAGTTAGCAACAGCTCCCCTGCCCAGTTTCCTCCCCCTAAAATCTATAATATTCTGCTGTTTTGTGCTTATTTATAAAAGTTATCACGTTCAATATCACAACAAAAAATGAAATTAAAATTGCGTAACATGGAAATAAGCTTCAAATATATAGTTGCTTGGAAAAAAGGTTTTTAAAAATGGATTACAAATTTTGGTTTTCTAATTATTTACAGAAGGAGCAACAGCTCTTATTTAAAATGTATAGCTCATGGTACTTAGGCATACATCCCTTATTTATAATTAATATCATACAATGATTAATAAAAGTGCTTTCAGATGAAAGAATGAAACAGGCATGGTCTATATGAAGCATCATGCTTCCTCCTTTTTAGCATATGGATTGCTTGCAGTAAAACCTTTCAGTCTTTAATCCTCGGGGTGTTGTAGGCATAACGAACTAAGGGAAAGCCTCTGCTCTGATAAAAGCAAGCACGTCCACAGGCCTGCACCTGATCTGAACTATCCGATACAAATGAGTCCTCTTCGTCAGCGTAATCAGAATGGGCAGACTGCGTACCACAATCTGACCAACAGCCGTCAGGCCTTTGGCAAGGCACTACAGTCAGAGCAGGACAACTGTGAGATTTTACTAAATGTTTACATGGTGCAGGCTTGGATATAAGAAGTGACTCACAACATTCGCACATGGTTAAGCTACCCTGCAGATGGGTGTACATGCTGCAGTCGTAGTAGAAATCCTGAGTCCTACAGCCAGTTTGTGTATTGACAGCAACTGTTCCAGTCCCATTCCTCTTGGTGATGTGCCATCTCAGTAACTTCCAATCTTCCTTGAATTTGGGGTTGAAGAACACATATAAAACTGGGTTCAAACAAGCGGGCAGTGGAAAAAATATCAGAGTGACAGACTTCATAATTTCAGGGCTGATGGCGATTGCAGTGATGAGTGGAGCAAAAGAGAAAAATGCAACAGGGCAAAAAAAGATGCAGTTGGTGAAGATGAGCCAAGCAACATGTTTAATCATGCTAGCTTGATTGTTCTTGGAGAGATCTTCCTTTTCTAGCTTGCAGTAAAGTTTTGTATAAATAACAGCCATTAGCAAAAAGGCTAATGAGTTAAGGAGCACGAGAGTAACCGTGAAGCCCAAAGAAGGGGCTTCTCCAGTAGGAAAGGGTAAGCAAAGGGGTGACCCAGAATATTCTCCTTTATGGAAGACTGGCAAGCATGCTGCTATCAATGTACACAAGAATGCAAATACGGCTGCAATTCGAAATTGTTTTCGATGGCTGCTTTTACCCTTTTTAATGATTTCTTTGGCAGACAAGCTCCGTTCAATAGTAGCCAACAAAAGGAAAAAAATTGCCCCTTCTGAAGAGAAGATAGCCAGAAACCGAGCCACTTTACAACCATTGCCAGTCTCCCACCAAATACCAAATTCAGCAAACCGTCCCCAGGAAACTGCATCCAGGAAAGTTAATATACCGGTGTAGATCCCCATCAGTAAATTAGAGATAGAGATCAAGCCAATGAACAATTTGATCGAAGGAAGTGAAGTAGAAGAAACAAATATACTTAAGATGACAAGCACATTGAAGAGTAAGGCCACCAAAAAAATAAACCAGACTGTAAGACGAATCATCCAGCTTCCCAGTAAATATTCGCATGGCTTGAAAGCACCTAAAAAAGAGGAGGGGAAATATGCTAAGAGAAAAATATTGCTAGTTGCAGCATATTATATAACAGACAAGTATTTTTTTTTTCTTGAAAACAACAAGAACATTTACAATCAAGGTTAGATTAATGGAAAAGATAGATAGTGGAGCAATTAGGTAAGAAAATACTCTTGAAATAACAATCAAACGAAGACACACTTGAGAAGCAGTTTTATAACCTAGGTGAAATAGATCAAAATTCAATTAAGCTTCACATAATCAACTGACTTGCACTTATATATAAATAAGTGCTTGATTGGATCCAATTGCCAGATGGCACTTGGGGAATTTCCCAATGATCTGGAGCACAGTTGAATCCTTTGTTGGCTTATATGAAGATATAAATAAGAAGAATGCTAGACAGGACATCTCCCAAGTATCTCTAGGCCCGCTGATGCCAGGAAGCTGCTTGGTATACTGAAGAATTTCGGGAAATTCATATTGCAGAGCTTCTGCTACTGGTATATATTTTTTACCAGTTATACTTAAGTATTTCTGATATTGTGCAATATAACTGCATTGACTGAAGCTGCTGTTTTTGTGCCCTGTTTAAAGAAGCCTTGACTGAAGCGTTTATACATTCATAAATGAATATGTGTAAAATAGAAGTACTGATGCAATTAGTATTTTCAGAAAAGAAAAAGGAGAATGATTTTTTTTTGAAAATCAGAAAACAAGCTACTTGCCAACTGTTCATAACTTTTTTGCTCTGCTCTTCCACTTAGTAAAACTGAGAAGAAAGTGGAACACTACTTCACTTATTCATACTTCTACTACAAAATCTATTTTGCATCTGCTTTCAAACCTCCTAAGCAGTAGCATATCTAAACATGGTAAGGATGTAAAGCATTAAGCAGAAACCACAGGGCAGGAAGCACAGTTGAACAGGATGACATTACTCCCTGGGAGCAACTGGATAATGCAGAACTTGCAATAAGTGCCTGGACTACTGCCTCATTAGAAAACAAGACCCTTTTTACATTGATAATGTCCTATTTATCATGGATCAAAATTTATGTCCTTTCTCATGCTAGAAGAAGAATAGGAAAATATCAGTGTAAAGAGGGTCTTATGGCTTACAGTACAGTACATGAGTACCATCTCTGGAAACAGTGCCATATTTCTAAGGAAGCTGAAGAAGCTTGCATTTTTTTATTTCAAAGCCTTGGTCTGCAATTTTTGAGAATTCAGTTTGTCTGTCAGTCTGAATTCTGAGAGAATGCTAGCACACAGACATGTTATCTTTGTCAAAATTAAACAACTGCATATTAATAAGGGCAAAGCAGCCTATTAAAGATCAGTTAGAAAAAAATATACGCTTTTTATTAAGAGCCAACATATTTATCAATAATTAGTCAACCCAATGAAAAATCCTTATTTTTTTTTCAAAATAGCATGATAAATGAAGGAAAACCAAAAATGTAAGTACACTTTGATTTCGGCATAATATGCACGAAGCTCCTCATTTCGTTGTTAAAAGAAATAGCTGCATAATATTCCTCTATTTATTTAGAATTATTTGGCCACCCAACTTTCTATAGCAACTCTGGACAGCTAATAGATAAAAACACATACAAGAAACAAAACAACAAATATATAAAACTTATAAGTCTTTGCATATATAGGAAACAAAGCAATATATATAGAAGAGATATAGTCCAAAGATGTAAAAAGGACCCAGTTATTTTAGCTCATCAAAAGCTATATGTGATGCAGCTACTTACAAAATCAATTTTATACTGCACACACTTGATCTTAGCCAAAAGGCCGAGAAGCGATAATTTTATACTGCATAAACTTATCATATCTGCATTAGTGGACGTAATTACTCTATGCTATTATATTCTTGATCATTAAGGTCATGTCTACATGCTATATTTTAATAAGGTCATTAATAAATCAGAGTCAGAAAATTAAATTCTATCATTGAATACATTGAATAAGCTTAGGTTGCAAAACAGAAAATTAAAACTAGTCACAAAACACTATCTGCAAACTTATCATGATGTCATGCAGAAGGCATGAGAAGTAGCCACAGATGCAAACGGGAAAGGAAGCAGACTTTGCAAAAACTTTAGTTATTAACAGTGTCAGGCAGTGGAACAGATTGCTTTAAGAAGTAAAAGGTCTCTGAGAGAATGCTTAAGCAGATGCTGTATGCTGTAGATCAGGGGTGTCAAACTCACATCGTCACGGCAGGATCATGTGATGTATCGGTACTTTCCTCCCTTCACTAAATCAGGCATGGGCATGGCCAGCGCATGACACATCCGGCCTGTAGGCCAGAAGTTTGACAGCCCTGCTGTAGATGCCTCCTCTACTGCACATCCTTTAATATTTTGAAGAGCAGGCAAAATGTCATCTGACAAAAGGCAGACAGCCAAGAAAACTACCTGTATCCTTTATCACACAATTAATTATATACTTGAATAAAGCAAACATCTATAACTTTATCTGAAATAGAAAGGGAGGTGGACACAGAATATGTACCTGTGGTGGGAGTACAGTGGATTACTGTTTGACCTGGTTCTTTCACTTCAGCACTGCTTAAGTCATCTACATCTGGTGTACCTAGATTAAAAGAACCAAAAATCAGATATACAGAAATATTAAATTCTGCTTCATATATTTTATTTTTAAAAATTACAACTCAAGAAACTAACTTTTTTTTCTCATTAAGTCAATCTTGACTCTGAGTGATTGCCCAGACAAAGATAAGTTTTAGAAATTCTTTTAGATAGGACAGCTTTTCAGGGGAATAGCATTTTTACATGGAAATATAGTGAAGCATAAGCATATTGTTATGCAATTATCCCTCTTCAGATATAATTCAATTATTTCATGTAATAAAAATTATTTGGACCAGGCTCTGATATGCCATTACTTTGGAATTTCTTGACCAGAAATATTATACATGTCTATACTCAAATCATGGCAAGCAAACATATGGATCAGCCTCAGCTGATCTTAATCATTAAATGATATAGTGTAGAAACAAAATATTCTGCATGACTGTTTAAATAGGTTTAAATAGGATACTATGTTCAAAGTATAAACATAGTTAACATCTGAATACAATAGCACATACTCTATTAACATCATTGAATCCTTTTAAATTTTAAATAACCTGTATATATTATTATTGTATCAGAGCTCTCACCTTGATCATTTAGGATTTCTCGACTCTGATTTTGGAGGCTGGGGTCTTCAGGATTAGAATTCAAATAAGAGTCACAACCCCAGAAAGGACAACATTGGTAGGCATAAGGAACAGAGAGAGATCTGAAAGTTTGAAGAGAATAATAGGGGAGGGAGGAGAGAGAATATTTATTTTACTTAACATATTTGTATTTTGCTATAATTTGATTGTGGAACAAAGCAATAAAGTTACAACAATAATGTATTAATAAATAAAATAGAATAGTAAGGAAGAGATCGTAATTATGGGCCCACAAAAAAAAACATAACTTTCTATATAATATCTGACCAGGACTTAGCTCCCTCATTCTAAACCTGCTGCATTTCTTGAGGTTGCTTTGAGGACATCCCCATTTACAGTACATTTTAGTAACTTCTCAGGAAAGTCATTGATGGTAATACTGGCTGGGCCAGAAATGTAATTGGTAAATCCATCACTGATAAAAATAGGGGCTATTCACAATCACGCTAGCGCACCCAGAGACAATCCTGACCTTGTGCCTCCATTAGTCATATTGCCAAACTGCTGGCATATCTGAATAACTTTCTCAGAGAAAACAAAAACACAAGGCATTCACAATTTGCTATCACAG
The DNA here is from genome assembly GCF_009769535.1 of Thamnophis elegans. NCBI lineage: Eukaryota > Metazoa > Chordata > Lepidosauria > Squamata > Natricidae > Thamnophis > Thamnophis elegans. Next base: position 94,507,385 of record NC_045541.1, on the reverse strand, counting down.
ACTCTAACAGACCTTCCCAGAACTTTCTGAAGTTACATCAGCAACCATACTAGCAGAACAGCTTCCTTGGGTGATTTTCCACAATTCAGTGGTAGCAAAGGGAAATATTTTCTCCCTGGTGTAGCCTTCTAAAACATGATATGGTCACATTTGCTTTTAGATTTCTGCCACTGACAGTCTAGCGATCAGTATGACTGCTTCATCACTCAATTTTTCACTAAACTAAGGAGATCAACTGTTTTGATCAAGAGTCAAAACATGTTTAGGAGTCAATTAATCAATGGCTTTAGTTGGTCATTCCAGCCCACCATACCAAAGGCCTCAACTGAAAGATGGAATAACAAGCAAATTCTGGAAGTCACAGGATCCAAAAGCTGATGGGCCGTTATTAACTGATTCATCCATGATAAAAGGTTTCATGACAAGGGAGTAGCTACAGGTTCTTCCACTCATGGAATACTTTCCTCAGTACAGAACATCTAGTCCAAAGTGTTTCCTGATCGAGAAGTGGAGGTAGAGATTACCTGAGATAAACTAAAGAAAGTCACAATGACCATGAATTAGAGCTTGAAAATCTCAAGCAGTAACATAAGACTCAAGCACTAATATAAGACTTAACTCTCTAAGACTAGTACTATTAGTTCAATTAGGAAAGTTCCTGAGCAGCAGGGTATCTAGGGTGCCTTAATTTTCTCACTCTGCACTAGAACCCTTAGCCTGTATCATTTTAGGCTTTGTCATGAGAATGGAATGGAAATCCTTTACAATGATGGGATCTTTTCCCTCCCTGAGATCCACTTAATAGCTCTACTTCAGATCACAGAAACCATCTGAAATTAGATGATACCATCCAGCTCACCCAACCAGGTGTCTGTCACACATACCATCTTTTCATTCCAGATCAGATCATTTATGAAGTGGATCTCATTCATGTCCCATTTGGTATTCAACAGGAGAATTCACAAGCTTTTGTTCCCTCCCCTCTTTAAGCAGCAGCATTTTTTTTTTGAAACAGATAATCTTTTTTTTTTTTCAAAAATATGTTCTGAGAAAACAGGTTAAAATCAACGTTGAGATTTTCTAAAGCTTGACTTTATTCAGAGAAAAAGGATATAGACTAGACTGATACAAACTGAAAATTAAGAAAAACACATCTGAATGTAATCCAACATTATGTTAAAGTGTTGTTATCTTTAGGGAAGCAAGATGTTTTGTGAAATCATGTTGTTACCTGTGCATACTGAAACGAACATTCATCAAGTTGGCTGGAGAGCAACACCCTTGCGTAAGTGAATTCCCAGGAAAGCACAGCACTAAGCCCACACCTGTCATTCTTATTGTTCTCTCAGGTTACATGAAATTCTAATGCTGTAAGTCTGGGTTTCCTGCACTGTGTCTCTCTCTTAACTCAATTCAAGGAATGCCAGAACTATTTATGCACTCAGAATGGGTCAGATTCATAGTTTATATTATTTTTAATTATATTTGGTCACGTTGCTTTTGGTTATTAAAAAACTAGTAACTCCAATTAACCTTAAACATATAACAAATGAAAAATACCACCATTAGAATAGTAAAATGTTATCACTGCTAACAGAAATAGGATACTAGCTCAGCCTCTCTCTCTCTCTCTCTCTCCCTCTCCCTCCATCCCCCCTCCCTCTCCCCCCATCAACCAATTTCCAAGTAGCAGGAATACATCTGCCCTGTTAGGCATATTCAAAATGACGTTTCCATAGGAGATGTGTAAGGAATAAGAAGAAAAGCCACAACCAAGACATCAGTCAGATAAAAGAAATCTGGGGCAGGAATGTAATTTGAGAAAGTGTTTCAGACATGACCTTCCCTAGATCTCCTGAAGATATAAAAAGAGGAAAAGGGGAAGTACATTCAGACTTGCAAGATTCTGTTACTATAACCTTATAATAAAAGTATTAAGTTGTGTGTTTCTGGGTTTTGTGTACTTTGGAGGACTGTCAAAAGTTATTAACAAGCAACAGAGCCTTGCCCTTTATTTCTTCTGAACTAGCCTTTAACAAGGAAATAACTCAATTAAAGTTGACTTCTGCAAATGTTTGTGTATTTGGTATACTATACTTGTGTATACTTGTCATACTATTTTCTTGCCATTGTAGACTGAGCAGAAATAATGGATGTCGTTGCTCTTTTAAAAGTATAATACTTTGGGAAAACACATTCCATCCAGTAATTATGCTGACAATGTCAGTGTTAAAAGATTTACAATGATCCACTACTCTTTTTTACCCGGGTAAGAAATGAGAGGGAAAAAGATAAGGAAAAGATTAATTAAAGTATGATTAAAATACATTACTTGCTGCTCTAAAATAATGAACATCTGCTCAAAAGCTGAAGAATCCTAACAGTTGGGATTTCTTACACCCAGACACTGTACTGTATTAACATTCCTATTCTACATATCAAATGGGAAATGTACTTTTCCCTCCATTTTCCTTATGATGAACACACAGAACAAAAGCTTAACTGTATCAAAGTCAATATGCACGTCTACTCACTACAGTATACTGATGCCAATACTTTATGGTGTCAGGTCCTACTATCTATTTATCAGCCAGAACCCAGTTTAGAGTATTACTTGTTCTATGAATACAGATTACAAACTTCCCTAAAAGTATGCTGGGAATTTTTCTTTTACAGATTCTTGCTTACTCCCTTTATATTTAGAGGTTAAAACTGATAAATATTATCTCAATATTTCCAATATGAAAGCCAATTATAACCCATTTCTGACTACCCAGCATTTATTGCCAACCTGACAAAGTACAACTGTCCCATGCAGCCAGTCAGCTAAATATAGCAGTAATTAAATGGGGATGGAAGGAGTATGAAAGACTGCAAGAGGACACAACCCAGACAATTTAGAGAAATCGGGAAATTAGAGCATTATATCAGCTAGATGGCTTGCATTTCTACCATAATCTTATTTTTTCATTTTTTTTTAGCCCAAACCTATCCAAATTTGCCCATTTGGTGGCGCAGTGGTTAAATGCAGCACTGCAGGCTACTTCAGCTGACTGCAGTTCTGCAGTTCGGCTGTTCAAATCTCACCGGCTCAGGGTTGACTCAGCCTTCCATCCTTCCGAGGTGGGTAAAATGAGGACCCGGATTGTTGGGGGCAATATGCTGATTCTGTAAACCGCTTAGAGAGGGCTGAAAGCCCTATGAAGCGGTATATAAGTCTAACTGCTATTGCTATTGCTATTTCTTACTTCCAAATTTCAACAGCATGATTTTAGGATGCTATAGGAGCCCTAGCAAGATGTGGGGGAGCATAAGTGGCCCCCGTGTTAGAGTCACAGTTTCCAGGGTGGCAGCTTATGTTAAGTCACAGTTTCCAGGGTGTCAGTTCAATTAATTTGCTTGTACAACTTTCTTCTCCACATTAAAAATGTAGGAAGATTGCTTTCTAAGATACAAGGCTGTCTTAACTGAACTGTCACACTTTGGAGAAATCAACTGTAATCTGAACAGAACAACTATATAGTTAAAATATGAGGGTACTAACTTAATTATTGACTTACCTGAGTTTAGTGAAGTCCTTTGGTGATAATGTTTCTTTCAGTTCAATATTGCCTATCAGCTTAAATTGCTTTAATCTACTCAGACCTCCAGTTGGAAATGAAGTCAGCATATTGAAGCTTAAGTCACTAAAGGGATGGCAAGAAAAAAAGCATGAGGGAAAACAAAAATACTAAATACTTGAATTTACAAAACAAAAACAGAAGAAATAGCAAGTAATTATACAATAAGAAGATTCTACTAAAAAGCTGCAATCTATTTTTTTGTTTACACTGTTTGTAGCCCTCCAGAAACAAAGGCATATGCTTAACAAAAGCAAAAAAACAAAAAAACAAAACTTAGCTGAGACATGAAGGCTAGCACAAGATTATCTAGTGAGTTTCACGGTTAAGAATGAATGGGGACCCGATCTCTTTTACTGCATTTCACTGACTTTAGATTTCCTATTGCCGTTAAAATGAATACATTTATTTTGTCTGACAAGCATCTTATCCAACAGGCAAAGCCAGATGATATTTACCAGTCTCTTTTGCTTTCCCACGCTTACAAGGGTTGTCATTTCTGACAACACAGCAGCTTTTCCCACCTTGACAAAGTATAACTGTCCTATGCAGCCAGACAGCTAATTACTGGGCAGTAGTCGTTAAGTGGGGATGGAAGGAGTATGAAAAACTGTAAGAGCATATGATATAATTTAGAGAAATTGGAAAAATGTATTGTGTATGAGCTGATTAAAATTCTCTATTAGAAAACTTGTAACTTGTTGTCCCATATCCAGATCCATCCATATGCTGGATAGCTCTGAAAATTCTCTGGGGGAACCTATTGAAAAAGCACACTTCCTAGGCCCCAGGAGATGCCAACATTTAAGAGGAGGGACCTGAAACATGCACAATGTATCTGGAATAGGCAAATAACTTCAAGGAAAGATGGTTCCATAATAACCTAGTCTGTGTCATGTACAGCTGTAAAGGTGATAACCAGCACCTGGGAAGAAATGGGAGCCAATGCAGCTTGAACAGCAATGGTGTAACATGGCAAACTAAGAGGTGGCCAATTCTGCATAAGCTGCTGCATTTTGGCGGCCTTGTTGTAACACGAAGCCCTACGTAAAGATTGCTGCAATAGTCCAACTGGGAAGTGCCAGGGCATGAGTCACTGTGAGCAAGATCTTCTGGTTCAGGAATGAGTTCAATTGGTACTTAACATGTTCCTTACCACCCAGACCATCACAGAATCCAGCATTGGGGAACTTCTAAAAGGCTTCTCGTTCCTGGCCAGGGATGGAGATGTACAAATAGTATATTGATGATATCACACCTTTTGCCATCAGATAATCTCACCCAACAAGGAGTGTTGAGAGATCTGCACTCTGAGGTATCCCACATGGTAAATGCCATGGGTTGGACCTCTCTTTCCACCTCCAACACAAAGTGCTACTAGTTGTGGAGAAAGGAGAAAAAACAGTGGAAAAGAGTGCCTTTCTCTAACATTCCCCACATCCTGTTCAGATATCATGGTCGATGGTACTGAAAGGTCCCAAGAGATCCAGATTCCCTTTGCATGAGATCAGGAAATAGCGATTTGAAAGAAAATCAATATCAATCTAGTTTCCACAGACTTTTTCATTGATGTGCAATAAAGTATGTGATGAGGTACTCGTTCATATTATTTTTGATTCTTTTTAAATACAGGATGAATGGTTTTAACACACTGTGTAAAAGAGAATTTTCTGAGAAGTTATAATATTTTAAGATTGGAAATGCGCACTATGCTAAATGGCCTACTTACAGGTTGGTAATAGCACCAAGTGTAGTAAATGCTTCCTTGTTAACCCGGTGGATCACGTTTCTGCTGAGATCACTGCAATTTTAAAAAGAACTATTGTGTTAGTGATTTACACTGACACTTTCAAATGGTCATTGCTTGCAGTTCAGTGATTACATTATGTTTTAGGTCACACTAAGTTTCTAACAGATAAATAACTTGAGTTTATCTGTATTTTACAATGTCATCTTGACAATTTTCTTTATCCAATTCTTTTAAAAACACTTAATTCAATGGAAAGCTTTACAGTTTGGGGATGATAAAGGTCTAAGTTCCACACAGTATGAAATTGTAATATTCTGTTTGTTTTCTGTTCTCTAAGGCACCAGCTTACCTAAATCAGAATGCAATTACATCTTGAAACCTGGGACCTGAACACCTGCTTTGTTGCTAGAAAAGGTCACAAGACTCTACTCCATATATGAAAATGCCTTTACGGACACCAGAGTGGAAACTAATATAAAAATGGTTTATCTTTGCATTTAAATTCTATTTTGCATGACAAGTTAATTTAACCAGTTGCTTCCCATCATAAGATTTATCCATATGCTATCAGTTTAATGGAACACTTTCCCTATAATATCTGCATGCTATCTCAGCCTACACTACTTTATGGAAATTGATATTGAAGAGCTGATTACCAAGTGTGTGTGCGTATATGTGTGTACTATTTATTTCTTAAAGCCTATCACTGTCAACTCTTCTGCTATAAACCTGCACTAAAAGCTGCGACTCTCTATAGCCACTCAATGAAGGAATCTGTAATTCAAATGCATTAAGAATCATTTTCATTTAAATATTTGTCAAGAACAAATGATTATTTACTAATCCCATCAGAAGTCAAATAAGTTTATGTATATTTGATTTACTTTGCAGAAAACCATATCATGGAACATCAGGACTCGTATGCTACACAAGATATATCTTTAGGATTCGACTTGTCCAAGAAAACATTTTACAATATCATATTTGTTTACTTACTATCAATTTGGTACAACTTTTAAATGAGCAAAATGTGTAAGGAGGAGGTTGTATTTAGATAGATTAAATACATAGTCAGGAGAAGTGGACTGATTCTGAATGATGATTTATTACTGTTGTTTCTTATTTACAAAATTTGGTAGATCCAGGTGATTTTTTTCTTTTACTCCCTTCATCTTTTTTTCTTCATTCAAATTCACATATACACTTACATATTTAAAATATTAAAAAGGAAAAGGGGGAGGATTTATGTAATAAATTTTGATTGGCATCACTGAAACTACCCCAAGTCTGAGATAGGAAGCCAATAAACATTTTACTGATTTTTGTGTTGCTTTGGATAACCAGCTTGTCTTTCAAAACTGAATGCAACAATTCACTTTCAAACTTCTCTGAACTTAAAGACATTTGTAAAGAGAAAGTATACTTACAGAGTATGCAAAGATGTTAGTCCCTGGAAGGTATCTTCTTCGATTTCCTCAATTTGATTATGCTGTAAATATCTGAAATGCAGTAATTAGTTATGTAGGAATATTTTCATCAAGAAAAGCTATACATCTGATGCTTCATTATATTCTGATGAAATAGAGTCCCATTTAACATGCGACTTAACACTAATTATTGCTTATAAAATAGTGTGAAAAACCAAAAGAATATCTTTGAGAGAGGAAGAAGAAATAAAATCCTTTTATCTGATGGTTTTGTAACATAACTGAAAATGAATGGAAATGATTCTGAGTCATGACCTGCAGTGCTTTTGGCAAATTTCTGTTCCTGTCTGAAAACAACTTGGCATACATTTGCATCCAGTGTACGCTTGTAGCAGTGTCTAAAAACAAAGACTGGAGCACTGAGAGGTTAATACTTCACCTCCTAAGAGAATATGAACAATCATTAGATCACAGAAAGAATGTGCTATATCAGGAACTGACAGAGGAAGTAACTCTCCAAAGAGAAGAGGGTCAAACAAAGCAAAACATGAAGCGAATAATGACAACCAGAAGTAAGACATATATAAAATATCCTGTATTTCTACAACTCAGGAACATCTTTGAGACCTTGCTGAAGCTAAAGAAAGAGGCTAAAAATGACAGAATTAAATTTAACAGAGACAGGAAGGAAACAGAAATTAATTTCGCAGTACTGTAAATGCTTCTAACACTAATTACAACAGATTGTCTTCCACAAGAATACAGATTTAAGCACAACCACTTGCTGTGAATTATAAATTAATTAAACTTTTTTATTTGTTTACTTTATTTTAAAAGCTCTGGGCAGCAAACAATCAGAAATATCAAAAAGTCTCCCTCCACCCTAATAATAAAGATAAACACTTCAAAAATAAACTATCCACAAAATAAATCAAATATACAATCAAAATTACACAAAAGCGAACAAAGAAAACAATTTGATTGAATAACTTGGTCATGTTTGTGTTGATAAATCTTCTCCCAGAATACATAAATGCTCAAGATTCAAATTAACAGTCATAGTGCAACTTTTCCCCTCACTTGTTACAATAACCAGGTCTTAACTGCTCTCCTGAATCCCAGAGGGAAGGAACAAACTACATCTCTGTGGGGAAGCAATACCAGAGTTTGGGAGCATTTATTCAAAAATGCCACTTCAAATGGACTGTCATCTAGAAATGACTTGGACAGTGTTGATACTATTCAACCTGACTGGACATGCAGATACAGTAAAAGACTGGTCCTGAGAACTACAGGCCCTGAATCACAAATCAGAAGCCAACGAAGAATCAGTGCAACACCTAAAGCAGAGTGTTCTTCTCAGTATGGAGCAGTGGTAGTCAACCTGGTCCCTAATGCCCACTAGTGGGTGTTCTGGCTTCCATGGTGGACGGTAGGGGTTTTGTCCGATACTGAAGCACTTTCCTTTTTTAAAATTTAATTGACTTTTTTAAAAAAATTCATAGCATTATTTAAAAACATTTTCATTATGTTTTCATAAAATCACCATTACTGTGGAACCAGTGGGCGGTTAGAAAATTTTACTACTAACAGAGATACAAAAGTGGGCGGTAGGTATAAAAGATTGACTACCCCTGGTATAGAGATATAATACCTTATAATATCTTTATATACTACATAAATGCGTGGGCCACACTTTGTAATAGCTGAACCCTCTGAATGCTTTCCAAGGGCAGCCTCAGGTTGTAGTCCAAATGGGAGATGCCTCTGAGCAGGGTTATCTGGCCCAGAATTATTCAAAATGATCAGGTCAAAAAAAGATTTCTTGAGCAGGGTGTATACATCAGGTTATTCCAGAGCTAATGGAAATATTCCCTCACTGAAAGAAGTGTAGATTGCTGCTTGAATCCATTCTCCTGCCATTTCACAGGAGGCCTTAATCAACCTTGAGAGATGTTAGAACTGCATTGGATTTCCTTATGACTCAGACTGATTTCAGATCCCCATTGGTACTGTCCAGTTAGAAGTCTGATGCTCTTTCACTCTGAAAAGTTCTATTGATCAAATGCTATGACAATCCTTCATAATTGTTCTTCAGATCTTCTTGGCAATCATCTTTCCTTAAAAGGGAACAAGTTGACTTAGAAAGAGTCAGAATTCAGCAGACACAATGAGAATGGCTACCTTTTTGCGATTCAAATTCCCACTTACAGGCTCAAATATGTGCTGTTACCATTGTCAAACTTGGTAGTTACTCTTCCTGACATCCTCTGTAATGTCTATGGAGATTCTCGGTCATCCAGGTCAAAGAGGCTTTTTCAAGAGGCAACTGGACTTCCTTCTTTTCCTGTTTGTTTGTTTTTTGGAGACATTTCACTTCTCATCCAAGCAGTTTTTTCAGCTCTGACTGGATGGTGGGGAATGGAAGGATTTATATTCCTTGCAAACACTTGGTCATTTGCATTCTTTTAGAGAGTCATTGAGGCCATAATAGAGGGGGTGGGATATGACATCATCTATCTCCAGTTTACAACATAGTCCTTCCAGCTGTTGCAAGAAGGCTCCACATCCATTTGCATTCTTCGGGTGACCCTGAGGACACAGATAAACTTCCAAATCCCCTCTAATGCTTCTTTCCAAACTTCTCAGTGTACTGCAGAGCTGGACTGGATCTGTGGGGGAGCAACTGCATTGGTGCAGTCTGGTCGAAACTATAGTTGCTATTTTATTCTAATGGATAACCAGAGTCTCATACAAACAAATATTAAGACACTGACAGTCTCTTGTCTGAAATGGTATAGGTTCTCCTGCTTGAGTATGGGGTTTGACTAGAAAGCCCCCAAGGTCTCTTCCAGCTCTATTCTGATTGTTTGAAATATGGAAATCAAACAAAACAGAAATCACCAACAAATTAGATCCAGTGTGTTCTTTACTTACATTTCTTCTAGGGAACTGCAACCTTTAAAATGTGGAAGTTCTTTTATATTGTTGTAAGACAAATCCCTTAAAAGATAGGAAAAGGAAAAGAAAGGAAAAATGATTTTCTTAATTTATACAAAATTGTTCGGTTTTTACTTGAGCTTTGTCAGCAAATCATCTTCTTATAATATTGCTGTAACAATTTTTCCTAGTTTTTTTCTTAAGAAACTGACATTATTTCCATTTAACTTAATTCAGAAGGACAGAACAGAAATAGGGTACTTAAATTCAGCAGTAGTTATAAAATTAGTGCAGCAAAGAAGTATACATAACAGTGTATTTCTCTGTGGGAATAAAATAAATAATAAATTGATGTACTACATTAAAGATTGAAGGATTAGCTATTTTCTTAAAAGCTCTCTTTATTCAGCAATTGCAAGCCTCATAATTTTAATCAAATTTGGAAATAAACTACAATAATTTATTAGTAGTTACCATCTATTCATTAACTAGATATTTGCTGTTTCCTAACATACCTAATGTCGTTTGGACAGAACTTGCTATAAAATACAATTTATAAGCTAATACTATAATACTGAACTGAATAAAAATGTGTAACACACCTGGCTTTTAATTAAGGTTTGTTTGTTTTTTAAGTAGTCAACTAACTTGTAAGATGCCTAGAATTGACTTTGGCAAGATGGGTTGCATAATTTAAATAAATAAATAAATTGTACACAAATTTGTTTTGTTGTGTTTTTATACCCCAAAAAACAAACTATTACCAAACTTACAAACATCAGATTGATTTTCTGACACTATGATCCCTAGTTATAAAAATAGACTAGAATTAGAAGTTATGTACTTACAAAGTCCGAAGTATCTTTTGCTCTTGGCATAGACCAGTGGGAATATTACTTATTTTGGCTCCTGTAAAAGTTCTGTTGAATAAAATACCAATATCTGTAAGTACACTGGAAAAAAGAATTTTTAAAAGTAGCAGCTTTTCTAGAATACTATAAATCATGTGAACCTAGTTTAACCAAGTACCGTTGAAGTACTGATGTATCCACTTAAGCAACTTCATAATAATACATACCTATTTAGAACAATAGGTTTAAAAATGGTCCCGTTAACACAAACAGTAAGCTAACATTTCTGGCTCAATGATAGCAAAGAACAGGACACATAGTCCTTCATGGATTTTCCAATTACTTTTGCTTGGAGGTATTAATTGTATGCATCTCATCATTATGTTAAAGATAGACAACAATCCCTCTTTAAAATATCCTGAGTCAATTATTTGGATATAATGCTAAGCCACCCATGACTATTAAGTTCCTGCTGTTGTTATTTACTTTTCCTTTCATGACAAACAACTGGGAAGCATACACTAGCAAGTCTGTTAGCATACTTAAAAATTCTAGACTCCCATTTTTGTGCCAATACAATCAAGCACAAAAATTACTTTACAATAAATCTCCAATATTAAGAGATATAATAAACTTGCTTTTCTTTGTTTTATCTCTATTCACTGAATACAAATAAAGTGTGCATTTTAAAAATACTTTGTGTATGCAAAGACAGGCACAATAAATATATCTTTGCCTTCCACTTTTTTTGTCTCTGATTTTAATAAATCAAATATATATAGCTGTCCAGATCCACACTGAAGATGTGTCTGGACAGTGCATAACATAGGTCAAATCACATATAAAAGTTGCATATGAATAAAAATTACAAAAATCACAGTGACCATAAACATTATAAAAGACATACAAATTCTAGGTAAAGAGGGAATAAAATTAGCCAGCTCATCAATGGAGCTCATCAAACGGGTGGAGCCATCTAAGTATGTCTCCAATTCCCTGGAAGCTCCATGTCTGATAATATAATCAAGTCTTGAGGGTCTTCTGGGATATCAAAAGGGATGGAGCTAAACTAATTTTGAGGGGCAGAATGTTCTATAAAGAGGCACGGTGGCAGAAAGGGCACATCTCACAAGGCCCATAAAATGTAGGTCCATAGCGGGGGGATTACTTTTACTAGTTATTTCATTTTTGAAGTCTGACAGTAAAATACTTACAGACTCTCCAGATTGATTGTCCCTGTTAAATTAGGAAACCATTGCACCATGTTGGCTCCACGAATGACTCTAAAAATAAAAAAAAACAGAAATGTAATACATCACTGTTACACTGTTCAACAGAAAAATCAACCCTATGGGAACAGAAGGTTTTGTTAACATTTTTCGCTAGTGTTTTGTACCAAGGTGGCTTTCTCTTTCTCACTAACATTTACTAATGCCAAATTTAAGCCATAGAGGGAGGTTATATGTGTATGTATCCATATGGGGAAAAAACTTTGTTTGTACTGAACTATAATGAACTATGGTGAAAATATGAAATATTTATGTTTGCCAGAATTTGGATTTCTGAGAATGCACTAATATCCTGCAGATGATACTGTAGTCAGTTTTGTAACCAGCTCTATTGCGAAACTGAATGTATGATGTAATTGCTAAACCATTCATTTTATTGCTAAGTACATCTTACTAAGTTTTATGAGACTTTCACTAAAATTAAAAATACACATTTATCTGCTATTCATATATTTATGGGATGGAGAACAACTTACAAAAGAAACATTGTGATTCTTAAAATGATCACATTGTCAACTCATAAACCTTTTATTTTAGAAGTTCAAGTAACAGATTGAAAAAGTTCTGGAACTAAATGAAGATGCATTGAACTTGAGCAGTAATATAAAACAGACACTCAAAATTAAACAAATTTCAATATAAGTAAGAATTACAAGCATTTGCTTGTATTAAACCTCACAATTTTCTATTTCTGTACAGTGTAACCACTAAGACGAGCTTTAGCAAACATACCAAAATATAATGCATCAGCTTCTGTGCAATTTTGCCAGATTAAACACCTCCACCCAGCAAGAATAGAAGAGAAAAAACAGTAAAAAATATTTCACCCTACTTTTGTAAAAATTAACAATGGTCAGTAACACCACCATTGAAAAATTAAAACATAATTACAAGGGTTACAAAGGGTGGGGCAGCGAACATGCGTGGGGAGCACATGCATGCCCATAAGGGCGGGGCTCATGCAGGGGGGCCACACATGCATTGCATTTTGGGGCTTTGGGTGCATTTGTGTGCGTGCCCACACACTTTGGGCACTCACTCTGGATAAGGTTAGCTATCACTGACTTAGATCTTCATAAAACTGACAAGAAAACTTATCATCAGCCATTATTTCTTAAGTATAGAAATACTGTTGTGGATCTTCTGCATTAATGTTTATTTTTCATTGGTCATTTTATTGCTGGACAGGACTACTCTTCACCATTTCTTTCCTGCAAGACTTAACAACTGAAACTCTATTGTCAATAAACTATCCATTATCAGCTTGTATAATAGATTTTATTGATCTGCTTTTATCACAATTATGAAGTTGAATGTTTTCATTTCTTTGCAATATTGCAACATTAACCAAAGGCTTTAAAAGGTTTCTTTCTTCTTTTAAAATATTTTTCTTTGTTTACTAAACAAGCTAATACAACTGGACACTGTAACAATCTGTAATACACTTATTGTTCCAGATTCGCTTATTTCAAAAAGTAAATACCTATATTTATGCAAACAAAATCTAAATCAAAGATTACGAGAAGTAATTCCACTGAATACAGTACATGTATTTAGGATTAGAAGATTAATTAGCACAAGTACATTTTAAACTAACTGGAAGAGTACTTACAAAGAATGCAAATCTGATAAATTTTGAAAGGCTGAGTTCCCAACAAAGGATAAAGGGTTATCATACAGATGTCTGAAGGAGAAAAAAAAGGCAAGCTTTATCATTCATGCATCTATTTTTGACCCCACAATTTATTTTTTTAGATTAAAAACTTACATTGTTCTTAAAAGCGGATTTCCTATAAATGCATTATCAGGGATCATGGAAATATAATTGCTGTGAAATCCCCTAAAAACAAATTGAAATTGTTGGATTAATAGTTTAGTATTTGGGAATCATATATAAAATCTTAGTAATTTTTAAAAAAGGAAAAGGAAACAAAGTAAAAACAAATTTTCTGTAAGAAGGAATAGCTTCTTCTCTACAATTTCAAAAGTTGTTTATATGCAAGTTCTGTGTACTGAAATATATTTTTTCTATAAGTTATTTCAATAATTACACTAGGAATGCAAGTGTATCTTCCAAGCAAAAATGGACAACAGATATTATAGTCTGGCAACTCAAGCTGAACTTATCCAGAATTATCTTTAACCAAACCTCTCAGCAATCAGAATGAAACCAATTGGAAGCCAGACTGGAGCCACTAGAAAACCAACAGTGTAAAAATAATCTGAATTTTAGAGGCATACTGGAAGAATTTGGTAAGAAAGATCTGAAGAAAGATATACAGAAGACTTACCTGATACAACATGATGAAGATAACTATAACTATTGTAAAAACTTATATATTTTAAAACTAAGGAGGCAATTTTAAAGCTATAAGGAAATAAAATCTCTTTGAAAATGAAAGTTATTATAATATTCATGATAATTCATTAAAAAATAACCTATATTGCACTTAACTAAACAATACTAAATATGACAGACCCAAAAGCCAGATCATTGATTATTTTAAGTTGATCCTCCCCATTCAAACTTAATTTATTTTAGTTTATCAAGAAGAAAAACATAACTTTCCTAAAACTAAACATTTTTAGTTGGAAAAAAGTAAGAATATGTAGTAATACTCACAATTCTTTAATGCTTGGAAGTGATTTAATTGCTTCTGGAAATTCCACCATGCTGTTATAATTTAAATCCCTTGAAAGAACATAAACAATGGCATTATGTGGGATATTATGAAAAAAAATTAACAATTAAAATTTAAAAATAATTAATAATTAATTTGTTTGTTTAAATCCTCTTGGTTTAAGCTTGCAATGTGCTTTCTACTATGCCATAAATGCACGAACACACATACACGTGACACACATTTGTTTCAAAAACTTTTAACCTCCCTTAGAATAGTGTTAAATTTTCACTTATTCTGGGTGTCCAATTTAGCTCATATAGAATCTGGATATGGAATTGCTGAAATTAACTCCTTATTTCATTGCTTGCCTTACTCTCTTGCTGACATTCAACTATCAAATTACAAGTTCTTCTTGGGAGCAAAGATCTTCTTGCTCCAGAGTAATGCCAGGTCCCCTTTCTCAATCTTCCCCCTTCAGCAATCTGGGGTTATTGTTAGGAATGTTATTTCCTTTCACCTTACAACAATGTGACTGACTGTAATGATTTCTTTAAGATATTAAGATTAGTTAAGATCGTCTATAATTTCTTTATCTCTCTGGTGCAAAAAAATAACTTGCAAAAGAAAATCAAACCAAGTTGTGACCAGTTCTGTTTCACAACAAAGCATTAAGTATATTTGTAAATGTATATAAATCTAGCTAATCATAGCATAATTGTGTTTAATTATAAGCCTGTTCCTTTCTAAACCAAATAGTTTAAATTCCTAATGTCAATATTTCAAGGGATTAAGTCTTTTGTAATATGTTTTGTTCTGTTACAGAACCTCAAAGTCAGGATACTCACAAAGTTTCTAGGTTGTTTAATCCATAAAAACAGTGTTGTCCCAATGTTTTTATTTTATTGTTATGGAGATGTCTGAAAAAGAAAAGGGGATGTAGAATCCATTACCTCATTAATCATTTCTTGTCATAGTTTCCCAAAATTAAGATTTATAACAAAAAATGAAACACACTTGAAAGATCATCCTGAGTAGTGAACTATTAACATAAAAAAAATCCCTTTGGTTGTCAAGCAAGGTAATAGAAAAAACAAATAAATTATATATTTTGAAATCGACTGTGCATTTTTTTGTTTTTAAGAATAAAGTTTCTAGGTGTGAAAAAAGCAATCTTCCGATTCTGACAAAATCTACGGAGGAATCGAGAAATGATTTTTAAAATGGATTTTCACAGAAACTAACTTGATAATATGATTCTCCTAAAGTCACAAGTATGACAGGAAAGATTATGTAAATCTTGTTTTCCAGAAGCATCTTGGAATGGATTTTTCCTTTGTAAAAATGTAATGAAGTTCTAAATCCATTTGTCCCTTAAATTAAGTATTCATTGAGATGACATAATACAAATACTTACAGGACCACAAGGCTTGACAGGTTTCTGAATCCAAAATCAGGGATGTGGGTTATTTTATTGAGAGCCAAAGTTAAAGCTTGCAGTGAGGGAAGATTGCTGAGTGGAATAACAGGAACTTCAGTCAAACTATTATCATCCAGCCACAAGTGACGTAGTTGAACTAGACCCTCAAAACTGTCTTCTGGGACAACTGTAATATGGTTAGCATCTAAACGTCTAAAGAAAAAGAATAGAAGCATTAAACAAAGGGTATATAACACAAGAAGCAAACTATTTTTGAAAAATGTAAATGATTAGAAAGAAGTAAATATTGGAAACTGGGGGAATGTAGCCGAGAAACTCAGACATGGATCATGCAATTCAATATAATCTAGAGAGAAGGCACTAAGCTATACACACCGCACTGTACAATTTATCTATCAGAAGAACACAAAATTTACAATTTACAAAAACAAATAATTGTTCAATTACTCATGGATTCAGTGAATATTCCTTTTAAGCACTACAAGGACATCTTCATTAATAATTGACCTCCTGTGCAAGCAAAAACTGACCTGACCTAATATAACTCCTCTCTCGGTTACCAGGGATTCCTGGAAGTTTATTATAAAGATATTAAAATATCCTTAAAGAGCTGGATTGGCTACTTATGAACAATTCACCCTAATTCAAGATGACAGCATTGATCTATAAGATCTAAACAGCTTAACAGACAAGCTCTGCAGTATGTCAGACCCCTGAATTGCTGATAAGGCCTGCTTGTGCCTCCATCTTAGGAAATCATCCACAATGTGGCAATTCTTGTTTTCCCGGAATTCTTAATGATTTCAATCCAATTACAGAACTCCTTCAGAAAGTAACACTGTCAAATTTGAGTAATTTTAAATCAGTTTTATTTACTCTTAGCAACTCCAAATAATACCCCAGAACCAAAATGTTTCTATGCTACATTTATCCATTTCCCAACAAACCTAAATATTTGTGAATGTTCTAGGCACTCTGATACTTTTGCTAATAAGAATCAGAGCCTGCTCAAACACTCTGATTACCATGTGTGTCATTTCATGAATTTTACATTTTATATTTCACAAATTAATTTGCAGAAATAAAAAAGCAGAATTGTGTGCTGTACTATTATATACACAGTGCTTATGCTTTTTACTATACTTCTGACAATGGCCTATATTCTGTTGATGAACTGTGGTTGCAAAAATAATTATTATACAGTTAAAGTACAATTTACGTAAGAACTTCCTCTTACTATCTAAGTTCCAGCTTTCTTTGAAACATTTGGTCATAAGCAACCTATTTAAATTCTAGTTAGTTAATAAAATTGTGGCCACTGGGCAAAAATATCAATTTAATTTTTTATTATCCTAACAGATGTCCCTCATGCATAAGCAGTATATAAAAGACAGACAGAAAAAGCAAAGGATCAATTCTTTCTTATATACAAGTGAAACTCAAAAAATTAGAATATCGTGCAAAAGTTCATTTATTTCAGTAATACAACTTAAAAGGTGAAACTAATATATGAGATAAGACTCATTACATGCAAAGCAAGATAGTTCAAGCTGTGATTTGTCATAAATGTGATGATTATGGCGTACAGCTCATGAAAACCCCAAATCCACCATCTCAGAAAATTATAATATTACATGCAATCAATAAAACAAGGATTGCACATTGAATAACATAGGACCTCTGAAAAGTATAAGCATGCATATGTACTCAGTACTTGGTTTGGGCCCCTTTTGCAGCAATTACTGCCTCAATGTGGCGTGACATGGAAGCTATCAGCCTGTGGCACTGCTGAGGTGTTATGGAAGACCAGGATGCTTCAATAGCGGCCTTCAGCTCTTCTGCATTGTTCTGTCTCATGTCTCTCATCTTTCTCTTGGCAATGCCCCATAGATTCTCTATGGGGTTCAGGTCAGGAGAGTTTGCTGGCCAATCAAGCACAGTAATCCCACGATCATTGAAGTTTTTGGTGCTTTTGGCAAAAGTTGCTCTCATCAGCAGTGTCACTGGCTGATAGCTTCCATGCCACGCCGCATTGAGGCAGTAATTGCTGCAAAAGGGGCCCAAACCAAATACTGAGTACATATGCATGCTTATACTTTTCAGAGGTCCAATATTATTCTATGTACAATCCTTGTTTTATTAATTGCATGTAATATTATAATTTTCTGAGATGGTGGATTTGGGGTTTTCATGAGCTGTACGCCATAATCAACACAATTATGACAAATCATAGCTTGGACTATCTTGCTTTGCATGTAATGAGTCTTATCTCATATATTAGTTTCACCTCTTAAGTTGCATTACTGAAATAAATGAACTTTTGCATGATATTCTAATTTTTTTAGTTTCACCTGTAAATGTACAATGCAAATGAGTAAATGATATGCAGGAACTTGTCAAACGTATAATTTTTCCCAAGAACGTAAATCAGAGGTGATGAGCAATGACATGATACAAGGCAATAACAACATCCTTTGATAAAGTGCTTTTCTGGCAAGGTGAAGAAAGCAATCTCTTGACTAGAAGTAATTGGTCATCAAAGAGATTTAGAAAGAACCAGAACATAATTTATGTTTTAATAAAATCCAAACACTAAATACTAATGAAAATCAGCAACAAAAATAAAGCAGTATGTGTTGCATATTCAATATGCAAATACCAGCTGCGACCTGATTGGTTGGTCGTTTTGACAGTTGGTCTGAGTGCTAGTATAAATACCCTGACAGTTGCAGGGAACGTTTGAATCGCTTGTCACCTGTGTTATAATAAAGATCTGTCTTGCACATGGCTCCTGCGTGTCAATTCCCTCACAACAACAACCCACACGTTACAATACTGGCGACGAAGGTGGGATTGATATATGATTCCCGTAGAGCCTAACAACATCAGCCAACGTGAACGCAGGAAAAAAATTTTTTCTTTCCTACATTGAGGGCCTGTCAGGGCCGCCGCTATGGCCAGCAAGCGACATCAACAGCAGCCTCCGGTTGTAGCCAACCTCAGTAAGCTCCAGGCGCGGCCTCCATCCGTCCGAGGGACGGGCTTCCTATGCTTAACCTTGACTGGAGCCGCCGCCGCTACTCAGGGACGAGCTATGGACCGTGATGGCTAAACTGCGCCAGCTGTGCCTGCCTGCCTGCCACCAGCTGTTCCTACGGCATGCCTGCCACCAGCTGTTCCTATGGCACTCCAACCGCCTCGTTCCAACCGCTGCGTTCAACAACAGCTTCGTTCTCCAAGCTGCCACCTAGCACCACCGGCTACGCTCTCTCAGCCTGTCTAAAGCCTCTCCAACACTAGCACACTCACAACATACACCAGACTGTCCTCTACACCATGAGCCTCCTTCCGCTGCAAAGGCCACCGCTTGCCTCCCTAAAACCAACGAGAGCCTTCCTACAACACAACGAGAGCCTCCCTGCTGCAAAGATTCCAAAGGACCTGTTTTTTTTTCCCCTGGTTCTAAAATTTAGCTACGAAGGATTCACCACCATCTTGAAACAGCAGAACTGGGGGGAAGGAGAGAGATTGAATATGCAAATACCAGCTGCGACGTGATTGGCTGGTCATTTGGTCTTTAGAACTGGGGGGAAGGAGTGTTGCATATTCAATATGCAAATACCAGCTGCGACCTGATTGGTTGGTCGTTTTGACAGTTGGTCTGAGTGCTAGTATAAATACCCTGACAGTTGCAGGGAACGTTTGAATCGCTTGTCACCTGTGTTATAATAAAGATCTGTCTTGCACATGGCTCCTGCGTGTCAATTCCCTCACAACAACAACCCACACGTTACAATAGTATGAATCAAGAACCTCTAAAATTATGCTTTCCTTATCCCTTTACATGTTATATCTCTGTAGAATTACAGGCCCTATCACTTAGTAGTACGAAAATGATATAATGGAATATAGTGATGAGAAAAGAAAAAAGATCAAAATTTTAATTATACAGGGCATAAGCTTAATAGCTTCCCCTGTTCTGCTCATAAGAAAAAATCATTTAATATTTCATTGCTTTTCAGTCATTTTATACCTTGTCCAGGAAACCCAATTGGATTATTCTATTCTTGGTTGTGATATAATCATCCCCAATAAACCTAATCTTGGGTCAGAAAGTTGATAGACCTTTCAGATAACAAATCTTTGATCTAAAAAGCAGATTTGCATTATTTTTCATTTTTAATAAAAAAAGTTAGTACGCGGAAAATGTGTATCTCAATAAATCAGAAGATATCAAACCATCCATTGAAAGCCGGGAATTAAACTTTCCCAAACTAAAAAAAGTCAAAAGCTTCTGAGGAGGAAAAATATATTTTGTCAATTAAAAATCCCCCTAAAGCACCCTTCCCATGTAGAAGGGAAAGTTGCCAGACATCCAACCAAGTCACATTTAATTTGGAAGATTGTGGAATGAGATGATAAATATTTGTTTAGTGAAAAAATATGTTGACAAAAAACAGAATTCCCAGTATTTTACATATTGTTATCTATTTTCAGACTGCACAACTCAACAATCTTCAAAGCATTTTTCTTTGGAATAAAAACTTCCTCAAAAGATCAAATTCTGTTAATTATATAATATAGTCACAAGAAATTATGTTATGCTCTTCATAAGTTAATCACGTAGTTTTCGTATTTGACAACCTCCACAACATTTCCTAGAACATTTCTCTAAGCTGTACTGCCAAATGAAGATCTTCTGATCATTACTCTCATACAAGATCTAAGGCAGATTTCTGCACTGCATGATATATAATATTATCCATCATAATCTTCTGTAGCTTCAGCTAATATAGAAGAAGCTAGCCCAGCGAAAGTGCTCTCAATCACCTTGTTGTATTTGTTTTTGTCTTTCTCTATCTCACATCAGGCTGGTAAGCAGAATTCCAATAATTAACCAGGCTGCCTCTGGAGCATAATATTGTTAAAACAGCACCAATTTAAAATTTGGGAATGGAAGACAACTATGAACTCTAACCCTTTCAAAATATAATACCTTTCAGTGAATCTTGACAATAAATATAAGCGTCTCACTCTTATTGTCAATCTATGCATCATTAACACATTTATTCATTTATTAAAAGTTATTTCTATGCTACCATAATAATAAAACAATTCCCAGTGGTTTACACAGAACAAACTAAATTTAGACTAAACTAAGAAAAATTAAAATGTCAATATTCACATAAGACGCAGCATTTTGAAACAGTTTTTATTACTTAAATTTATGTGCCTTTTTCTGACTATCTTCAAGAACTACTGAAAGACTAACCAAGACCAACCTCTCCCACTCCCACACTTGATAAATTCCTTTAGATAGTTCTATTTATTTTATACACCATTAAATCACGTATAATTACTTGAATATAGTGGGGTATGTCTCCTGTAATAAAATCAATTAACTCAAAAAAGAATCTATAATAAAGTATCTGGAGCGTGCTTCCATTGAGCTGTGTATACTGATAGGCTTTTCTAGTACATTTATTTGAGCTTTAATTTAAAAAGTGTTGCATTTGCAACAATTAAAGAGTGCTGTCTGAACAATCCTATTAATTTTGGTTTCCAAAATAATTCATGAAATATAAAATATGAACCCAACTAACATGTTCAGGCAATACTACTTACAAGGATTGTAATCCACTGAGTCCTCTGATGGCCTCTTTAGGAATAGTTTTCAACTGATTGTTCTGCAAAGTGCTAGAAAAAAGAGAGAGAGAAAGAGCTATAAACTAATGTCCATTATTTAGCATAATTTATTCCTGCTGTTTTATATATGCCTCCTCCCTCATTTTGAAATTCTGAATTAAATGTAGTTGTGTATTATAATATGATACTATATAGTAATATACTATAGTAATAGCACACAGTATATTATATTATAACTATCATGTGATATAACTATGTTTCTTAAGAAAACCGTACTCTCCTTGTTTTATCTGATTTTCTTTTAATATAATAAAAAAGAAAGCAAAAACAAAAATCAAATAAAAAATTTTAAGGACAGAGGCAATTCTTCAGGGACTACGGTAGTTGTTTTTTCTTTATCCCAAAACATTTTAACTAGCATCATAAAGAGGTATAAGGAGGACATTTGTTCACTTGGATAGAATACAGGCTAATTTGTAGATACATTTTGCAAGAAAATCCTGCAAGAAACATTTTTGCACATGGACAGCACCTATAGGATTAGTTGACTTTCAGCTCTCCATCAGATATGGAGAGTTGATGATGACCATAATCTGAGGTAGCATGGCAGAAGAAATAACCATCTAAACTGAAACCATGGTATTCTGTGCAACAACCCTCAAAGAAAAAAGAGGTACAAATACATATTTTTCTTTTTCTCAGCAACTAAAAGGTTTTTTCCTCATTATTGGCTCTATACTGTCTTGGAAACTAGAGCAAAAACATATTGTTCTGTTCATTCTATCAGTGAACATGCTGAATGGACAAGAAAGAAGAATTATACTATGAAGCACGGATATTTGATTACTTACAGAACTTTGAGTTCCTTCAACCCAGACAAGGCCTTTGGATGAATAAAAGCAAGGTCATTGCCAGCTAGCCGTCTGGAAAAGATTGCAATAAAAATACATACATAGTATTTCTATTTGTCTGATAAATTATAAGTGCAAATATAGAAAAAAACTTTTACACCCATTCCAGGAATTCTCTCCCAATGATTTTATATTCAATTATCAACAACACATTTCTTTATTCAAAGTAAAACACAGTGAATATGCATTCTGCAAAATAGTTTCTTATATTTAAGCTTAGTTTTATATTTATTATTTACTTTATTATAATCAAAATTCTTACACACATGCGCACAAACACACACACACACACAAATGAACAAGACCAATGACCTTCATAGTCTAATCTTTTTTTAAAAATTGGCTGTGAGATGCTCAGAAATTAAGTAAAGTATGAGATTTCTAAGGGAATCATTTTGAATGTCTGTACTGATGCCAAGGTTCCCAGCCATTATAAGCAGGATTCTTAATGACAGTAAAATTTGTGTAATGTAAGGCTAAGTCCCTTTTAAAGATATCTGTTAGTAACCACAACTACATTTTACGGCAGTGAATTTTATATACTTTAACTGTGTATTGTGCATAGATGATGTTCATCTTTTTGCCTGCTGGGAATCTCCTGTCATTTGATTTAACATGATGTCTGGATTTTAGAATTACAAGGGGAAAAATGTAACTCTTGCTTCTTCTACAAGACATTATTTTTAACTGTCTATCATCCCCCTACACTTTTCCCTCAAAGGCAGGATCTAATAAATAAATGCATTTATTAGATCAATAATATGGAATATTTAATCCATTGTTTGTCAGTATGTTTTTCAATTGAATTCTACAGGGGGACAAAATGAAATCCTGTTAAAACTCCACACCACAGTCCAAAGGCACAGGGAAGAAGAGAATCATAATTCATTACCATAACTAAGGGAAATAGAAGCACACCACATAAACATGACTGATGTAATTATAATTTCAGACAAGGAGCCCCTGCTAATTTACACCCTCTGTTTCGCTCAATCCCCCCCCCCCTGCCATTTTTGTCGCTGTTCCGGTGAGCATGATGTTTCCTTTCTATAACATGGATGTAATGACCCTCCTCTATAGTTATGTAAGCATTTGGGAGTTTTGCAGCTGTACAAATATCAGTATCTTGCTTGAAGTTCAAGGAAAGGTTGCAAAACATTTTATTCAGCTGATATTTATTGTAAAAAATTTCATTATATTTCTTTTTTAAAAAGGCGAGGGGAGTTTAGGTGTTATAAAATTGAAACTTATTTAAGTTGCTTAAGGTGACTTTGCAACAAACTCCTAATTGATATTTTGAAACAAATAATTCATTGTAATGGTTGTTCCAAATTATGGACAATTTCTATTTTTTGTGTAAATTAAAAGCAACTCAGCCACGTGTACCTGCCTAACTGTATCACTGTGAATAGGTGAACAGACCTAAGACAATACAGAGAATTTATTTTTAAAAATGAGTTTAAAGAAATAGCTTGCCATGTTTTAGAGAACATTAAAATGAAGTGCATATATTTATTTTTCTAATGTACTCCATACGCAGTTAATAAGAAAAATAGATCACATACTGTCCTGATGGACTGTGTCAATCATATTAATTCAATGACAGGATCATTTTTAGTGAATTATGTTCTAATGTGATATGAAAACCATATCCACTGAAGATATCATGTCTTCTTTATTAAAATGATATTCCTCTTGGAAAAATACCTTTTCTCATAGACTAATATTTCTTGCTTTAAGAGACAGAGCAAAGCAGAAATGTGTGACTGCTTGATCAAAAATAATTACAATAAGCTGTTATTTCTATCTATGATCAATACAACATGTGGAAATACTAGAATCAGTAACTATACCATAAAAAGCCACAATAACCTGTAAGCACAGTGACTATAGTGTTAAAAGATGGTGTAAAAAACTTGGGGGGGAGGATGCTATAAAACTAAAAACTGAGTTGCTATATCAGAGGTAGTCAATGTTTTTATACCTACCGCCCACTTTTGTATCTCTGTTAGTAGTAAAATTTTCTAACCGCCCACTGGTTCCACAGTAATATAAAGTAGGGAAGTCAATTACATTTTAAAAAGGAAGGTGCTTCAATATCGGACAAAACCTGTACCGCCCACCATGAAAGCTGGAACGCCCACTAGTGGGCGGTAGGGACCAGGTTGACTACCACTGCACTATACGGTTACATAAAATTTAATTAAAATTCAAGAGATAAATGGTGCCACCTACAAAAGTAAAATAAAATCCGAGTTAAAAATTAAGCTGTAAGCCACAAGCCCACGTAACTGGAGATTAGTGACAGCAGTACAATTAAAGGCGTTCTAGAATTAATATTTGCTTAGCCTATCCAGATGTGGGTTTTTGAAAAGGGAGAAGTTTGGGGTAGTATAATCCAATACTCTGTACCAAGAATCTGAAAGTGTTGGTTCCAAAGTAGACATAAAGCATTACTTTGAAAGCGCTACAACAGATTTTGGAATGCTCACTTGGCTGCTTTTGCTTCACTTTCTCCAGATGTGGGTGCACACACGTACGTGTGCGCAGACAACTCTTCCTTCAAAACTGCCAGCTAAGCTGTCCACACTCACAAATGCATAGACAGGATGGGATGGGCTTTGAAGCTTCCAAAGAATGCAGTTACTTTAACAATCCAAGAAAGGGCTTTTCATTGCAAAATACTTTTAAATACTCAGCACAGCTATAAAACATTAGATTAGATCCAGCTTCAGATCATGAATTTTCTTGTTTTATTCCCAGAAAAGCTTTTATATGTAACCAGAGTCATCTGTCATCCCCCTCCCCTTTTTTTTACAGGAACATATCCTTAAGTAAACACTCACTTCTTTGAGTGTCTTTTCATTTGTATATTCCAAAGGATGATTTTTGTCTTTTCTTTCTGTTGTTACTACAAGTGGTGCCATCTTGAACTTGAATAATCACTATTGCAACAATTTGTGCACTTTTGAATGACAAAGAACTCCAAATTCTGGGGTTTCTAAATCCTTTAATGCTAATACATTTATGCTAAGTAGAGGAGTAGCTACAACTATTTTAAGTTTTTTAAAAAATAATTTTGTGGAATACATTCAGATATTTGTACAGAACTGTAGATATTTTGCAGGGAAAGCAAGACAGCTGTCAAACTCTCCAGGAATTCTAGTCCCTATCTAATACCCGGTTCCACCACAAAACCGCGGACGACAAAATCACGCTCGATGAAAGCGCGTACATGACGTCATCACAGCGCGATGAAAACATCGCGCTGTGATCGATAAATGTAAAAATAAAGCGAAAACCTTACCCTAACCCCCCCAAACCTAACCCTAAACCTAACCCTAAACCTAACCCTTAACCTAACCCTAAACCTAACCCTTAACCTAACGCTAAACCTAACGCTAACCCTTAACCTAACGCTAAATGTAACCCTAACGCTCTAAACCTAACCCTAACCCTTAACCTAACCCTAACCCTAACCCTAAACTTAACCCTTACCTTTATGTGAATCGGCTTGCTTTAATTTTATTTTTATTTCAATGTTTAATTTTTTTTTGTCGCACTGTGATGACATCAAATGCGCGCTTTCGTCAAGCGCGCTTTTGTGGACCGCGGTTTTGACGGGTCACGCTAATACCCAGGGCAGCAACAAACTAATTACAACTGATTTACAATTTGTAAAAGAATCTTGGCAGGTGCACATGTAACGTAAGTGCTCAGAACAGTAAAACATGCCTTAAAATAGATATAGCAAGCTTTCAAGAATGATTTTCACAGCTCTAATGCTCATGTTGTTGTTACAAAGAGAACACATATCATTAAAGGAAATGGAAAAGTCCATGATAGTCTTCTGTAATGGTTTTTTTAATAAATTACTTTCCGAAGAGTAATTGCCACAAAAGCAAGAATTTCCATTATATTCATTAGCATGTACAGATTATTAAATACTAATATTATTATGTAAATTGTATACACATAGTTGGTCTGAACAGTGTATAAACTATAACTCTTTCATTTGATTACACTTATAATAATTAATGGTCAACATGAAGTAAACTTCATGATGGAAGGAAGGAGAAAACAAACCAATATAACAAATGTGACAGGAGGAAATCTACTATAAACATTAGTCCACTTGCATATCTGAATATAAGATAATTTCTAAACTACTATTAAAAAAGCAAATGTGGACCATGCCTGTTATAACAGAAGGGATTCAATAGGTCCACATTATAAGGAACCTATAATTTTAACAATATTTGCAATATTCAGTAGAATTTGTTCTTGAGTTTTGGTTCCCATAATATATTTTATGAAGTTTACAACAGCAAATATTACAGGTAGTACAAGAGTTCTGAATGTCTATCTTAAAGTGCAGACAAATGCCCCCAAATGACTATACAGCTCTCACTTATAAAGTTCTCAACTACTAAGAAAAAATTTCCAAGTTCTAATTGTTTTATTTATAAGTGGTAAAGGAGTTTCAGGTTTGTCAGCCTATCCTGCTCTGTGAACTATAGTGTGTATCAAAGGTCAGCAAATATTTTCTAGAAATAAAAACAATTTAGATGGCTTTCCTTGAGGCTTCTGTCTTTGGGTGGAACCTTTTAATAGAAGAGGCAATTTAGACTGAATAGCTAGGTGAGGCTTTTTTCAGTTTCTATGCTCCTGGGAATTTTAGAACTTTTCCTCTTAATTTCTGTGATTTAAAAACATTGTCCATTATATATCTTCCTTTCCTTCAACAAAAAGGGATCAGGAAATGTGCAATTCTCCTGACAAACATCTAAGTCCAATGCCATGTAGTGAGAAAATTATATATTGATCCTATTCATACCACTATATAGCCAGTATGCCGGCTATTATTCTACTAAAAGAAATGGTGTGTGTGTGTGTGTGTGTGTCTGTGTGTGTGTGTGTGTGTGTGTCTATATTTCTCCATGATGCATTGAATTGGGCAATATAAACATTAAAAGAAATACATATTAAATTATTTCAAAATTTTAGAAAGTTGCACCATATATTTAAAATTATTGAAGTTTACAAGTTGTGTGCTACAGCCTAAGGATAAAGTGATCTGGCTAATCTTAACATAACAGTTTATTTTTAACTTTTTCTTAAGAATGAGATAAAATTTTATCATGTCCTTTTAGTAACATCAGTGACAATCTATAAATCTCTGAAGCAAAATGTGGCTCTTAACTACAGGACAATTCCCAGCTTATCACATGCAATGATTTCTTAGTGGTTGGAACAGGACATTTTTGTAAAACAAAGAGTTGGCACTTTTTTCTTGTTCTTGTGTGCAAATAAAGCAAACTAGTTAGTAAATGTTTGATAAACTGGGATCATGAATTGGATAATGTACAAAGATACCACATCTCAGATGATCTAGGTCTGTCCTAATGATTTTTGGGAATCTGTGCTTAGCTATTTTTAGGAATTTTGAAGTACTGTATACCTCTGATATAGTGGCAAGAATTGGAGAGACGAAAGCGTTTTTATTGTTTGTTTTTTGGGTTTTCAGCTTTCAAATTAGACACGGCAAAATATTTTCCCCTATATTTCCTGGCACATGGTAAGCACAAGAATTTGTCACATATTGTATGTGCAAGTTATGGAATCAATATAGTACAGCTTCATTTAAAGCTGTGGTAATTAGACACTCCCATACTGCCCTTGGGCAACACTGGAATCACAATTAAAATAATTGCTATGAAAAGGTTCCATGCAAATGGTATTTGAAGAAATGTGTTTTCTCTCTCATTAGCACAGTATCATTACTCTTCGTTATTTAGTTTTAAAGGAATTCTTCAGCCAATCTCCTTCACTCATTCACTTTCCATACTACAAAGTATGTTAGATTTAATACTCACAGCTCTTCAAGATAAGGAAAATTCTTGAAGGCATTCTCTGGTAATCTTGTTATATTGTTCATACTGATGTCCCTAAATGGGGGAAACAAAAAACAAAGCAAAAATTACAATTCTGTGATAAAATTATTTTGATCAACTCAGTTAAAGTATTAACAGAGTATTTGTACCTCAGGGTTAAACTGTGATGTCCCTGGTTTTCTCTGAGTTTGGTTGTTTTCTTGCAGCCATTTCATTTCCCAGCTAGATAACTCATTAGTGCTAGTAGGGAGTGGGGTTTGTTCTCCACAAGAAAACAAGAAAACCCCACTCCTACTAGCACTGATGACATTACCTAATTGGGTAATGAATCATCCGCAAGAAAACAACTAAATGCAGAGAGCACTAAATTAAAATAGCTCAAAGAATAATAATGGCATAATAATGAAAATATCCAATGGCAAACCCCAAAACCAAATAAGCAAAAGTACATATAAAAAACCCTGAGTATTTTGACAATTCAAAGGCCTTTTGGGTGTCAACTCTATGAATCAACTATACACAAGAAGAAGACAATACTTGGACTTGATAGCATACACATAAAGCAATCTTCTCAGGCTAATTGGACAAATGAGTATACATAGCATGGAAAAGTAACTGAATGTTATGTGTAGATAGCTGAGGTGGAAAAACAGAACAAAGACCAGGTGAAAAGAATGAAAAATATGTCTGGATAGCATACGAAACAATAGTTTTGCATTTAGATTTATTTCCTTTTATGGCTCTTACTTTAGATATTTATTGAAGGGCCCGATAAGTTTTACGTGAGCACCTGTATCTTGTATCTTTCATATACAAATTTAGCAAGAATCAAATGTAACAAGAACTTAAAATGTATATAAAATTATATTTATTCAGGTAAGAGTACTAATTTAGGTACATAGTTGTACATACTTCAACTCAGAGCTATAACTGTACTGGATTTCTTTGATTGTAGATATCAGGACACATATGCAGACATGAACTCTGAATTTTATTAGTTGTTTTTGTATTACTACTGACTTTTTTTTAAAGTGAGCAGCATAAATTTAAACATTCATAGCAATCTCTTCCTTTAAAAGAAAGCAAAAGGACAGATACGAACACATTCAAAACTTAAAACTCAAGCTGATAAGTATATAATAAGAACATGTCTCAGCTCTACCATGGTCATACTTTTATGTAAAACCTATTTTTTTGAAAAAGCTGCTCAAGATAATTGTTTTAAACGGACTTGAATTTCAGTCCACAAACAAATGCAGACAAGTGCTTACATGACAGGTATGCAAAGCAATGTGTTGATTTCCTCTCATAGGAAGAGAGATTGAGTAGGATAGTTTTTCTTGTGGATGATCAATTACTTTTAATATTAGAAGTCACATCATTGGAAGGGAGGTTGAAAAAGGAGACTAAAGACCCAGACTGTTACAACAGTATTTATTTAAATGAATAGGTTCAATGCTTACTGTCTATCTGCTTAACAATCTGAACAAATTCTAGCTATCATACAAGTACCGTATTTTTCGGCCTATAAAATATACTCCTCACCCCGCAATAGTAGGTGGAAATGTCTGTGTCTTATACAGTGAATGTTGCTGAAGCCCCACCCACTCACCGCCCTCCCCCTTTGGCCGTTTTCAGCCTCCACGTCTCCCTTTTTTGGCCTTTCCATGCTCCATTTTAGATATGTTCCAGGCTGCGGGTATCGCCACAGCACATTGTCGCCTATCCCTGTCTCCGTGCTTCACATTTTTGGCCTCTGCACGTCCCATTTTAGACCTGTTCCAGGCTGCGGGGATTGCCACAGCACATTGTCACTGATCCCCGCCTCCATGCATTGCGGTTTTGGCATCTGCGCATGTTTTTGGCATCCACACACCAGAGGTGGGTTGCTCCCTGTTTAGACTGGTTCAGATGAACTGGTAGTGCTAATTGGGGCTGGGTCGCTGAACCGGTAGTGATGGCTGGATGACCACGCCCCTGAACTGGCCCATTCTGATGATCGCCCTGACTTGCCTTCACCACGTGCATCCACAGAACTGCCTCCTCCTGCCTACACACAGATAAGCATTCATTCTAGCCTAGCCTCTCCTCCCTACCAGTCAGTGTCTCCTGAAGCTGCTAGCTTTGCAGCCTCCCTCCTTAGAGCTCTAATCGGCGGGCAGAATGGCGGGTGTGAGCTCCCAGCACTTTTTCCACTGGCAGGAAAAAATGCTGAGTGGGATCCTCGCTCACCTTTCACCAGCCACCTGGAGCTCCAAGTGGCGAGGGGGAGTGGCAGTGAGTTCCAAGCGGCGTGTTTGCAAACAAGGTGTAAAGCAGCTCTTGAAGAGAATGAAGAGGGGGTGGTGCACCCAGAGCCGCTTCCTCGTAATCGCGGAGGACAGAAAAGGTGCATCATACGTCCTCAGCTTTGTGAAGAAACAGCATCTCTGGGTGCACCACACCCACTTCGTTCTCCAGCCGCTCTCCTTCCCTTGCTAGGCTGCTACCGCCAGGGTGCCACCAGGGCAAGCACAGGGTCTGTGGGGGGTGTGTGTCACAGACCGTTCAGTGCTGAGGTAGAAGAAGGGATCCTACTGCAGTTGGCATGGGGGCACTGCTAAGGATCAGCACCCGGGGATTCTCTGCCTGGTGCGCTGGACTAATCAACTGACCGTGTTACCTTTTTATTCTGGTGAACCTTGTTGATGGGGCTGCTTATTGCATGCCTCCTTTCTTTCTACGGCCTCTCTCCTTTCCTTGCTTGCCCTGGTGGCACCCCGGCAGTAGCAGCCAAGCAAGGGAATGAGAGGGCAGAGAAAGAAAAGAGGCACATGAAACAGCAGCCCCCGCCACCAAGGGCAAAGGGGAGCACTCCTCTGGGTGTCTTCTTGTCTCTGCTTAATCCCCCACTCTTATTTCTTCAACTCTTGTGACCAGCCAATGCAGGGGAGGAGTGGCAGGAAAATCAGCAGGAGGTGGGTGGGTGGAGAGAAAGAGAGAGAGAGAGAGAGAGAGGAAAGAAAAACTTGCCCACCCACAGTCTTCACCCAGGCAGGTGTCGTACACGCTGCTACAACATGTGTCTTGCTGCAGCCGCCCCAATGAACAAAGGAGGTGCTGGCAACAAACCGCCCACCTCCTCTCTCTTCACACGGGCTCTCTGGAGGGGGAGGAAATGTCTCTTCCAAAACTGGCTTCTTTCCTGCCCTCCTACTGTGCCAGTCTGTAGGGGGAGGGCAGGGACTGTTTAGCGCTGAGGTAGAAGCAGCTGCGGCAACAGAGAAAGCGAGGCTTCTTTGCCAGCCTCCCAGCTGGCAAAACAGAATTTTTTGCCGGTTCGGTGAGTTTGTCTAGATGGGGGATATGTGACTGAGTTGGTGTGTGCGTGAGTAATGCCAAGTTGGACACGCCCACTCAGTAACATACCCACTTAGCCACACCCACCAAACAGTAGTAAAAAAAAATTAGAACCCATCACTGCCGCATATTCTGTTTTGACCTCCGTGTGTCGCATTTTTAACCAGTTCTAGGTGATGGGGATAATGACCATCTTATACTCCGAATAATATGGTATTCTAAACCCACCTTAGCCATGAAAGCCCGCTACAGGACCTAAGACCAGTCACTCTCTCTTAGCCCAACCCACCTAACAGAGTCGCTGTTATGGGGAAAATAAGAGGAGGAAGGTGTGTTGGATATGTTTGCCACCTTGAGTTATTTGTAAAAATAATAAAGATGAAATACAAATAAATAAAAATAAATATAACTTAATTTTAATTGCCTTTGCTATTATTATGTTCAGACAGCCCTTAATGTACTGGCATATAATTCTTGTCTTCCTCTTTTCTCACCATAATAAATAACATCAATTAATGCCATAAATTAAAGTCATTGAAAATTAATATACTGTATGAACAGAATAAGGATGATACCCTACCTCAAACTGAGTCACCTCCATTACTTTTATTTATATGCTAAAATGTGTAAAGAATCATATAAAAACCAAAGAGCTCTCATAAATGAATTGGTGAAAAAAACAGTACCCCTGTTTCACCTTCCATGATGTTCAGCCAAATAAAAATGAAATTTCCTCAAATCATAACTTTTGTAGATGACCAGGCTGAGCCTGAGGGAGAAGTCAAACACATCATAAATCATGAGTCCCTGCACGCTCACAAGAGATCTAAATTCAGTCTACATTGAATGCCTTCTTATTCCTATTCATGTTCCTTGACCATTAGCAGCTCAGATTTTGTAGAGAGCTTAAGCTTGCAATAAATCTTTATATTTCTGAATAACTGCTTGAATCACCTGATTTCCCCAGCGCTTGACAACTATACCATAAACCAAGCACAGCCTATTTTAATATTTCAATGTTGCACCACCACATTTTGCATTTCAGCATTTAACTTTTCTCACAGCACTTATTACTTTCTTTGCATTATTTTTTTAACACAAGGACAACCAAACTGTTTTTGCAGAGGGAAGAATTTTGAATAGCAAATGTATAAAAAAATGCATGGGCAGAACAGAGCAAGGAAAGTGTGGCTTCTCAAGTATTGCTGGATTACAATTCCCAACATACCTGGTTGTGATTGTGTCGATCATGGAACTGGAAGCCTATGAGATACTGAAAAAGTGATATTGGCCTAGTGTTGTGGCCCAGCAGGAGCCGTTGGAGCTGCAAACAGACTCTGACAGCGAGGGGGCCTTTAAGTCAGCTCTGGAAGATGTGGAGGACTCTGGACAGGGTTCAGACTTCGAGCAGGGACCAGAGAGGCTGGTTGGCCACCAAGATGCGCCTGAGGCATGGAGCAGCGGTGAAAGCCAAAGGGAGTTGGTCCCTGACGTCAGGCAAAGGCCAGCAGATAAGCTCCAACAGCAACTACGCAGATACAGAAGATAATTGGACCCAGGTGGTTGTAATTAGGCTTCTCCCAAGAGAGTATATAAGAAGAGACTTTGGGAGGAGGCTGTTTGCAGAATTCAATTATTATACTAAAGCTGGAGAAGCTCTGGTGTGTATTTCTTATCTGTGGAAGTCTGGGTTGCTGCCGAAGTCTTGTCGGTGTGTTAATTTACTGTGAATAAATTGTCTAGCAGTAATCTTGTGTCGGCGTGACTCACCATACGGAGAGGGGTGGTCAGAACAGCCTACTATATAAAAAAACTATTAATATTTTTTTAATTTTTAGAATTAATAAAATTATCTAGATAGTAAAAGCCCGGGGTTTTTAACACTGCTTAGTGATGAAAAGATAAGTCCTTAGAAAATAATTTCATAAACAGGGAGCCAGCAGAGTTTTGTAGTCAATATATTTTCATCCCCAGTATCACCCTAAAATTTATATGCAGATAATTATTTGCTAAGTAAACTATTATTACAGCACTCTATGCTTTAATTTGGAGAATGGGAGTCCTCATCTGCCTGGATGAGCTGAAGAAAGTTCTGCCACCTTACTCTGCCATTAATACGATAGTGTTGACAACTGCTAAGAAAGATGTGCCCTTCTTGTTGAAATTAGAGAAGATATAAACACCACTGAAGACTTTGTTAATCTATTCAGTGGGTTTTTGAATCGATGATCAGAGTAACTCAGCTGGAAGATGTAGAAGTAAGTGACTATAACTATAACTGATGTATTAATGGTGGTAAAAATATTTAAAATAAATACAATAAATTTATTAAAGAGGTTTCTATAACTTTACAGTCTAGCCTACTTTCCTTGCATTTTCCACTGGTCTCATATAATTTAAGCATTAATCAAGTTTGCTTTTGCTTTTTTAATTTTTAAATCATCCAATTTAATGAATTACTGCCATCTGCTATGAAGGATATTTAGAGAGAATTAAAAAAGGTGTATTTCCTACAGGTTTGTTATGAAAAGCTCTGGGCTATCAGATGGCTTTTCCTAGTAGTACTTAACATTCTTCTAAATTTTATGCAACCTACTCTGTTAATGAAGAACAAGGAATTCCTTTTCTTAAATACCTGGAAATCATCATTTCAAAGCTACCCCTTCTTTTTTGAACCCCTTATTTTTAAACACTAAAAATATTAAATCTTGAGATTCAACCAATGTTTTTAGAGAAACATACCAGATCATATTAAAAGTGGGATTTTTAGAAATAGCTTTACTGGTAGGCATGACTGATACATTTCTAGAATTTCTGGTTTCATGCTTGCTCCTCTTCAGAAAAGGATTTCACTGTGTCAAAATAATCTGATAGTCTTAAATTCACTGTTTCTAAAATGTAGCATAACATTAAAAATATTTGAATGATTTATGTTTTATTGGCTTTTATACTGAATAGGGATTCTAGTTAACCAAGGTGAAGCATTGGCAAGATTGATTTCACGTTACAACCTGGGAAAGTGCCAAGGATACTCAATGGAATTTGCCACCAAAAAGACTAAGCTGCAGTGTGAAAAGGGTTGGAAATGCAAGACTATACTTGAAAAGACATGTGTGATACCCATACCTAAATAATTCCACACCCAGGACTCAGGGTTTTTAAAGATTTGTTTTAATTAAAAGAAAATTAACAGAGTAATTGGTAAGTTGCAAGTGAAGCCTCTGCAAATCCATCTTTATTTTCACATTTTAAGAATGTATGTGGTTCTTTTGTAGAGTATAAAGGCATTATTTTTTTTAAAAAGTGTCACCATTTGCTAGTAAAAACTGAGAGAACAACTTAGAAGAGATTAGTTTCTGGTCTAGACATGTTAATGTGTACTATGTGTTTTTATTTAGTTTATTTGTTAATCTAGTTTATCTGAAAATGCTCTGTTTGCGAGATTTGTTTGTACTCATTTCTCTCAGCATATGAAATTGGTCTTTTGTTTTGCTCTGTGAGTAGCAAATATTTGATATTCAGATCTTAGACCTACATACATATTTTGCATTTAACTTCTTGGCTAGGTATTTCCCTCTGAGCCATCTCATTTTTATTTTATGAAATAGAATATTCAGCAGTCAAGATGTTCAATATAATATTCTTGTATTCTAAAAAAAATAGTAGACAAATTACTAATAAGGTTTATAAAAAATGGTGTTATGTGTTATGGATTATGAATATTTTACTTCCCAGACTATTATATTATGCTGTAATTATTTAGGTTGTAAAGTCATTTATATAGCAAAATTACAGATGGTTCAGAAGGCGAAAGACACTAACAACTGAGTAAAGCAATAAAAAGACATTAAAAACTAATCTCCTCCCTCCAGAAAAAGAAAGAAAAGAAAAACATCAGATTCAAATTTGTGATGACATTGAATGAATACAAAATCAACAGGGAAGCTGGCAGGGAAAGTCACAAGTTGTGATCACATGGTGTCTTGCTTAACAACTACAGCAAAAAAGGTAATAAAACTGGATATGATCATGTGATGCTTTGCTTAATGACAAATTTTCTGTTCTTTATTGTGATTGTAATTCAAAGATTAGCTCTATAATCACTAAGAGTGCATATGAAATGAAAACAAGGCCTACAAAAGCATTATGTTCCACTGGAATGTGAGAGATCTTAAATCTTCTGATGGAAAGGCTCAAGAGAGTAGTTTTGTTTTATGTTCAGCAGTTACAAAATTTCCCCTAAAATTGTCCTCTTAATGGTTGTAGAGAAAGCCTGAGCCCCACGCTAGTGCTTAGGCCACAGAAACCGAGAATAATATGGCAGTTCATTAATAAATAGTGCAGAAATCTTAATCTACATTTTATGACTGGACTGTTGTGTAAGATCTTAAGACTTCTATAACTTCACAGTGCTTTACAGCCATCTTTAAGCAATTTATGGAGTCAATATATGGCCCCAACAATCTGGGTCCTCATTTTGCCAACCTTCGGAAGGATGAACATCGAAGTCAACTTTGAGGTGGTGAGAACCGAACTGCCAAACTGCTGGCAGCCAGCAGTCAGAAGAATTAGTTTGCAGTACAGCATTCTAACCACCAAGGCTTTATGGTTCCTCACCTACAGACAGAAATCTTTTTATAAACTAAAGCAATTACTTGCATTACTATAAATATTCTCGGAAAATTGTTGGAGCAGAATCTTCTTAACTCTTTTTCTCCCAATCAAGGTATTTAAGCTTGACCAAGCTATCCTGTTTCATTGTCTCTTTGCACTCTAAAAAGCAGCCCTTTCATTCTCGGAATCCAGATTACATTCCACCACATCTGAGTTTAAAGAAATTCTATGCATTTGTCTTAATATGAATGTTTATATGAAAGAGTTTTGACTTTTTCTAGTGCTTCTCCTTTTCACCAAGTTGCATAATTATACAGATAGTGAAATGGGTATTGATTTCAAAATAGACATATTTAAAGAATATGAATTCAGAATTCTTATTGCAGTTTCTACGATTAGGGTTCTAATCAAAAATTAAACACAGCAAACTTGTGTTAGTTTTATATCTTCAGATTTATTAAATTATGTACAGACATGCATATGTTTTCTTTTGGCTCTCTAGAACAAGTGCTGACAATTAAACTTTGTCTAGCCAGAATTTGGACTGTTAGTGAACAGGTGCATTATGTTATCTATGTTTCCACTTAAATGTGTGTTAGGACTTGAGATCATTTGGGGGGAAATGACAAAATTAAGTAGAAAATCTTGCTTGACTGATTCGGTATGGAAAATCCATGAAATTAAGCCAGGACATTAGGAAGGAAAAAAACACAGGCATTTACATATTTGAGGTTTGAGGATTTATTCCACATTCCAAAACTTTTCAGTAGAATAGGAAGCCTTTCCACCATGCTATTTTTGAAATATAGGAACCACTTCTTCAATACATAAAGTTATTTTAAAAAAATCCCCATGGAATAGATCCAAGATAAAATGTCATGTTAAGAATGTTATGGAGTTGCAGACTTCCAGATGAAAACATGGCAGTCTAGCACATCTCAGCAAAACAGCAGAGATAATACAGAGGCAAAGACGGACAGCCATGAGATTGCCAGTAGTCACACAAAGAAAACATCGTATGCTCACAGTTTTATGTGAAGCTTCCTTAAGAGACACTTGGTGTGCCCTAACCACTTTCTAAAGCATGGAGCAAAATTAAAGTGTAAAGAGATCTTCAGAGTATCACAGCACCTAAAGCCATCTGGAGCAGTGTACCTTCCATCCAAGAAAAATTAAAAGAAAGCAACTAATTACAAAGGTTTTTTTTTTAAAAAAAATTAAATGTAAAGTATTTTGGAATGAAAAATTTAAAAAACAGAATAAACAGTTAAATCTGGAATACTGCCTCATTTAAAGATTTTTTTAAATTAATTAAAGAAAATTTGCACACACTTTCATTGACTCCCTTCCCTCCCTCTCTCTCTCTCTCTCTCACACCCACCCACCCATCCATCCATCCATCTGAGACAAGATTGTTTAAATTTGAAGCTGAATGGCTCACCTTGTTAAACAAAGAAGTACAGTAAGTAGAAAAAGAAGGCTGCCATATAATTACAGAGTGCTCAAAGGGAATAATGCACATGGGGAAAACTATATCTTATTTTTTACTCCCTTTTTATGGATTAAAATTTCAAATTAAAAATAATGATTATTACTAAAGGGAATCAAAGTTATAGAAGGGAGACAGGGGTGAGTTGCTGCCAGCGTTGCTGCTGGTTCACTGTGTGCGCGCTTTGCACAGTTCAATGTAAATTGTGCTGCACATGCGCAGAACATGAAAAAATAACTAAAAAACAAGACAGCAATGGCAATGGCGACCAGGAAACTCATTCTGGGGTGTGCCCAGCCTGGGGATAAAGATTGTAATCGGTCCCCACCCGAATGATGAATGTTGTGTACTATTTTTATTTATGTATTGTTTTATGTCTTACTGTCTTGTACTCCCCTCCCTATATATTGTAAGCCGCCCTGAGTCCCCTCAGGGAAATGGGCGGCCTATAAATAATAAAACCTAAAACCTAAACCTAAACCTAAACCATCCCTACCGGTTTGGTGACCCAATCCCAATTTCCACTGTTAGTTCGCCCAAACCAGAAGCAACCCATCCCCTTCCTTTGAAGGAAGGGGATGGGGTTGGACTAGAAGTACCTTCCAACTCTGTTATTGTACTCTATTATTGGACAACTTCAGAACAATATATGACAAATACATTTAAATTGTAGCAAAAGAAACTATTTTATTGACCAGTAAGATTATGTGTATAAAATGTAGATATGATGATGTGCCCAAAATGGAAGATAAAATAACAAATACTGAACCACTTATGGATTTTTCTTTGCCCTCTGAAAATGGAAAATGCTAAAATGATACTTTTTAGATTGGATGATGGGAAAAAGTATTGAATAAGGGACAAAGTAATGATGCTTATATTTAAGCAGGAAGAGGGATAATTTTGATTGTAACTGCTGTAATGAAAGTTGCTTTTTTCACTGTTTTTTCTTTCTTTTCCACAATATACCCTTCCACAGTCCAACAGGATCTAACAGATAAATGCATAAGATAATTGGATATTATTTTAATCTTACATATCTACCATTATTATATATTGATGCAGAATAATGCTTTACTATTACTACTTTATTCTCCTTTTAGTTATCATGGAATAGTATTGTACATTATATTACAGTAAATAAATCTGATTTCCTATTTTATTTTCTAACTTGCTTATATTTGTATAATTTTCCTTATATTTTCTTTCAAAAGATACTAATGAACAATAAATTTAACTATTGACAAAGAAAGCAAAAGAATGCATTCCAGGCTTTGGAATTATTGCAACTGCTGTTCTCAAAAAGACCACAGGCAGTCCTAGTCCTGAATTTAGGAACTTTTATCATGTGGTGGAAGTATCATAATACAATGCTTTTGAAATATATGCCTAGCTTTATAATTAGATAGATATTTATCAGTTCTACATGTAAGTAAGCTACATGAGCTTTCTGAAGTCAATATTTAGGGATTTTGTAAACATACTTTTAAAAATATGTCATGTCTACAATCAAAATGTATATAATTTAACATGTGTAATCTTCATATTCATCCAGAAGTCTGTTGAATTCAATGGGACGTATACCTATTTATTTATTTATTTATTTATTTATTCATTTATTCATTTATTTATTTATTTATTTTGTATGCCGCCCACTCTCGGAAGACTCAGGGCGGCTTACAATAAAAAGGGAGGGGGGATATAAAAATAAAACAACAGTTTAAAATTGCAACAACATTCACAACCTAGAATGGGGCTGGACAATTCAACAGCCCCAGGCCTGCCCGAACAGCCAGGTCTTCGTCGCTTTATGGAAGGCCGGAAGGGTAGTAAGGGTCCGGATCTCAGCGGGGAGATCATTCCATAGGGCCGGAGCAGCTACAGAGAAGGCCCTCCCCTGGGGGGGTCGCCAGCCAACATTGACTGGCCGATGGAATCCAGAGGAGGCCTAATCTGTGCGATCTAATTGGTCTGTGGGAGGTAATTGGCAGGAAGCGGTCTCTCAGGTAGCCAGGTCCGATGCCATGTAGGGCTTTAAAAGTAACAACTAGCACGAAGTGTGTTCGGAGACCAATGGGAAGCCAGTGCAGCTCGCGGAGGATAGGTGTAACGTGGGTGTACCTAGGTGCACCCACATTCGCTCGCGCGGCTGCATTCTGGACTAACTGAAGTCTGCGAACACTCTTCACGGGCAGCCCCATGTAGAGAGTGTTACAGTAATCCAGTCTTGAGGTGACGAGGGCGTGAGTGACTATCCGAAGGGCCTCCCGGTCCAGATAGGGTCGCAATTGGTGCACCAGGCGAACCTGGGCAAAGGCCCCCTGGTCACAGCCGACAAGTGATGTTCTAAAGTCAGCTGTGGATCCAGAAGGACTCCCAAATTGTGAACCCTCTCTGAGGGGCCTACACAAATGGAAACAAAAATCTAACAAAGAAAAACTAGATTACATCATAATTGCCTTTGTTTCCTAAAAAAAGAACAGAATACATAACAGTTACTCTCCATTCCTACTTTGCAATTTTAAATATCTTAAAATTCCTTCAGTTTCACTTATTTTGGTCCTCCTTTACCCACACCCAGTGTTTAGAAAGCAACAGGAGCCTCACATTTCAGAATAAGCTTGGCATTTGGAAAGTTAATATTTAAGAAGTGCAATAAAACTGGAACAAAATTGAAAATATAAACATAGCTTAAGTTGTAACTATGCCAACTAGAATAGGATATTTTAAACTACCTAACTACATAAATGCTAAGAACATAAACAGTACCTTACTGGATCTGATCCTTGGCTGCTAACCTTATTGAGAAGACTTTAATTAGGAGATTTATCAAAGTCTTTTTGAAAATCTAAGCAGATGATGTCTATTGGTTCTATGTAGTTTATTAACACCCTAAAAACATTCTGTTATGTTAATTAAAAACATGCAACCTGTCCCTACACTTGGCCTCTGCAGCTGAAAACTGAAAAGTGGTCAATGTAACTCCAATTCTAAATAAGGTTGATGGGGAGAGCTCGGAATTTATAGGCCTGTTCAGTTTAAATCTGTTTGGGGAAGATACTTGGAAAGTGTCCTTAAAGATAAAATGATGAAACATTTGGCCATACAGAGCTTGATCAGAGATACTCAGCATCCTTTCATTAAGAAAATGTCTTTTTTAGCCAACATATCAGAATGTTTTTAGGGTGTTAATAGACAAGTAGAGCCAAGATTTCTCAATAAGGTTAGCAGTCATGGTAAAAGGGAAACCTCCATTGTGAATAAACAGCTAGCTAAATAATAGAAAAAAGGAATAAATAGACATTTCTCACAGGGATGTAACTAGTAGAATCCCCAAGGTTCTGTCCTAGGGCTTGTGCTTTTTAACATTTGCAAATGATATGGAATTGGGCATGAGTAGAGAAATAGCCAAGTTTGCTGACAATTGTTCAGAGTAGTTAAAAAAAATAAGGGACTGCAAAGAACTCCAAAGGAATCTCTGCAAATTAGGATAGTGAGCATTAAACTGGCAGATAACATACAATGCATTGTGATAGCGAACTTATACCATGCGTGCCAAAGGTGACACACAGAGCCCTCTTTGTGGGCACATGAGCCGTCGCCCCAGCTCAGCTCCACTGCACATGAACGCATGCCTCCTGCCAGCCAGCTAATTTTTGAGTCTCTACCGTGCATGCATGGGGGGGGGTTTCATGTAGAAGATGCATGTGCATGCAGGGGGTGGGGGAGTCACATGCATGCCTGGGGGTGTGGGAAATGTGGTGCGCCCCCCCTGCAGCCCGTTTTTGGTCCCAGGTCATGCACCCATGTGGAGGAGGGAGGGAGTGGGGAGTGTGCACATGTGCAGAGGTCTGTGCACATGGAGGGGTCTCGCACGCATTGCATTATGGGCGCGGACGGGCGTGCTTTTGGCACGCAATGACCTACAGGTTAGCCATCACTGGTCTAGCAGTTTAGATGATGTGTCATACCCACAGCCTTTGGGTATGCATTCAACAACCCCACTCAGCTATCTATGTTTCTAACATTTGAATCACCGGACACCCCCTTCCATAAGAGGAGATTTCTCACGGTGAGAAAAGAACAGCTTGGCCCTTAAGAAATCAGTCTTTTTTAAGGGAGGAGAACTTTTCCTTAATCCAATGTCCTCTTGTTCAAAGATCCTCATTCTCTGATACAGTCAAGTAGTTGCATGTGGGATTCTACTATCACATCCCTGAGAGCCCCTTCCACCTGCTTCTCTCTTCCTCTCTTACTTAAGTAAAACAAGATGGCCTCAAAAGGGTCAAACTTGTTTTCTGAGCACCAGAAACCCTCTACACAAAGGACACATCCATGATCTCTGTCCAGTGGTTAGATAACCATACATGTGACACTCAAACCAATATACTATGTATATCCCATACCCCTGATTTCACACATATTTTAGAAGATATATGTTTACATTTAATATTTAGCCTTACTGTTCAATATATTTTAGAAACCTTTTTCTTCTGACTTATACCAAGAAACACTTATACCACATTAATCATTTTTGAATTTACTACACATAATTTAGAAATAAAATGTTGCTATTTACAACAGCAATGATCCAAAAATAATTAGATATTAGGTGCTACAATGGAGTATCAATGGCCAAAATAAAGTTGGTGACACATGAGTCACGCCATGAAAGAGTCACTTGATAGTAAGATGGATGTCATATTAATAAATATTTTAAAAATTAATATATGTTCCATATATAAAAACAAATTAGATGAAGTCTGAAGCAAGGAAGACAGAAAGGTTATTAATGAATGGGAAGAGAGTACAGTAAAGCCAAACAATAATTAAAATGTCAGCACAATAAAATTAACATTTCATCATGTATTAACTTTAGATTCATTGCATTTTGAAATAACTATTTTTTTTAAACTGTTTTATTTCATTTTCATTTTCATTTTATACAATCACTTATATACTGTGCATAACAAAAAAAAATCCACCATAAAAAACCAACATAACACTTCAATCCCCCATACACCCTTTCTTCTCCCCCTCCAACTTTCATTTCTCCCCTCCAACATTCCCCTCTTCTACTTCCCTTCCCCCTCAGACATCTCCCCTTCCCTCCATCTCACCCTCCTTACATTCCCCTCTCACTCCCTCTTTACTTCTCCCTCTTCTTTCCCTCTACTCCTCACTTTGGTGTATCTCTACAATTCATTAATCTATTCAGTTTATATTTTACTCTAAAATTAAGAAAAATAATAATAATAAAAAAGAGAAAATAAA
Organism: Thamnophis elegans; assembly: GCF_009769535.1. Classification (NCBI taxonomy): domain Eukaryota; kingdom Metazoa; phylum Chordata; class Lepidosauria; order Squamata; family Natricidae; genus Thamnophis; species Thamnophis elegans. The sequence goes on along the minus strand of NC_045541.1, from coordinate 94,464,279 downwards.
AGAGAAAAAGAAAAAAAAAGAAAAGAGAGCAACAGTATACAAGTGCATTCTTATTGTTCTGAGAATTGAAACTGTATTTCCACCCTCCCCCCTCCCCCCTATAATCCCCCCTCCCCCCTATAATCCCCCCTCCCTAACCCCCTTACGACTTCCCAGGTCCCATACCCGGCATAATTCTTTATCAAGCACTGGAGTATAATAAAACCAACTAACTTTAAAGTTAAAAGATAAAAGAAAAACAAAACAAAAAAAAAAGAGAAATAGTAAAAAAGAAAAAAAGAAAAAGAAAAACAAGACGCACACACAAAAAAAGAAAAACAAGAAAAATCAATAAACCCACTACATTAACGCAGCTTCCCATCATCTTTAAATCTTAAACAATGTACCTCATTCCAAATTTCAGTTATTTTATTACTTGCAGGGTTTCAAACTATCTTGGAACCAGGTAAGTTAGTCAAATGGAATTCTCCAACTAAGGGCCTCATTACTTTATCTATCTATTCAAACCTTTAATTTATCTCTTTTTTATCCAAATATCCAAACCTTTCTATAAAGCCATTAAACTCAAGTACTTCTTTCATTTTTCATTTCCAACACCTCCCATCCTGCCCTTACCCACATCCACATATAAATTTTATACCTTCCACCCTGCCTTTACCCGTGTCCACATATATATTTTATCCGCGTCCATTGCTCCTCTCATATTTACTCCACTTTCCTGGAGACTCTCTGACTAATCTTTCTTAACCTTATATTCAAATAGCAATTCATACAAACATCAGCTTACATTCTGACCCCGAGTAATCTAATTGAACTTTCGCTACCCTTCCATCTCCCTCGCACCTCCCAACTCCGTTCGTCCCAAGCCACAACTCAAGAAAATCACGATCTCCGCTCTCCTCGCCTGGAAAAATAATTCATGCGCAATTTAAATTAGAGTTCAAACAAATCTTATATACAATATATGTCCACAATCAGCAGAGCTTCTTTCAGCCTCCATGTCTCATCATCGATATACAACTTTGCCCTTTTTGTACCAGGCAGAAATCATGAAATTTTATTCGAACTAAAAATTTGAAAAGTATTTTAAAAGCATCGCTAATTCTTTATTCTTTACTCTTCTGCCCTTCCGGAAGAGGAAAGCAACGCCCTCCGCCTTGTAGCCACATGTCCCACTGCTTGTCTTCTCCTTCTCCTTGTCTCTCTCCAGGTCCGGATGAATCAGGAAGTCCCGCCTTCAGAATCTTGTAATAAAAATCTCGGGCTTCACAGACAGAATTAAGACGATGTTTTTGATTCTCAAATGTAACTGTAATGCCAGCTGGGACTATGAAATAACTATTTTGATTACATTTTCTAATTAGAATTCTCTGGATTCATTTCAAAAAATGCTGTCTCATGGTTTTTCCAGTCGTTTCAAAGATATATGCCTTTCTTTCTAGGAATAGTCAAGGCAGTAACAACATTAAGGGGGGAGAGAGTATTTTATGTTAAAACAACAATGTACATTAACTGCGGTATTTTTTGGAGTATAAGACGCACCAAGGTTTTGAAGAGGCAAATTAAAAAAGAAGTAGGTAAGTAGATAGAGGGATAGAGAGGGAGAGAAAGAGAGAAATACAGTAGGGAGGGAGGGTGAGAGAGACAGTAGTTAGATAGGTAGGTAGATAAAGGGATAGAGAGAGAAAGAGAGAGTGAGAGAGAGAAATACAGCAGGTAGATAGGGAGAAAGAGAGATAAATAGAAAGATAGGGAAATACAGTACGTAGATAGGGAGAGAGAGTGAATGAGGGTAGGTAGGTAGTAGAGGGATAGAAATAGAGAAATACGGTAGGTAGGTAGGTAGGTAGGTAGGTAGGTAGGTAGAGGGATAGAGAGAGAGAAATAGAGAGATAGAGAAATACAGTAAGTAGGTAGGGAGAGATAGAGAGAGAGTGTAGGTAGGTAGGTAGAGGGATAAAGAGAGAGAGAAATAGAGAGAGAGAGAAATACAGTAGATAGGTAGGTGTTTCTGCTGGCACAGCACTTGATCAATCTATTAATTAGTTAAAGAGCTTTCCAAAAAGGAAAAAAAAAATTTGCACTCTGCAAGCCTCCCCCAAAAAATGACTCATTTTTCACAAAAACAGGCCTATTTTTCCAAAAAAGGCATGAATAGACTTGAGGGGCTTACAGAGTGCTCCTAGGGGGTTAGGGGCAAAAATGGGCAAAAAATGGCCCATTTTTCATGAAAACCGAGTCGTTTTTTGTCAAAAAAAACTGCATGCATAGCCTTATGGAGGCTTATGGAGTGCTGCTGGAGGCGGGGGTGGAGGGCAAAAAATGGGCCGCTTTTCACTCATTTCTGCCTTCCCCAACCTCCAGGAGCTCTCTGAAAGCTTCCATAAGGGTATGCACAACCATTTTGGCGGAGGGGCGGGGCTTCGGGAGGCAAAAAATGCTGTATTTGATGTATAAGACGCACCCAGATTTTCAGCCTCTTTTTTGAGGAAAAATAAGGTACTCTGAAAAATATGGCATTCTTAAAGCAAATTGACAAACTAGTCATAACAGGAACAGTAAAAGCTCATCATTATAAAAGCATCTCTCTAAAACACCATTGAGATTCAACTACTAGGCAACAGTAGAGCTAGCCAAGTGGATCTATGAAGAAAGAAGGATCACTCTGTTATTTGATGCCAAGAATGTGGGTGGCAATCTCAGCCAAAATCCAAAGAACCATTTAACCATTTCCACATGGTCAAGAAGACTTTGATTCATGCTACACTGCATGTAAACTGAGGAGAAACATCATTCCTACAATGACAGAGAGAGACAAACAGAGAGTGTTCCAATGTTGCAATAGGAGGGGGGTGTCATACAGTGCTTGCATTTAGTTAAATCAGTCTGCAACTACCCTGTGGAAAAGAGTGCCAATAATTGGCTTCTTTCACCTCTGTTAGCCATGAACAAAAGCGCCATTTGATTTCACAAGGGGCAAAATGAACCAAAGGTAGTCAACCAGCTGAACCAATGGGGTGGAATAACAATAACCTGCAGCATTTTCTTTTTCTCTTTGTTCAAACTTTCAAAGTTGTTAATTAAGTCCTACACAAAGCAACCCCACTGGATTCTTTCAATAAGGCATTACATGCTGCTTTACTTGTATTTAAAAAGGGAATGGAACCTAAACTTCTAAAAGACGGTAACTAGTCCAATTATTTTTGTGTATTTTTTAAAAGGAAAATACAGTTACAATTTACCTCCTGAAAATTATTTTCAAGAAAATAAAGGGTATTCTGTGAAGCTTACTCTATCTTATTTTTAGTGTGATGTTAAAAAAAGAGCAATTTTTGATAAATGCCTTCTCTTCTCATAAAGAGGTTATTTCACAATTCAGAGTCAAAAGAAACATAAACACACACTATAGATAGTCCTCGACTTCTAACTACAATTGAGCCCAAAATTTCTGCGGTTATTAAAGTTTTTCCCATTTTGCAAAGTTGCTTGCCACCGTTCTTAAGTAAATCACATGCTGTAAAGCTGTTAAGTTAGTAACATGATTATTAAATGAATCTAGCTTTCATTGACTTTGATTGTCAGAAGGTTGCAAAAGGAGATCGCATGACCTTGGGACACTATAACAGTCATAAATAGATGCCAGTTGTCAAGTGTCCAAATTCTGATCATGTGACCACAGGGATGCTGCAATGATCCTAAGTGTGAAAAATCAGTCATAAATCACTTTTTTGAGTGCCACTATAACTTCAAATAGTCTTTAAACCAAAAGTTGTAAAACTAGAACTACCTGTATTCTCCGGAATCATGCTAATGAAAAATCCAAAAAAGCTTTTCTTAAAAAGTATACAAAACTGTGTTTTTAGAGATTCATGACAGAAACAGGTCTGCATTTCTATCACAATACAAGGCAATGATAAAATTGCCTATAAAACAATAATTTCTTTTTTAAAATCCATTCAACAGACAACTTCCCAATATATTAGAACCCACTTTGGAAATTTCCCCTTAGTTAAGCAATGGATTAATACCGAAGCTATAAAACATAGGCTATTAAGCTAGCTTCTATATATTCCAGTTATGATTACCAATCTTAATTATTTCTATTATATGTTTCAAGTAGAAGACTATACTCACAAGCCAGAAGTTCAAGCTATCATTCAACCTCAAAGCTCACTAAATAGTTTTGGGTTATTTACTTTGGCTCAGTTTTCTTCCTTCTTTCCTTCCTTCCTTCTTTCTTTCTTTCCTTTCTTCCTTCCTTCCTTCCCTTCCTCCATACCCTCCTTCCCTCTCTTTCTCTGCTTCTCTGTCTCTCTTATCCTCAGTTTTAAATTCCTGGAGATATATAAAACTAATGAATTTATCTAAATTGTTCTGTGACATAAGACATACATATAGAATACAATGCTTTAATATTTTTATTATAAAATATAATATTTTTATCTTAAATCAATCACTCAGGCAGTAGGTACATGAATGAAAACATGTGTTTTATCAGAATATTAATGCTCCAATATTTCTGCCGCTTTCTTGGAAGACCAGTCAACATGGAACCCTTAAACATGCCAATAAATAAACGGCTGATACTTTAGCCTTCCTGGAGTAGTGAATTATTAAAAAGGAAAAGCAGGCCCCCTCATATCTTGCCTTAGTCAAAACAGTCCAACAAAGCTGCACCTCTCTACCTGTTATGTTCACAGAATTTGCTATCAAGATTTTTTTTTAAGAACCCAAAACTAAACAAAGACATCTGATGCATATACATCGCTCTTATTTTAAGAGGTCAGATGACTTGATATTGATACTCTATTGACTTCTGTAAAAATAAGAGATATCTTGAACTGTTCATTTCATTTCTGTAGGGAAATAACAGGTGAAATTAGTTGTGAACTACAACACAGTTACTGGATTTAAACCCTATTTAAGCCCTGGTTCCCTAACAAAGTGCCTCTTAGTGTTGGTATCCTTGTTCTTCTAATTTAAAAGGAAAATTAAATGGGATGGTAGCATGCCTCACACATTACTTAATTTCCAATAATGCTTCTGGGCCCTCCAAAATCCCAAGGCATTATACGAAAATCAAGCTGGAAGACAAGAGGTCTTCGGTAGGAGTATAAAAAGAGCACATGAATGCCACATATGACCCTGGGGCCTCAGGTTGCCTAGTCTTACCATTATTGTTTACAACAGCAGTGATTGGGTACACAGAACATTGTAAGCCAAACTCAAAATGCATTAGTGTTATCTGGCAAATACAGCCATAAAATTTAATTTCTAATTTCTTTCAATAAAAATTAAAGTACAGCAATATTTATTCCTAAAATGAATATTTTTACAGATGTAGACCCCATTTCACTATCTCCTTTGAATATTCAACATGGGTACATAGGCAAATAAGGTCATGGTACAAACCTAACTCTTTCATAACGCTAGTTCTGTAAAATATTAACAAGTAGATAAACATTAGAACAAGGTCTTTCAAAAAAAAAAAATCAAACCTGTTAACATTAAGAGGATCGAGACCAAACAGAGAAATAGGAAATACATTCCACTTACTAGCTACTGCTCTTTGAAGTTATAACAGGTTTCTAACCCAAATTCTAAACATGAGGAATGTTACCTATCCAAATTCTTTTTTTTCTCCTTCAGATATTCTAAATGCAAAACTGCCTACAGGTAGTCCTCGACTTGCAACTATTTGCTTAGTGACAGTTCGAAGTTATAACGATGCTGAAAAAAAGTGACTTATGACTGTTTTTCACAATTATGACTGTTGCAGCATTCCCGTGGTCACGTGATCAAAATTCAGAAGCTTTGCAACTGATATATATTTAGGACTGTTGCTGCCTCCTAGGTCATCTGAACATCTTTTGTGACCTTCTGACAAGCAACAGCAATGGCGAATGGTGTTACCAACTTCACAACTGCGGTGATTCACTTAACAACTGTGGCAAGGAAGGACATAAAATGGGGCAAAACTCACTTAACAACTGTCTTGCTTAGCAATGGAAATTTTGGCCTTAATTACAGTCTTAAGATAAGGATTACCTATATAATGAATATAGTATTAATTTACCCAATCTGAGTGATTAATTAGATCATGATGCACTGCCAACTCCAAGGTATTATTTGATGATCCTGCATAGCACGATCATTAAATGCCCATATAATAAGCAGTTTTCTCAGATGATTTGCTGATGGTCATTGCATCCTTGATGTGCCACTACATTGCTAATCATGTGTATGAGAGTGGATTTACTCCCAAAGCATTCTTACATAACAAATAAAGCTTTAGCATGGCACATATAACCATGCACTTTTAATATCAGTAAGAATGGCAGTGCTGGGCTAAATCAGAAACAGTCTAGTTTCTAAATCTAAATCTAGTTTTAAATCATATATATTGTATATACTGTTTTGCATCTAACAATTCACAGAAGAAAAATAATTAAAATGTAACAATTCAGTTACAATAGATTTAAAATGTGCATTAAAATATTGATAGAACTTGTTTCCAAAATGGCCAATCAAGAGCTTATTACAAGTCAGGATATGAATACCCTTGGCTGTCACACATCTGTTTAATATGAACTAAAAAATTCTGCTCATATTTTAGAAAACACATTTTAACCTGTTAAATCAGTCCTCAAACTGGTCTACATTTCAATTTCTGTATGTATACACATAAAAATATGGGCCATCAAAGTTAAAAAAACCTGAAAAAGAATATTGATGGGGAACATATATAACTGAATATAGAATATTGTAGGGGGGGGGGAACCCTGTAACAATCTAAAGCAGAATTTGCTAGAAGAGAGTTAAAACTGTACTAAGAAATAGAGAAAAGAAAGAAGAAATAATTTATAAGATGTCATTGTACATCTTAGAACTCATTAAATTTTTACAATGAGTGTTAAGTAACCTTAGCCTAATTAGATGATTAAAGCCTAAATAGGAACCCCTATAGAGTGTATCATATTTTTTAAAAAATTGCTTATACTCTTTGATAAAACAATTGTAAAAACAATTATAAAAAAATCTCCCCCAAAATCTAAAAACATAAAAATTTATCACTTTATTTACCTTTTATAAATATTGATATATCATTCTCTATTTAAAAACATTATCCTTTCTATTTTTTGCTTTTTTAAACACAGGGCAAAATAAAGCTCTCACTTATATCTGTACAATTGATTTATATTATACAGTGCTATTCATAGGTGGATTCCAGCTGGCTTTACTGCCAATTCGTTCTTGTGGGCTGGATGTGTGCTGCATGCACAATTCAATTAAACTTGGTCTGCGCGTGCGCAAAACTTAAAAACAAAATGGCGGTGGCAATGGCTGCACCGGAGAATCAGCTCGGGTGTGTGGCAGGCCTGGGTCACTGCCGGTTCCAGCGACCCATGCCGCCATACCACTACCAGTTCGGCTGAACCGAGCTGAACCAGTAGGAACCCACCTCTGCTGCTATTACACGACAGCATACAACATTTAAAAGCTACAGTCAGAAACTGTCAGTATCTCTCTTTTGCCTCATTTAAAAACATTTTTTGCATTTTCTAGACAACTGAAAACAGGAAGAAAACAAAGGAAAAAATAAATGTTGCCTCCCCAAGAGTACAAATTAGACCAAGAGTGTGCCATTTATCAGAGAAGAATTATCATTTTCAACATTTTGCCTACCACTGGTCGAACATGTTTCTTTTGTGGAGTTTCTATTGTGGGATTTAAATACATATAAAATATTATTAGTTATTCTGTGTACATCACTGATAATCACAGCTCGTTTTAATTATTCCAGTGAGATGCTAATACATTTAATGAACAATAATATAAACCACATAGTAATGATTAATAAATTTGTTAAATTATTCTTTAAAAACCCTACATTAGATGTAGCTAATAGGCAGTTTCACACATTTTTATAATAAAACATGAAAGATATTTAATGTCTTTTATTTTTTACTATATTTATATGCCTGTATAACAAAAATGACTATGTTTGTAGATACACAAAACATCTCTAACTGCTATTTAGCAGGAACATCATCATACATTTCCAGACACTTGTATACTGCCAAAGAGCATACGGATTGAACACTCAGTGCTATAGAAATTAAAGTATTACTTTCAGAAAAACAATGAACCAGCTACATACAAATACAAGTTGCAAATTTTTTTAAATCCTTTCTAAACTAGGGATTTTAACCTTTTCAGGTCACCGAACTGATTCTTTAAAAACTAAAACTATAATCCCTTGATCAAGAGGCAAAGGCTTAGTGGTAGAAAATTGGCTGTGCTCATTTTTTGGGGGGAAGATGGGAGGGGAAGATTTAGTCTCTCACAAAATTCTACCAAATTCCTACAGCCGTCGAGAGTTCTATGGAACCCAGTTTAAAACTCCTGCAATGTAGTATATTTCTGTGATATGTTTTAGGAAGGCTTTAATTTCAGAAGAATCTAAATTTTATCTGGTATTTTACCATAATAAGACATCTGCCTGGTTTCTATGGTATAATTCTTCCTTTAGTTTCATGGTATTTTAGGGAGTTTTACATGAAATGCTACTGATTTTAATTATTAGTCATCTTTAGCAGGAATAGCAATAATAATTTTCAAAACACCCACTTTACTCATGAACAAGACTGAAATATTTACACAAGTTTTTATCTACAATTTAAAATGGACATCACAATCCAAACCCTAGGGAATATGAAATGAATTATTTAGTTTTGAATACTACAAACAACTAAAATACATAAGTATTTTCATTTTGTACTGGTAGCAACGTGGCCCAGCCCAGAAGATAAAACCAAGGCTCTCCAGCCTTTTCTCTCAGAAACTTTCAGGGTTTACATATCTCTGTTTTGTCTCCTGCCTTGATAAATCAAGCTGGTAGTTATGTTGCCAACAGCTATTTTCCATGGGGGGGAGGTGTATTGGGGTGTTTTATCATCTTCTAGCATCCCTTATTTAGCCTTGCTGTGTATGAGAGGGTTTTCACAATTTGTGCACCATACTAACAAGTAAAGAGTTAAGAATGAAATAAATTAACATAATAAATATGAATCTAAAAGACTCATGGATTCAATAATTCTACAAACTTTAAGATTATGACATCAACAGTGGTTGATTAATTTTTCTTTTTGCTATTTAGAGCACTGTTTTTCAGTCTCAGCAAGTTTTAAGATGTGTAGACATCAACTACCAGAATTCTTCCACGCAGCACCCAGCTGAAGAATTCTGGGAGATTAAGTCCACACATCTTAAACTTGCTGAGATTGAGAAACACTTATTTCTTTTGGTAATGTAGCAGTAGCACAAGTAGGCTTCAATAACTACTGAAGTGTTAAGCACCTCCAGTTCCTTTCTTTCATTATTTCAGGAACTGTTATTGTTTAAAAAAACTGGGAACCGATTAATACTTTGTATACGCATTTGAATAAGCTTTTGTAGGATACAATAACAACATAAAAACACAATGTAGAAATATTCTTAAACATTTGGACAAGATTCAGTCTGATTACAAATGCAGAACAATTTATTCTTGACAATCTTGAGTGCTATTTAATTATTAATTATTTAATAACTGATAATTTTAAAGCATTCCATTAATTAAGAATATCTGCATAAAAAGTGAAGACATAGACAGACATGTTCAGTAAAACACAGTAGGAGATATAGAGAGGTACTAGGGCATCATAATAGTGTTTCAGTTTTCTTACCCAAAAATAGACATGTACACATGCTGGAATGTTCCATATCCATCAGAACATCCTACTTGGAAGAGGGGAGAGGCAATATGGTACTTTCTAGAAATAAATCTTCTGGACTGAGATCAGTTTAAAATGAATCAAGGGTGGCCCTGCCATAAAACAGGCCAGTTTCATCTGGAATACTTCAACCAACTTCTAATTTGGAGAATTTACTCCAGGAAACTGCTGAACCACCTCCAAAATGGCACAAACATCCATACATAAAAATATTTGACCAGCTTGTCAAGCATCTGTTAAGAAAGTATTCAATCAACGGTTCACAAGACAGAAGAAATAACAAGATCATATAGAGAGCTATTCAACCACACAATATACTGTTGAATTCAGCAAGGGACATTTTCCCCTCAAAATAAGCACTACAAGGATGGCCAAAAATAGGCAAAGAACAAAATTGGAAACATGCATGTATCTACTGTTTGGTAAAGGAAACTTATAGACTGGTTTCAAATACAGATAGTCCTCGACTTACGATCACAATTGAGCCCAAAATTGCTAAGCAAGACAGTTGTTAAGTGAGTTTTGCCCCAATTTACAACCTTTCTTGCCACAATTCTTAAGTGAATCACAACAGCTGTTAAGTTAGCAACATGATTGCTAAATGAATTGCTAAATGAATGACTTTGCTTGTCAGAAAGTTGATTACATGACCCCAGGACACTGCAACTCTCATAAATATGAGTCAGTTGCATGTATCTGAATTTTGATCACATGGCCATGGGGATGCTGTAACAGTTGTAAGTATGAAAAACAGTCATAAGTCATTTTTTTCATGCCATTGTAACTTCAAACTGTCACTAAATGAATTGTATTAGTACCAAATAGCCTTTGGTAAGTTATAGTATCTTTAACCAACTTCTTCAATCTGTGTCTCATTAATGTCTTTTTTTCATAATTCTGTCAACACATTTTTGTATACTTATGAAGCCATTCCAATTCTCTTGCATGAGAATTATGAAGCCCCAAGTTAGATCACCTGATATTTTAAAAAGGTTGCTTCCCCCCCAAAAAACCCATGTTGCTTTATAAAATAACACACTGTCATGCATATGTTTAAAACCAAGTACTAAGTGATTTCTCTTAACCATTCAATTGATTTACATAAAACTCTACAGAGAATAAGAATTTTATCTCTACAGTATCAACTACCTGATAAATTAGATCTGTCCTTGTCTACAAATAAAATACAGGTAGCCCTCAAGTTATGACCATTTGTTTAATCAAAATAACAATGACAATTATAACCGGTCCTTATAGTTAAGCCATGTGATCAAAATTCAGAAGTTTTGCAAATGGCATGTATTTACGATGGTTGTAGCGTCCCAGGATCGCGTGATTGCCATCTGCAACCATCCTAGCTGGCTTCTAACAACCAAAGGCAATGGGAGAAGCTGGATTCACTTTAATGACCATGCGATTCACTTAACAACCATGCAAAATGGTCATAAAATGGGAATGACTCACTTAATCACCACCTCATTTAATGATTTAAGTTCCAATCCCAATTGTAGTAATAAATCAAGGACTCTCTGTACTTATCTAGCTTTTCTTTGAAAACAGAACATTTAAACATTTTAGTGAACTTTTGTCTATGTAAAAGCAGTGCTCAACTTATGACTTAACAATCATTCAAAATTATGTTAGGCCTGGAACAGGGACTTCCTGACCTCTAAAGCACTTCTGTCCATTGTAAAATGCCCTGCACAATCACTCCGTGAAGTCATATGACCACATTTTGTTGGCTTTACAATCAGCTCATCTTTATGACCAGTTGCAATGTCCCACAGTCACGTAACCATGATTTTAACATTTTTTGCTAGTTTCTGACAAAAATCACACATTTGGAAGACACAATTGCAGTATTCACTCAATAATCGCAGATTTGCTTAAGAACTACTGTAATTCATTTAAGGACCACCACAAAAATGTCATGAAATCAGGCAAAGTCACCTGGATTCCTTGACTTAGGCCCTAACAACTTGCAACCAAAAATCTGGTTCCAATTGCGCTCACAAGTTCAAAACTACCAGTATAGAATATTTCTTAAATGTGTATATGTTGTTGAAATACATCTTTAATAAGATAACATTTAAATACTCTTAAAATTAAGAATGTGTGCATAATATTTATTTTTATTAAACTAATAAAATTAATGTAAGTCGAGTTTCTTCAAGATGAGCCCTGAGATACCCATGTAAGTATTTTGGCAGCTATCTGGAACTCACTTGTATTAGTGCTTTGCCAACATTTTTTTTAAAATTTCCCAAACTATTTTACACTCCTACTATTTTCTAAAAGTCTCCCTTCTAACTATTAACTGATCTGATCCTGCTTAATTTGCATGTACAGACAATGTCAGCAAACTGCTACTACCTTCTGAGACACAATCACTTACTAAAAAAAAATCTGGAGAACTTTCACTTCTATTCAACATTATTTTATCAGTGTAAACAGATATGTGTTGAAATATAAACAATCCATTTTTACACACTCTACTTAAATGGGAAACAACAACAATCCCTGATGAAAGATACACTGTTAAAGCCATGACTGTATAACCCCTTTGAAAGAAGTCCTACTGAAGAGACTCACTTCTGATGAGATACATATAACATTAGATTGTGTTTTAATTTGGTGTTTTCAGATACAGTACGCTCAAATTTATGCTTGCACAAACTGTACTGAAACAAGGATTGCAATTACTATTTACATATGAATAATATTAAACCTTTTACATATTTAAATCCATAGCATAACTGAATAGACAGTGGCTAAATATCAGAATCAGGACCTTTTTGGTAAATAGCTATAGTCATGATGAAAAAGTCTTACTGCTTCTTAGCTGCTATTTAAGAAAAAAAGAGGAGTGATTGTGAGTTTCTATTTAAATATAAACACTTATACAATTTTCTGTAAGAAAATTATGGAGTTAAGAATTAGGGAGGCTAAATGAAGGCAAGTGGTATGAAAGAAGCAAACCAAATAGAACTCAGTAATTGTGGCTTTACTATACATAGGATAAGAGACTGAAAGAGAAAAATAAACCAATATAAATAAATTCAAGAGATTCTGTAAAACTGTAACTATCATGCTGAAATATTCATTTGATAGGTCTCTTAAAAGAAAGCAACAATGTTTAGCATGATAACGCTTTCCTTAGCACTATTATTTTTCCTCCTCTTCCTCATCCATGAATTTACCAAGCTACACTATACTACGCAATACAATAACCAGGAATGTCTAATTTAGTTTCTATAAATATTCAGAATTCAATAGATTTCTTTAACATTTCAAGAACCTTTTTTTTTACTTTGAAATAAAGCCCTTTCATAAGGGGCACCTGAATTTAAAAATTGGATAAGTAAATATTGGAATGGATTGCTCTTTCTTCCTATGGAAGCTACCAGGTCTTTTTGAGTTCCTATGCCATGATCAAATATTCACCCATAATCAGAAGGATCTCCAATGGTGAGACAGAATTTATTTATTTATTTATTTATTTATTTATTTATTTATTTATTTATTTATTTATTTATTTATTTATTTATTTATTTATTTATTTATTTAAAACATTTATGCAGCCATCTATTTTATAACCAACTCTGGGAATCTCCCTATCAATATCCATGAACACTTAGTGCTTACATCCTCTTCCCCTTGCCCCCTCCCTCTGAAATTTTCCCCCATTTCTCACTGTATAATAAGAGAGAAGGAATGACACAAAGTTGCCTCCTTCCCCATGTTTGATGGGGCGTGACCCGACAAATGCGCGCACAACAAAAGCACGCCGACAAAACCACGGCACAAAACCCGCAACATCATAAACGCACCCACAACAACGCGTCGACAAAACCGCGCCCACAAAAGCGCGATTTAAGTTAAGGTAAGGGTTAGGTTCAGGGTTAGGTTTAGAGTTAGGTTTAGGGTTAGGTTCAGGGTTAGGTTCTGGTTTAGGGTTAGGGTTAGGTTCAGGGTTAGGTTCAGGGTTAGGTTCAGGATTAGGTTTAGGGTTAGGTTCAGGGTTAGATTTAGGATTAGGGTTAGGGTTATTAGGTTGTTATTACTTGTTTGTTGAAGGCATGCTGTTGTCGGCGTGCTTCTGAGCTCATTCGTCGGTGCGTTTATGACATCGCGGTTTTCACACCGCGGTTTCGTCGGCGCGCTTTTGTTGTGCGCACATTTGTCGGTGAACCTTGATGAGGAATAGAAGCCAGATATCCCCAATCCAATCTGAATACCTTAGCCAACACGCCATACTGGAATAATAGACCTGCAAGTTGGTTTGGTGAAATAGAGACGGTTTCTTCTTGGAAGATAGGAAGCTAAAGCATCTATAAGTAAGATTTTCTTGAGCTTAGAAATGACAGAGTTCCACTCGGCATAACAAGTCAATCTAATATATTTGCATATCATATTAGATATCAACTGTCATGAAAAAATAAAAACAATTATTACGACATCTATATACTGGTAGAAAGCAATCATGAAATCAGATATTCAGCAATTAAGCACTCAAATTATGCAAGCAATCTTGACTACAGTCCTTTTTACCATGGTTATGACATCAATTATTTTCTACTTGCCATCAAATTTTAACTATTATAGTGCTATCAATCTCTATTATTGTTCCATTTTTGCTATCAGGGCCTTTTCTGTTCAATTCCCCCTACCATTATTTATTATACTAAACTACAGGTAGTTCTCAACTTACAACCATTTGTTTAGTGACCACACTACAGTACAACAGAACTGAAAAAAATAACTTATGATCATTTTTCACACTTACAACTGTTGCAGCTGTGATCTATGATCATGTGATCAAAATGTGAACAACAGCAACTGGCATGTAGTTGGTTGCAGTGTCCCGGGGTCGTGTGATCGACCATCTTTTGTGATCAAGCAGATTTACTTAACAACCATGTTACTAACTAACTGGAGTGATTCGCTTAACAACTCTGGCAGGAAGGGTTATAAAATGGAGCAAAACTCACTTAACAACTGTCTTGTTTAGCAATGAAAATTTTGGACTCAATTGTGATCGTATGTTGAGGACTATCTGCATCTGAACTTTCAATAGAATAAAAAACACGTAAAGTAGACTCGTAAACAGTTATTTGCCTGCAAGTTAAAAAGCCTTTTATAAAGCAGGAGAGAAAGTTCTTCATTGCTATGATAGAAGGTCAATCAGATACAAATGATTAGCATAAATACCTGTGAGGAAAATGGCTAGTAAAACTGAACTTTATAAGATAGTGGATTGAATCCAATTTTGGTTTCATTTAGACATAATTGTTCCTATCAGCAAAAGCAGTATGAGGTAATTTTCTAGTCCTCTGAAGTTAATTTCACATGGTACGTGAGGATAATCTCTACCTATGGCTCCCACTCATTGGAAGA
The DNA here is from genome assembly GCF_009769535.1 of Thamnophis elegans. Classification (NCBI taxonomy): domain Eukaryota; kingdom Metazoa; phylum Chordata; class Lepidosauria; order Squamata; family Natricidae; genus Thamnophis; species Thamnophis elegans. The sequence continues at coordinate 94,449,106 of NC_045541.1, read as the reverse complement.
CCAGCATTAGTTTCTTCCTGTTTGCAAATCTTACATTATTTTTAACAGTATCAATGTGGTCAATAATCTTCCTATATAGTATATATTCTAATTTATACTCCCAATGTATATCTTTCTTGCTCCTTTAGAATATACTGAACATATTCAAAGCTTAGTAACGACAAAAATAGTTAGACAAAAATAGCATCTGAATTTTATGTTTTTTCCTGATGATTTAGACTTCAAGCCTAAAACACTGGATGTGCTAGTTGGGATTGATGGAGACCGTACTTGAAAACATCTGGAGGAGATCAAATTGCTAAACCTTAATTTGAAGTTTGAATGTTCTGCAAGCTCTTACATTTTCCCTCTACATAATAGTTTTCTCTCGTATGGCTTGGTTTTCTCTAAATAGTGCTTGCCACAACTTCCAGAATAGTAAACTGCCTAGTGGTCTTTCAAATCATGGTTTATAAATCCACTGTAAACTATGGTTGGAAATGGCTGGTAAGTACAGAAATATAATAGGAAACTCAGGGAAGTGTAAGACATATGGAGAAAAGGATTAGCATATCCTCCATCATCAAATCATGTTTTGACAGATTTCATTTATAGCATCTCAGTTGTGTTTAAGTAAATTGGTAAATTATTGAAAATATACAAAAAATAGCAACACTTTCCTTTCAATATTGTGTGCTATTTCTAACAACGAATGTACAAAAACCAGAAATATTTCATTCTTTTTAAGCAACTGAAAAATGAACTTAATTTCCTTTTAAATCTGCGATTTTAATTCTCAAACTCTCAACTATATAGCCACTACAGCCATTACATTAAGATTGAACACATCAAGACAAAGTAAGTTTAAGCAGACCACAAAGCTACATAATCCTATACTTATACCTCAATCCTATCCATGTTTTCAAGAAAAACATCTCCCTCATATAATCGTGCTAAAAAAATCTGCACTGTATACAATTGTTGCCATCTGCAGAAACAAGTCATAGAGAAAATATTATTAATACAGAGCATGAAACTTCTATTATAAGGTACTAGCAAGAACAAATACTGTAACAAATTATTTAAATTTCTTCATTATATGTAAAAAAAAGTTATAAAACATTTTAACAACCAAATCTCTTTAATGAAATATTTGCTCTTCCCATCTGGTGCCATTTAGTTATGGAGTTATTAACCTATATTTTATATTTCAACTACAAAACAAGAAATGATTTACAAAATCAATAAACTTCTGCAGTGGTTGCCTTATCCAGTATAAAATAAAGCTTTGCCTAATGTGGCAACCAGAGAATGTCTGGACCCAAAACTCACAATAGGTTGATGATCCAATGTACAAATACCGCCTGATAATCCCAATTTAGAGAAAAATGATCTAGTTACTAACAAGAAAAAATACCACTTCAGCCACAGTTTTATCAATCATATTGTACTCTCTACAGTACAATAGTTCAGATCATATGTTTATATTTGTTTTATATAGGAATATATTTTATTCTAAAAAGCCAGAGTTAGTAATTAGTAATTAAGTGACTGCATCTCATTATAAAATCATGTTATCTGTTTCTAATTTTAAATTCTGCCTAAAAAACAGAGCATGCCCAATATGCCTTAATTAAAGTTTCCCACAAATCTTCTTTAATAAGAGTGGCGAGTTTTTAATATCACCCATTTAGTTGAGTGAATGGGATCAATGACGATGCTATTATATGATCTTGTATAAAATTAGATGCAGGGTGCATTGCACATGCACACATATGTAAAAGTTCCTGTATTGGGATTGGTATTAAAACCAGTAGGTTCTAGGGACAAAAAAATGTTCAGCAGCAGTGCTGGTCCCTTCAGAAACTCCCTTCCAAAAGACACCCAGTCCTTCCAGCTGTAGTATTCAACATTTTTTTAGAAACCTATGCATTTCAAATAGATATTAATTTTTTAAACATTATGCCATGGATTTATTTTTTTGCTGCTGAAGCTTTGGGAATTATTTGCACTTCTTGAATGTTAATCTTATAAAGATATTTGTTTAGTTATTTGCTCAAAAATAGGTGTTTTATGCCAAGATTGCAAATTGCTGATTACAAAATGAATATTGTAACACTGGGAGTAGACATCTCAACATATACACCTGCCTCTTCTCTCCAAATATAAAACATATGATACTCTCAAATTCAGAGCCACGCTGGCATCTCAAGCAAGTTTGAACTCTCACATCATAATCTTGAGGTTAGGGTTCATATCTCTGAATGATATTAATTCTTCTATTTCTTGACCTTTAAGAAGGTCACTGCTCATAATTCTTTTGAATTCTTTTGAAAATTCTTTTGAAAATTAATAGTTTCTTACTGCCTGTCCTCTCCCAAAAGTTTCAGCTGAAATATTCTACAATATTTCCTTCATCTGTCTTGGTAATTAAACAAGATTTTTGCTTCATTAGTCACTGAATATTTCACACCTGACTTTAAAACTATAGCTTCTCAAGTAAATTGTAATTACTAACATTATAACAAAAGCAATTTTTAGGAAATTCTCAAGACCTTTATGGTCTGCCGATTCAGCACAAAGAATGATTAACACCAAACCACATACACACCTTGCAATACCACACCCTTGAAATCCTAGATGCAGTACACACCTAATATTGTATTCTATAAGTTTATCCTTATAATGGTTTTGTTAAAGAGAAAAGCTGGGGTTAATTGTATTGGTCCCTTAGTTTTGCTGAATTTGCTTTCAAACTAAGCCTAAATAATATTGCCAGGATTAAGTGATTTGACACCTGCATTTCTGCACAAATAGAAAGGCTGTGTGCATGATTGTGCCATAAGGAACTTAAGTGTTTTTGTGGACTGGAATGCATCTATATATTCAGCCAATTGTGCTATTATTCATCCAAGATATAGGGGAAACTCTATTTTCAACTTGCTTTATACAGTAGGCGGGCAGTTTATTACAGTCTTAGACCAGTACAAGCAATGTGTCCGTCCCTGCCTTGTATTTATAAATCTATCTTGAGACAGTAAATAAAGGCAAATTAAAATACATTTATAAAACAACTCAACTAAAATCCATGACTGAAATCCAAAAGTAGCAATCCATATCTATGTTATAAAGTGGTATCTATAATTGTGATTACATATAAAATTACAAAATTGTGGTCTCTAAAATTTACATAAAATGTGATATGTAATATTACAAAAACTTCATAATGTCTAAGATTGCATAGAATATATCTGTGGAGCAGGAACTTGGTCCATCCTGTGCAGCATTTTACGGAGTGCATTTTTTTAGAGTGGTCTTTCCAAGAACCCTGGGGCAGCACCATTGGGATCCACCAACATTTCTGCTCACTCACATTTACCTATTTGCATAGATCTCCATAAGGAATGTCACAGGGGTCATTCCTTTCTTCCCCACCTTTACTCATTATAAAAGCCCAAAACTAGAGAAATGAAAAAACCATAGACTTAAGAGGTGGCAAACAGTGGGAAAATGTCTGCCAATTAAAAAGAATCATAGGCATATTTATTTGGAAATGCAAGTAAAAGGGTGTTTAAGGACTAAAGGCTACCACAAACACTATGCACAAGTTATATAGCCATTCTCCACCAGTGAATCCTAAATTAGTCAATTACCATGTTTTAGTTCCTTTACAGTCAAAGTTCTTAACAGATGTCCCACTTTCCCTACTGAAAAGACTTCAAAAAGACAAACAACCTTGGCACTTTAAGCGTTTTGAACAACAAAGTAGCGAACAGGGCAATTAACAAAATTCCTAAACTCAGCCATTAAGTTCAGATAGAGATTTACTCCAAACAAGGAAAGGTACGCTCACCCCTGACCTAAAACACACACATATACACCTCACGTACATTTTACTTACTCCCAGATCCCTGAAAGTGAGAATCCCTCATCGGGCCGGGATTATTATTATTATTATTATTATCATTATTATTATTATTATCATTATTATTATTATTATTTATGGGAACTTTTTTACGCGTTCGTAAATCAACCCCCAAATCAACGGGGGAGGTGCAAAGCGCTCGGATTTTCCCCGGGCGGGGAGGATTTCTCGCCACAGGTGAAGGGCTGCAGTCAAGCCAAGAGCTGGAAAGAGAAGCAAAAGAGAGGCGCCTTTCTCTCCCTCGCTCGATTTTTAGGCCAGGTTATGAAGCACACACAACCTGTTTGTCAAGGTAAAAAACAAGACGAGCGTGGCACACCCCCCCCTCCCGTACTCTCCACCGCTGCCCCCCCTCCTTCTCCCCTACTTACAGTAAATGGGTGAAGGCGCTGAGTCCTTCGGGCACGGCGGTGAGCCCCCTCCCGGAGCAGTCAACTCCTCCGTCCCCATCGCAGCTACAGGAAGCCGGGCATGGAGAAAGGGAAGCTCTTTCGCTGGGCCCAGCCAAGCAGCCAAAGCCCCAGGCGAAGAAACCGAGTAGAACCAGGCAGCGCATCGCCAGACTCTTCGTCCTTGTCGCCCAGGCGATCAAAAGCTCCCTCGGCGCGCACCGACCGGCCGGCCGGGGACGATCCCTTTTCAGCAACGGGGGGCCAAGTGCCTTACGCTCGCCCCACCTCGGGCCCTGGAGCTCTCCGAGTCTTTCGTCTGGCGCCGCTGGCTGACTCTGCCTCCCTTCCTTTCCCACCTCTTGGCCGGAGCGAGCGTCCTCTCCGTTCCCCTTCCCCGCAACGCAGGTCCCGCCGACGTTTCAGCGCCTCGCCTTCCTCCCTTCCCACCCCATGGAAAGGCGGCAGGCTGTCGCCGAGTCCTCTCAAGGCAGCAGGTAAAAACGTGCCCCGTTGGAATCTGCCATGACGCTCGTCTTTCCCGAGCTCTCCTTTTGCAACGCCCGGCGTAGGTTAAGTAAGCGCGGGCTCTTTTAGGAAGCGAAGCCTTCAGCCATTCCAGCACACGCGCTCGCCAGTTTTTTTCCTCGCCTCGGCCGTTGCGCTTTGCCAGCAACTGCCTTGCCCGCCTGCCTGCCTGCTTTCCTTCGCCTTCTAGGGTTGCACACAATACGGCGACTGCGTGTGTGCGCTTAACTCGCCCGACTCCCGGCGCCTGCTGGAGCGATATGCAAAACAGCGAGGTGTGTATGCTAATGAGAGAATCGGGCTGCTCGTTCTCATTGGTCGAAGAGGAGCCTCAGCCTAGTAAATATATACAAATCTCGGAGCCTGTTACTCCCCCCCCCCCACACCCCGCAAACCTTCAGCAGTCCCGAACAGAAGGGAAAGAAACGGCCTCTCATTGGTGAAAGGGGAGCTACGGGTAGGCGGGGCAACAAGCGATAAGTGACAGGAGAGGCGGAGGTTTTCTTCGATAACCAAGAAGGGTTGCGGGGTCGAGAGAGAAGATTTTTTCTAAGATGGAGCCTCTTGTTGGGTGCGACTTGCCCTGCACAGCTGCTTGTGGACGGTTCCTTTTCTCCTGGGATACCAGTCAAAGATCTCTACGCCCCTTTTTGCTAGGGAATGGTCTGCTGGAATTGCTCTCGTCGAACAAAACAGCCGTTCAGACGTCAAGGAAGAGTCTGCAAAATGAAGCACGTGCTGGCAAATACTTCAACCAAGAGGACCTCAAGGCCTTAATAATTCATTTAACTTTTGAACTGTGCTTCGTTTTTTGGGCTAAGTTGATATTGCAATCAGCAAATGCAGTATTGGGGGGGGGGGGAATCCATAAATCTGGCAGCAGTTGCTTATGTCTAGAACACTTGAAATGGACCCTAGGCAAAACAAGTTAAATTGCTACCTTGGTTTTAGAAGTCTGCTGATCTGCAAACCACTGAAACTGGGGTTTTTTATTTTAAAAAATTGATGTAATATTGCTGAAATAGAAAACATTTAAAGCCTCCTTGAACAGTGCTCAGTATTTGGCTTTGACAGAGCAGTTTATGATGAGAAAATCCAGTTACAGGTAGAAGCAGAATGGAATTTCCAGAAACACCTTTGGAAGGATTTTAGGAGCTATTATCCATCAGTGCAGTCTTATACCATCTCATGCCTTCCAGATGTGTTGAATGTGCAATTCACAAAGAGCTAAAGAACGCAGATTGGAGAATGGATGTCTATGCTCTTTTAATCAGTGAAGACGCTAAGAATATTACACCTGCTATCAGTAATTGGTATTAAAGAATCTGATCAGTGCCATTTTCATCTGCAGTCTAAATAACAAAACTGGTCTCCATTATAATACTGTTGCAAATCTTATCACTAGGTAGTATGAATGGTTGGACTACTGGAAGGTGCATATGTGACATATGTCAAAAGTCTCAACACTCCTCACTCCCAACACTGCTATCATATCTACTTCTGGATGCCTCAAAACAAGTTTGAAAATGATACATAATGAACTATCTTGGTTCTGTTAGCCTTTAAAAACTAAAAACAGTAACAACCTTGTTGCAGCTGCCATGAGTTGTGAAATAATAAATACCCCTACACACACAGAGGGAGGGAGGGAGGGAGAGAGAGAGAGAGAGAGAGAGAGAGAGAGAGAGAGAAAAGGAAAATAAATTACTAGAACCTTTCTTACTCCACTGCAAATATCCTTACTGAATGTTGCTATCCTTCATCCCTACTTTTATATTAAAAAACTGATTTATCTGAAGGAGTGTTGCAAAGCCATCAAACACTTTTCTAGAAAGACTGGCTAAGAAACTAAAGCCTAGAAAACTGAGACAGGAGCAACCTGCTCACAAGTTATGTTACAGTGGTACTGTTTCAGAGAAAGAGCATTTTATTGCTGTTTCAAATACATGATAGCTGAGGCAACTTAGTTCTTGAATATCATCAACACTGTGGATTCATAGGAGTCTAAAACTTTTTGAGCCAAATATTCAAAAGGAGGGGTCCTTAAATGGCTATGGCTATTCATTCAGAGAAGCATATTGGATTGTACTGAGCTGCCATCTATATCCATATAGGAAAACTAATTTTAAAAAGCATGCTCAAGAAAAACTGGATTTGTATTCTTTTTCTTAAAAATATACTCATTTCCCCCCTACACAAGTGATTTTCACATTCCTAAGCATTCTTTTTCAAAATATACTGTATTTCTAATCAAGTCAGTTGATAGTAGATAAACATGTTCAAGGGCAAAGTTCTACAATGACTAAATCTCCATAATTTACTAAAGCTTTGCAAAAACACAACTAATAGTCATGATACATTCACATTTGCATCACTGTCCCCCATTGAATTTGATGGAAAATAAAACTTTTTGGCTGGATTAGATGTACTATTGTCTAATAATTATAGGTACTGAATAACGTATTTGCTTTTGTCTGTGGGAAACAGGTTAAGGCATGATTCTTCTCCTTAACAGAAGCTTGTGTAAATCTGATGACATTATATTTTAACATGAATTCAGTAATAAGCCTTAATCACCTTAAATGGTGGGACTGAATGAATGACATTGAAAAGGCTGCTATTGTGTGCAATGTACCATGAAGGACTCCTTTGTGCAGATTTGCTTCATATAAGGAAACAACTAAAGAAAATAAGTTGATGGGTATTGTGGTCATAGAGGTGGAATGACATAGCAGGTTTCAGCTTTGCTTTTCTGATTGTCAGGAACTTTGTCATATTTGGAAAATAACAGTTTCTTTCACTCAAAGCTATTTCTTACATATTAAATGTGGCATGTAACTTTCTCATAGGGATTGTGTACTTTGTGGGGGGAGGGGAAGAAACCCAGAAACCTTGTTGAGTTTGGATGCCTTGGAAAGGAAAAATATCAAGGAAAAAAATTACAAAAATTTGCAATTGAAAGTAATCACCTCATACCACAAACTCTGTAGAAACAAACCACTTCCTGGACTTAGTCAAAACTTAACTTCATTCATTTGAAGTTAGTGGCAGCAGGAATGTCACTCTATAAGTAATTCATAGAACCTACCTATAAGGAAAGGGCAAAGATTTTTTTTTAAAAAACCTATCTATCTGAAGGTTGATTGATAAAGGAAGCAATGATTAATTATACTAATGTGTTTGTATTATCGAATATTGCTTGTCTCTTTTCAAATATTTTTTTCCTTTCTCTCCTTCTTTCTCTCCTGATCTCTCTCCTCAAAGTCCCTTTCTCCTATCAAAGATGTACAGAGATGAGATTCTATCGGTTCGGTCCAAACTTTCCAATTGGTAGCTCTGACTATCAGCTGGGAATGAAACAGGTTCTCTCCGACTTTCAGCTGGGCCCACCCACCCACCCCTGGGCCCACCCACCCACCCCTGCGCTTTACACATCTATATTCCCTTTTTTGAAGCCCAGCTGATAGGTGCGGCAGAGTGGATTGCTGCGCCTCATCTGTTTTCCTCCCCAGCAGTAATGTGGAAGGTGATTTCTCTGAACTAATAATAAATAATTTCAACCCAGAAAACATGGAAGAAAGCCAAAGAAGCCAATGTGGCCCCAATAAATCTTATTGAAAATCTAAAGAAAAGATACACACAGAAGGTAGAACCAGTGAAAAAATATTTAACAGGTAGTTCTGGTTACGAAGGTTGCATCAGGAAAGCTAAAGCTCCAAATGAACTGAAGTTAGTAAACAGAAAAATATGTTTCTCTGTGTTGGATATCTTCAAAATAAAAGCAAAAGGACCATTATACCAGCAATGCAAATAATAAGAAACAATGAAAAGGCAAACTATTTTGATTCATTCTTCAATGTTGTATCAGGTGATCGTGAAGAGAAAAACGAAAATACAGAACTGATGCTTGAAATGAATAGAAATCTGATCAGGGAGTATGCCTTTTATTCCAATCATTGGCTCTGTTTTTCAAAATGGAAAAAAAGTTGAGGAAACCTCATACCAGTTAGACTCATGTTAACATTGAGGAAGATTTTAAAGCAGACTATAATGAGAGAAATCAGTAAACATTTTGAAAACGGGCAGTAGCAGTAGGAGTTTTTAAGATCAGGTCTTACCCAACTAATCTTATTGTTTGATCAGGTATATTTCTTAGTAGCTTGTACAAATGTGATACACAATATTAAAATATCTTAATTTGGAAAAAAAATAAAGCATTTAAAAACATTTTTAAAATGACATCCTAATTAACAAGCCATTTTAGTGTTAAGTATCTGGCATCAGTTGATATATAAGCTGGTTTGAAAAATTACACTTATAGAGTGTTCATCGTTAGTTCCTCATCAAACTGGAATGAGATATTGATAAGCTACAAAATTCAGTTGTTGATATTATAATCTTCAATTATTATTTCTTTAAATTGATTGGGTGGAGGAATGCTTATCAAATATGCAAATAACACAAAATTAAGTTGAATACAGAAATAACGGTTATCTTGATAGATTGCCAAAGTTGGCTGAAAATAGCAACATGAAATTTAACAGAGACTAATAGAAAGCTATTCATTTAGGATAAAGAAGGGAAATGTGAGATCAATGTTGATTCCTGGCAACTTCCTGGACAAATCAATGCAGTTTTCTTGGCAAGATTTTTCAGAAGTGGTTTTCTATTGTTTATTTCCTAGGATTGAGAGAAAGAGGGACTGGCCCAAGATCACCCAGCTGGCTTCCTACCTCAAGTGGGACTAAAACTCTTGATCTCCCAGTTTTTAGCTGGGAGTACCTTAACCACTAAATTAAGCTGGCTCTTCTAATAGCATTATTGGAGATTAAAGGTGGCCTGTAGGGTAGCCAGTCATAAATCACATTATGTTACAGAGATTTAAAGGTAAGTGCCAGAACTAGTTGGCAGCTAAAGATGGGGTGAAGCCAAGAAGTAAACAAGAGATCAGAATCAGAACAGGAGTAATGGCAGGCTGAGGTAACATCTATGATTGATTGATTGATTACATTTATATGTCGCCCTTTTCCCCGAAGGGGACTCAGGGCGGCTCACAATTCAATCAGGGAAGGAGGTACAGACAGGGGGATAAAAAGACAAGACATAACAATACAAAATTTAAAAACACACAACAACCATACCATTCGAGAAGGGGGGCAAAAACTCTTTAGCCCCAGGCCTGTCGGAACAGTCAGGTTTTAAGGGCTTTGCAGAAGGCCTGGAGGGTGGTGAGGGTTCGAATCTCCACGGGGAGCTCGTTCCAGAGGGTCGGAGCAGCCACAGAGAAGGCTCTCCTCCGGGTAGTCGCCAGTCGGCATTGGCCGGCGGATGGAATTTGGAGGAGGCCTAATCTGTGGGATCTGATCGGTCTATTGGAGGTAATTGGCAGCAGTCAAATCATGTCCAGTATTAGGAAAGCACTATGCATCCAAGAGCATCCAAGTCCAAGAGCTGAGCCAGAAACTAGGTCAAGAAGTCATGTCAACAGGCAAAAGACTTGTGCCAGAGTGAAAGGTAATGTCTGGAGCAGAAATCAGGCAGGAAGAGGGGAGTTACATGAGAACATCCCACTGCAAAGACTGGAAACATTGTCTTCTTAGGACATCATTAGATTAATCAAACATATCCTGCTTCCTGCCAGAACTCCATATTGAAGTGAGGATATTGGTAACTAGAAAAATACATGAGCCAGGAAATCCAGTTGCCAGAAATCTGTCAGTTACACAAACTGTAGCTTCTGACCTTTCTTTTTCCTCAGCAAAGAATGGAACAAACTGATTCGCATGTTGTTGAAGTGCTGAGCTCACCATATGTTCATAACATATTTTGTGGCAAATCCTTAACATGCAGTTCTTATGATGGAAATGAAAGGGCAGTTAAGAAAAATCTCACAAATAAGAGGCACTAAGAAGATGTAGGTATCTAGGGTAGGTTATGATAAACCACAGAAACAGTAGTTCTGTAACGTATACAAAAGGGAGAGATCTATTAATAGATCGTAATTCAAGCGGGGGTCTTAGAGAAATGTAGAATTCCCAATATAGGAAAACTATAATGAAGGAATTAAGGCTTTCTTGCTTCAACCCATCAATTCTTTTTCATGTGCCTCCATATTATTCTTCATTATTTGGTGAACATGATGTTGGGAATAAGCTGTACAGAAGCAAACTCAGTTCAGAACAGAAAGGATTGGACAGGAACAGGAAAGATCAAAGATAGATAGGTGGGATGGTGTGTGGTTTATTTTGTAAAATCATTGATTTAATGCTTTTATATCTACTGGATGGGTGCAGTAAGTATTGTTAACAAATAAATGATAAAACAGATCTTTAACAATAGTGGCATGACAGTGAATATACACTCAAGGCAGCACTATATTGAAGCAATTTTGTAACCCAGAGGTGAGTTGCCAATTTTTTTGCTACTGGTTCGGGCGCTTGTGACACTTCTGTGCATGTGCAGAAAAATTGGGGGGGGGGAAGCCTCCCACCACTGCTACTACCGGTTTGGTGGATCCGGGCTGAACCAGCAGCAACCCACCTTTGTTGTAACCGCAGAGCCATTGGAATTGGGTAGCACACACATTTAATAAGTAATAGCAGTAGCAGTAACACTGAATGCTTGAATTTGGGGCATTGTAAATGGTAATAATCATAAAAGCACTTTGAAAAATGCAAACTAATATAAGAGAAAAAGAGTGATCCTTGTGTTCAATTACAATATTTCAGATGTTATATTTTACCTGAGATTGACCAGCTGGAAATTCTCAGGAGTAAGCAGAATTCCCAACAAAGAACCAGAAGGGAATAGGAACATAAAGATTGTCCCTTATACAATACAGAGATGGCAAATATTTAGATGTGGAAGAGCTACTGCCAGTAACTAGAGTGGACCTTTGAATATATCACAATCTCTTAGTAAATTTTAAGTCAGTACATTAAGTAGTAAGTAATGTTGAATGCTTAGCCTTATTTCTGAAATGATGTGACAAGAAAGTCATAAATACAGATATGACTTACATTTTACAGTTAACGTCTTCCTTTTTTTCCCCTTTAAAATCTGTGTGATTAGTTAATACAGAGCTACCTTCGAACTGTAAACTACCTTTGCCCCCTTCAGCAGAGTAGTTTTTTTTATATTTAGAACAAAAATGACAGGCCCAAGAAATAAGTGTACGCTAAACATGCAATCTCAAAGTTTTTAGAAAATGTATGGTTGCACTACACATTTTTAAAAATTAAGAGAAACATTGTAATATATTATTTGATATTAATAATTTGGAATTACATATTTAGTCAATATAATTATATTAATGAGTGAAATGTTTAAAAATGCACTTAAGAATTTTGCTTGATTTAATTTTCATGACACTATTTATAATTTATGGGTAAATTCTGGATTCTCCCACTATTAATGCAAATTTAAAGATTCTGTGGTTTAATTAGCCATTCAGTTCCATTTTGTTGATTGCAGTTTGTTTCTTCCTTTAAATGATCTTGCCATGGAACATAGTTTTTGTGATAATTCACTTGCCATTCTCTCTGACTTGATGAACAATTTTTCATCAGAACTGTTGCTCTGTAACTGTTTCTGAGATCTTGTGACCTCATAATATTAGTTATAATATATATTATAACTCTTGCCTTTTGCTGGTCTCTTTCTCTTGGCCTCTGATTTTCCAAGCATTGGAGTCTTATCCAAAGATTCCTGCTTCTGCATTATGTGTCCAAAATATGTAAGCATTAGCATTGTTCCAGTGGGTGGTCTGATTTCATTTCATTTTGTGCTGAATTATTTGTTCTTTGTGTTGTCCAAACATAGTTATCCTTCTGGAATTTGTCCCTGACAGATCCTCTCCCTATCTCTGCAAGGCCCATCACCATTTCTGTCTGGTCTCCCAATGCTCCACAGGAATTCTCTTGCCCAGCAAAAATCTTTGCCCAAACATTCACTCCTCGGCATTCCATAGCAGCCGTCTCCCTCCCATCCTTAATCTGACTAATGTGGAATGGCCATATTTAGATGGTGAGATGAAGGCAAATCCTAGAACAATGAGCAATATCAGCCACCCAATTCATCATGTTTGGTGGTATTTTGAGAGTCCAGGCTAGGTCTCCAATGATAATTAGGTCCCCCTTCCCTGTAATACTTCCTAATCTATAGGTTTTTCTCTGGACCATGATAAAACTACAAGTATTGGAAACACATCATATATTATTTATAACATATAATTCTAATAATCCCATTATTAGGGGAGATCATTGCTATCACCACTTGTGAAAACATAAGTCTTACTACATGTATATCATGGGTTATTCAATTGGCATCATTTGCTCCCCCAATTAAAAAAAACCCAGGTTAATGGTAACCTCAGTTGCCATAACCATTCTGCCCTGAGAACCATATCTACTAAAGATAAATAGAGGAGCTTTTTGTAAATCACTGTTCTGTCTTAACTAAAATAATTACACTTATTAATATTGGACTAGCTTAAAATAACTAGCACTTTAGCAGCACCTAGTGGCAGATACACTCAATACATCTATAACAATATTTATAATAAAGCAGCAGGGTGTTAATGTTTTGAACGCTATATGAAATTGACATATTCTTTTTAAAGATTAAAAAATAATAAAATAGTATATCACAAATGCATAGTCACTTTATTAATGTAAAATCGATGATATTAAAATGTGAAGATCAGTACATTATATATGCCCAGCTAGATGGCAAATAAACCAACCTTCCTGAAAGAAAGCAGTAACAGACCCTTTGTTTTTAAGAAATGAGCACATTTAAATTATGGTGACTCAAGTCACCATGGGAGGTTTTCCTACATTATTCTAGGATTACTGGCCTGTTTGCATTTATTAAATGGAATATGTTTTTTGAATATTACAGCAACCAAATTATTTAACTTTCAAATCTGGGAGGTTTTGAAGCATCTGGAAGGCAATGCCATATTGTTCTTTTAGTTTTTCTCTAATGCAGTCTTTCAAATCCAAAATCCCAAGTCTACAGTGTCTAAACCAGGGATGTCAAACTTGATTTCATTGAGGGCCACATCAGGGTTGTTTGACCTCGGAGGGCTGGAATGGGCATGGCCAGGGTGGGCATGGCGAGCTTGACGTCACTTGTGTTGGGGATACCTATGGTGGACCAAGCGCTCTGCCATTGAAAACGGGTTTCCGAGCTCAGTTTTTAACTCTGATGGCATCCTGCAGCCCTCTGCCAGTGAAAACCCCTCCCCCCAAGCTTTGTTTTCGCTGGCAAAGGACTGCAGGAGGCCGTCGCGGTCATAAACGGAGCCTGGGAAGGCTGTGTGCAGCTTTCCTGAGTGCAGTTTTCACTGGCAGAGGCACCACAGGCCAGTCCTTTGCTGTTTCGAGGGTGACACCACGCGCCCAATCTAAGCACCTCCTGGGCCAGGTCTGGTCCGTGGGCCTGGAGTTTGACACCCCTGATATAAACATTGAACAAAAAAGCCTGTCGTGGACATCCTGGGACATTCAAAGTGATTCTCACTGAATAGATTTGGCTGGAGTTACCATACTCCTAGCTAGTCATAATGACATTTGTAATCTAATATAGACCAGAGCAGACCATTTGTTTTTAAGCTATTGTCCAGCTGTCATATCTCTAATCACTTTTTACTTCTCAGCAAGTGTCTATAGATGTCCAGCAGCCACAGACTGCAGCCATAGGATCATACCAAACAGCTGGACAACAAACCTTTCTGCTTCTGGCAGTAGGACTAATAAAGGTGGCCCCTCCTTTCTGCTTCTGGCAGTAGGACATTTAAGACATTTTTTTTTTAAAGACATTTTATTAAGATTTATAGGCCGCCCTTCTCCCTGAGGGGACTCAGGGCGGCTTACAATCACAGGGAAAGGGGTGCAATACCAAAAGACAAACAGTGAGTGAACAAAATAAAATAGTAAAACACAACTTGCATTCAACAGTCAACACTCGGGCGGGTAAATTAAGAACCTATCCCCAGGCCTGCTGGAAGAGCCAGATCTCAAGGGCCGTGCGGAAGGTCTGGATGGTGGTGAGGGTACGAATCTCGACGGGGAGATCGTTCCACAGGGTCGGAGCTGCAACAGAAAAGGCTCTCCTCCGTGTAGTCGCCAGTCGACATTGACTGGCAGATGGGATCCGGAGGAGGCCCAGTCTGTGCGATCTAATCGGTCGAAGGGAGGTAATCGGCAGAAGGCGGTCTCTCAAGTACCCAGATCCACTACCATGGAGTGCTTTAAAGGTGGTCATCAATACCCTGAAGCGCACCCGGAGATCGACAGGTAGCCAGTGCAGCTCGCGGACTAATAAAGGTGGCCCCTCCTGGTAGCTTGCTTCAATGAACCCTAGAAATAAGTATTCAGGAACCCAGGATATTTTGCAGCAAGTGCAGTCAAATTTGGTGCAGACCACTTAAGAGTCTTGCAGAGAATAGGATTGCAGGCAGAGAATCCTTGCAAGCAGGATTCTGGTTACTTTCAAGTATCACGTTAAGAATAGGGGGACCAGATTTGTTTTAGGGACTTTTCAGGAGTTATTCAACCACTTTTAGCTCTATTAACCATTGACTGCATGTTTTATTCATGACTTAGGGCAGGAAAAGAAATAAGTGATTTATTACCAGTCCTCAGACTTGCAGTCTCCAGATCCAAGGTGAAAGTGTACTATGATTAGATAAGTAAAAGCACCTGCTTGTTTCTTAAATAGTTCTTTGTTGTAGAAACCAACCCAGCTTTTATGCTCATAATTGTTCTCTTTTCTCAGAAAATCATTGTACCCCCTTTTCCCATTTAAATATATACATGTTTTTTAAATAACAGGAGCAAGAATTGCTCACCTGCTAATAGCAGCTAAAGTTGCTCACTTATGTTAAAGAAAGCTAAGGTGGCAGGCTTGTTTGAAATAAATGTTATTTATTTCAAACAGGTAGTTTGAACAGGTATATATGCAGGTAGTCCTCAATTTATGATAATCAAAGCCAAGATTTATGTTGTTAAGCGAGACAGTTGGTGAGTTTTGCTCCATTTTATGACTTTTCTTGCCACAGTTAAGTGAATCACTGCAGGTGTTAAATTAGTAATATGTTGTTAAACGAATCTGGCTTCCCCATTGACTTTGTCAAGTGGCAAAAGGTGATCACATAACTCCGGGACACTGCAGCCATCATAAATGTGAGCCAGTTGCCAAGCATACAAATTTTGATCACATGATCATGGCGATGCTGCAATGGTTGTATGAAAAATGGTCACTTTTTTTCAGTGCTGTTGTAATACTGAACAGTCACTAAATGAAAGGTTGTAAGTGGAAAACTATCTTTACACATATGAAGCATGCCTTTATTTCAAGCAAATCTGCTACCTCAGCTTTCTTTGAGAGCAATTAGCAGGTGAGCAACTTCAGTGCTCCTTACTTTTTTTTTTTAAGTCCATGTTAGTCTGGGGTAATAAAATGTAAAGGAAGCTGAATTCAATTATATCACCAGGGGGAAGACTTAGTTGAAAAATCTGGACTGGGACTCCCTGAGTAAAGGCAAACACCATTTAGCTCAGTGAATCATACTCTTATGATTTGAAGCAGTATGTCGAGTTCTTAAAACACTTATAAATGAAATCAACCAGATGGGCCCTTTGCCTCATAGGTGACAATCTGTATGGTCTCTTCACAATTCACAAAACCGTATTTAAAGATGCAGGTCCCCTTTCACCAAGGGTCTTTCTGTCCTTGTTTATGCAAAGCTGAGGGAGGCAGGAAATTGTTAATACAAAAGTTGTACTAAGCCAAAACATTGCTTGCTTTTAGCCAGTTGCCAAACAAGCAAGCAAACCACAGCTTGGTGTACATGAACTCAATGAACCTTGCTAGCACAAAACTGAGGAAACAGTATTGGCAAATCAATGTTAATTTATGTAATTTCAATTTCTTTTCACAATTCCACTGATCATCCTTTGTAGAGGAAGAAAATGTTCCCTCAAACTGATGCTGTTAAAAAACACTCAAGACACTCAAACCTTGTGGCATGCTTTCAATACATCAGATATAAAACATAAAATATTGAGTATGAGAAACATTTGTCACTGTGAAGTACAATAAGAATGAAATTAAAATGGCTATACTAATCCTACCATTATCAGTACAAGAATGCTGTATTAAGTCAGAAGAAAGTAGATTTAATTTGACACCTGTGACTTTCTTCTAAGCTGCTCAGATTTCTATAGCCAAGCTCAGAAAACTGATATATTTGTAAGATTTTGAACACAAGCTAATATAAATGTAACCCCAATGATAGAACTGAGTTACAACTGTACATTTTATAACTGTAATATCTATAACATTTATAGTATTTTATACCCAGAGCAGATATATGAATGGAAGAATACTTTTTACTTCTGACAATAAAATAAGTACATATAACAAAAATGAAATTTCAAATGTTTATTTTCAGATTCCTAAAAAATAGGGCTGTGGAACAGCAATAAATATATAACGACTATACAGAGTATTTAGTTTTTGCTGATTCAATTATTGCATGTGTGCACATATGTCAATACAGTGTTGTCAATGAATGTGTTCAATGACATTAATTTCTTGATTCTTGATTGAACAAATTTAATCTGAATTTAAAAATGACAGTTCAACCTTGCCACACGATCCCATTTATGAAATATTATGGATTACAGCAATTAAGACGTTTGGGTGAATCTTTTCAGTTTCAGTTTAACTTTAAAGAATATGATTACTTTGTCCTGCCCTATTGTATTCCTTTTTACTTGCTCCTTGCTATTAATAAGTCATAAAATGAGATTTTTGTCATTGTCTATTCCTTTGTACAATCATTTTATCTCACATACAGTTTTTTTTAGGACAAACCCACAAAACCCAAAAAGAAAAAAAAAACCCACTGAGTTAAGAACTAATTTTCAGATTACAATCTTATGTTCGTTTGAATGTTTACTTCCAAGTAAGTTTGCATAATATATTATAAAACTTTATAGCAGTCCTGGCTACTCCAAACTATTTATTTAGAGTAATAAAGCACGCTGCTAAGTTCAATACATGAATACATTTTATAATAGCCTTTATCTCATTCTATCCTTCTCTTGAATATAGTAAACTCCAACACAAATCTAGCTCTATAAAATATTTCCTGACTGGCCCAACTATTTCACTTGGTCTTAGTCAATATTAATTTTCATAAAAATATACAATTAAGCCTCGTGGTTCTACAGACTGTTTACTGCTGCCGGCTGCATTTCATTGCTGTCTTAACAAATCGAAAAATTGTATTTCATACAATTGCTGGATTTCAATAATCTGTACTCTATTATTCCAGGCAAACACACAATTGCTAAATGCCAAAAAACATTTACAATTACTTGTACCAGACTCTACTATTTTTTATAAGATCATCTTATTCAACATGATTATGCTGACACAGAAAGAAAAGACTATTCCTATGACCTTTTATATTTCACTGCATGTTCTAGTCATTCAGAAGACAGATGTTATCGGACAATTACTCCCTTGAACTATAACAACCAGCAGACACTCAGGCAAATGTTACATAGATCATATCAAGGATTCTTAAGGTGCAAACTTTAAATCTTCCTTTAGTTCCTTAAAGAGGTGAGAAGATTAAAAAATTTATCTCAGTCAAGGAGTAAAACTGAAGAGATGACAAAATTATGAGGAAAAGAACAAGGCTCACACATTTATCTCACAATTGAAACTGTAAAGGTAGAGGTTATGGGGAAAATAGAATAATACTCCCCTCCCCCCAATAACACAGTAATACGGTGGCATAATGAGTTATTTAACAATACCAAAAGACAATGTCCAATGGCTTCCATTCTCCAGGAAGCAGATTAAATGGCCAAACGCACTAGGTCAATTTTGTGAGAATGTTAAGCTCTTTGACAACTGACATTTTAAAGTAGAGATGCAGAACCCAATATCTAAACCACTGGATTAGTGCCCTCTCCTCTCACCTGACATAGTACTACCAGTGATTGGAACTGGTATGAACTGCAGCCTAACAATGACCAAATACAGATGAGGTTTCCACTCATTAAAGACCCACAGTGTATCATAGGGGAACAACCGCATAACTCTAGCTGCTAAATACACTTTGTCATGCTAGGCAGTGCATGCTTTAAGATGGAGGCAACTAAGAGTTTTAGCCCTTGCTATTTTGAAACAGAGCATTCTTAGTTATGACAGGAAGAGACAGGACAGCTCAGACTAGTTCCAGCCATCATTTTCTTCATTTTCATATTACTTCAGTAGTCATTGTTTTTTTTGCACACTACTAGTATTAGGCTTGTTTTAAAACAGATCATAGAAAAAGGTATTTACTAAAGGCTGTGAAAGCAGAAAAATTACCTAGGAAAAAACCTGTTAGATCAGTATTATTTAGTCTAGAATTAACCCACAGGTTTACACAGTCCTTAAGTGTTATCTTTTCCTAGAGAGGAGTATCTTTCCAATGTTAACACTTTTCGTTTTAAAAAATCATAACGTTTCTTAGTTTTTTTAGCTGCACTCTGGAAGCAACAAAGAGCATAATGACTGAACTCTGCATGTTGTAGAAAACATTAGAAAGTCGTTCAAAATCATTCCTGAAGTGGGTCCTTAACATTGTTTTCAATGAAAAACTAACCTGATAGAATCAAGAAAATTCAGCATTCCTTCCCACACTGACCATCTTGATAATTGTGGAAAGTCTACAAACAAGACATCAGTACAGTAACCTTTTCCTGATCGTGCTCCCTAGCCAAAAATTATGTTCGCTAGCACTCAGAGGTAAACTATATCAAACAGTGATAATAATAGTTATCATAATGATTAGAAGCACAAGCTGTTTTGCCCTCCAAGAATAGCACTGGTAAACTATATTTAGAATTACAAGAGAAAACGTAGGAGTATAAACTGAATTCTTCTGCACTGCATGTAAATATTCCCCTCCTAAATAGAAATACAAAACTCTGCAATTTTGCTAAATGTTTAGCGATCAATACAAAGGTATAAATTATTGGAATGCTTACTGCTAGATTTTAGGATATTAAGTACTAAAGTTTTAAATAAGACATCCCCTGTTGCAAAATATTCATAAAACAAGATTAGATGTTGAAATTGTAAATAACAATATAAAATTATGACCAAGAACATGCCTAAAAACTTGTTCATCAAAAATACAAATTGTACTTAATCATACAATTATGACTATTTGCATGAAGATGACACACCTTTGTGCCAAGACTGTATTATATCTTTTACTCAAAATAAAGATTTTATCTTTTAAATAAAGCCAAATAAAAAATTACTAGAAAAACAATGATACAAATGCTAAAACTAGCTTATTAAAGTATACTTAATTAATTTACAAATTTGTTTTTATAAGAACAGGTTTGAATTGTAAAGAAGAATTTGTAAAATCCCATAGTTACAAATGTTGATGTAAACTTTTCTTCTGAAAACATTAGAACATTCAAGAGAGTTGAAAAAGACCAACATATTAATAAAATGAACATAGTTTAACTAAAATATTTCCATGAATAGAACAAATATCATACTTTTCCTTGAATTATATGCACAGTTGCATCCAACTGAGTCTGTTAGATAATATCCAGCTGAAGAAGAAGCAAAATCCTTGTCCCTTTTCCAAATATGAATTCTGTGACACCTTGTAAAGTAGATGTGGAGAAGAAGAACCAGAAAAGAATCTACTGTAAGCAATCCATTCCTATAATACTGGATGTAATTCGGTATTAATTCTGTTGCCTGCGTTTTGCTGATCTCATTTTCTCAAATCGTGATTCCATCTCTTCCAGGACTTTGGGTGTATAGCGTACAACCAACTTAACTTTTCCTTGAGCTGCTTTTAGAAGTTCTACAGCTTTTTCATGGTGCTCCCCTTCAACACTCTGGAAAAAAATTACACACACACAAACACACATATATACATATTAGTATATATTCAACAAGTGTCCTAAGATTCAAGGGCCATTATTTATAAGATTTTTGTTTCCTTTATCATACATTGTCATCTCCAAACCATTCCAAATTAAAATCATGTTTTTCAAACATGAATCCCGATGTTATTAAGTAGCCCATACAATGTTTTTATCATCATCACATACCATGTGATTGCATTCATTAGAAGCACATCATTATTGTTTCTTTTAAAAGACTTTCTTCCCAATGTATCATTTTCAAATTCTATTCAAGTACCCATATAGTAATTGAAAATGAAAGTTATAAATTGTAATTATGAAACCATGAATATGAATGTACTCACTCTTAATTACTTACTGATGTATCACAGAAAAAGAAACAACTCAAAACAGTATTAATTTACAGGTGGAATCAGAAAAGTAAATTTGATAAAAAATCAAATTAAAACATATGTGAAGCAAAATTTTGCTTAAAAAGCTGAGTTTTTGATTTAGAAACATAGATAATGTAGTGAGAAACAATCTTTCATAAATAAACTTCCTACAGTTGCATACAAAAGTTTAAGAAAACAATAATATAGCAGGTGTAGAAGTTTGAAAACCCTTCCAGTTTCAGTTAGAGAAAAATTGTTAATAATACCTAAGAATTGCTTCATTCAGGCTGTGCCTGTAATAGCCAGGTGAAGACAATTCTACAACTAAGCAAATATAGTTTTAATCTTTTAAAGTGGGATTCTCCTGTCTGCTTTCAAGACCATACATGCTTATAAACATCTGTTTGACTAGTTGAAAATACAGATCATTCAAGCCAATCATCAAACAGTTTTATTCTGCTTTTGGGGCTGTGTGGTAGCCGTAACATAGATAATATTTTCTTCTATTGGCTAGAAAATATTGTGCAGATAAAAGAATAGATTTAATTACATATCAACCCAATCTTGATGACCTTTCACTAGGCATTAAAAACTTGACTTTTCCATCAAGTTTAAAATCCCGATAGTTTTGGCTATATTGATTGTGAGGCATTGCATTATTATTGGTTGCTATTTATGTTGTGTTATTTAGGTTTTTAATAATAGATGTGTTGTTTTTTAATTTTTAATTTATTAGCAGCCTACTGTCATGTATATGAGATGAACACCTATATAAATTTATTTCAGTAAATTCATTTAAATATATTTAAGTAAATATATTTTAATAGCATCACCTTGCAGTCAGTGAAGAAATTGAAACATTTTAATTTTAGCAAGACAATGTAAAAAATATCTCCAAATCAGATTTGAAGTTGATATTTTGATTCCTGCAAGGAAGGGTGATAAAGAAAATCCTAAAGCAAATACTGAAAGATTCTCATAGCTGGCTACTTTAAAAATTTGAATGTTATTAATTTTGCAAAAGGAGAGATTACAAAGTATTGACTAAAAGGGTGTTCAGTGTTCTGCACCTGCCATAGTCACATAGTTCATGTTTTGAATCTGTATACTCTTGCATATAAATTGTTACATATATATCCACCTCTGCAATCATGTCATGCTTATACTATGCAGATGTTTTGTCAACTTTTGTTCATTTAAAACTAAGAATTTGGCCAGTAGTGTCTAACTTTCGATGCACTGTGTACTGTAGGAACTAATTAAATGCAAGAGGATTCTTTACAATCTTAAAGATGGTTAATCTACTTCCCCGCAATATTTCATAACTTCACTGCTTCACCAATATACAAGCAACTTGTCTGTTAAGGACAAATTACAAATGGAACCAGAACAGAAAAGGCAGCAGGGATTGTAAACATCTAGAAAAACATGCTAACCACTTGAGTATCAATATGCTAATTAGCTAAAATGGGTCAATTGAAATATAGATAACAATAAGGTAGCATAGCGGTCTGATTTAATTGTGCAGAGAACAGCCAAACCTTTTGTCAGGGATAGTAAAATCATTTTTTTCACTGATTTGTTTCTTTTTTGTTTATGTAATAAAAATTAAAGTCTTGCATATAAGCATAACATTTAAATATTACTATGTATATATCAATATTCTGACATACATTTTGAAATAAGGCATCAATAAATGAATTGGGAAATATAAAAGCATATGGATAACTTGAAATCAGCACACTTGTTTAGCATGTACATAGATCTAGATGGCAATCAACTTTGTAATCAAACACTGAACTTTTAAAGCATGCCTAATTTAATTTTATTTAAAAGGAAGTTTTGGGAGGTAGATTAGATTAAAAGAAAATACTGGATCCTAATGATAAAACTCAATATAACTAGGATAAGAAAGCCAAACATTTCAGCTCCTTCATTTTAACTATAATGATATATTTCTTAATGATATTCTGACAAAACCATTGTTATTTTTTTATGTATTTACTCATTGTCATATTTTTAAGTTTAAATGTTACTTCATAAAGTGTCCGTTTTAAACTAACAAATTTATAAAATTTCTCAAATACAGTTATATTTCCCCCTGAGCATTTCAATTGCAAACCACAATCACCATCAAATACTTCATATCCTCTTAATGCCCTCAAGCGGTTACACTTAGCTACTACAAGCGGAAATTGAATTCCATCCCTACCACTCCGTTTACAGAAAGAAGTTGGTCTCCACGCTTCAATCCCCCGTGTCTATCAGCAATACCACCTGGGATAATTCGGGATATATAGATTGGAGAATTTTGCTCCTTGCCGCCCATGATGTTGAATCCAAGCCCTTCGTCTGTTTTGGGAAGTTCAACGACTCTGGGATGTGAATGACCTTCACTGGCGGCAAAAGCAGCAACAGTAGCCTATAAAATCCAGAAACCTCCAGTTTATCCTTCAGTTCATTGGATGTATTCATTCTAACATCAATTTCAAAATATCGTGAAACTGAAAATTGGTCAAAAGCCATGAATGTGCTCAAAGTAAGTCTCAGGACTGCATTCTGAGGAAAGTACAAATCAGTTAAAATAGTCACACAAACTTTTACCATATTTTGCTAAAAAAAAAAGCATGCAGTGAAGGTGTTTCATAATCCTACTTCATCCCCATGTGCATCTTGTTCCCATCTTAATTTTTAAGTCAATTTTAATGTTAAATATAACTTCACTGTTTTAAACATTGTTTTAATGTTTTATCTTGGTTTCTTTTGGCTGCAAGTCACCTAAAGTCACTTCTAGGCAAGATGGGTGGCATATGAATTTAATTAATAAATAATAAATACCTGGAATGAGAACACTTGGTCTATTTGCACTTTTTGAAGTGCTATAGTTTATTATACAGGCACATTCTTTATAACAAATACAATGTGATGTATTTTAACTTATTTTGGAACAAAGTACAAGATGTTTAATAAGAAACAGGCACAAGTGGATTAACAACAAATGTTCTAAAGCCAGACTGTATCTTTTATTCTACTTTGCATTCAAGATAGAAAGATCAGATTCCTGCCACAGGTAGTCCTCACTTACTGACTATTCACTGACTACTTTGAAGTTACAAAGTGATGAAAAAATAATTTTATGACTAATGCCTACATTTATAACCTTCCCAGCATCCCTCAGTCATGTGATTACTCTTTATAGTCAATACATAATATCTCGCAACTGATCTATTTTGTTTTTTCCCTTGCAGAAAAAGAAATTGGAGAAGAAGGGATTACAAGAGAGTAAGTAGGTACACAATAGGGCACATATATTGAAAGTAATGTGCTGGTGCCAACAGTTGCTCATTGTGCTGCATACTGTAGTGTAACAGCCCAATATATTCCCTGTTTTATTCCTATTTCTTTTTCTCTCCCCACACAGAGCAGAGAGATTGAAGATGACTCGATTACAAGAATAAATAAACACACAATGGGGAATACACAAGGCTCTTTGTGTAAAACCCACTTGCAACTGCCTGCTCCACACTGAAAGCAATGTGTACTTCCCATTGTATGCCTATATACTTTCTTGTAATCTCTTCCTCTCCAATGAATGTCAATACAAATGTTATTTCCCTTCCTGTATATTATCCCAGCATCAGGGAGACTATTCAAAAGGTTAGGAAGAAAAAAAACCAAAGGTATGAAATTGATTAGTCTTGGCAGATTTGAACCAGAAAAACACAGTTGCAGACATGTGATTTCCCACTTAGCAACCACTTTGCTTAGCAATGCAGATCTCAATTGTGGTCATTAAATGAGCATTCACAACTATCTTACTGTATATGTGTGTGTAATATGCACAAAAAATACCAATCCAGTAGGCATGTGAACTAGAAATATCAAATATGTAGCAACCTTATGTGAATATTAGTCAATTAGTAAATATTAACTACTTCAGTTCATTATTTTGGGAGAATTTAAAAAGGGCAGTTCAATGGTAGCAGCACCCATATACTGAAACTATTCACTGGGACATATTCATAGTTTAATAACTTAATTAGGACTTGCTAGAAAGAGTCCATTCTTAAGTACTTTTTGTTAGCACAATCTCTTACCTTTGCTGTAGCATTAGCTCTCACTTCTGGGCTACTACTGATGTCCACAGTTTCATACACATGTTCATATACCTTTAGAAAATAAAAATATTAACATGTTAATACATTTTAATTAGGTAGGGATCATTAAGAATAGATGCAAACTGTAAAATTATATTATTATAAAAATGAAACTGAATCCTGACATTAGGTTTTCTAGCTCTTTGCTTCTAACAGATATACATACTGTATACTTATTACATTTTAAGTGATGAACTTGTATTTTGTCATCTAATACAGGTAATCCTTGAGATACAACAGGTAACTTAACCATCAATCAAAATTATGACAGATCCCCCCCAAACTAGATATGATTTTGTTTTAAATTGTTATGACTGACCATGGGGACACTGCAGCCCTCTCTTCTCCGCCCATCTCAACCTGAGGGGACCCTGCAGACTTGGGCTTGTTTCCCATGCCTCCTGGAAGCAGCCACTATTTCCAATGCTCCAATAATTCCTTGTGGAAATGGCTGCTTTCAGAGCTCCCCCCCCCCCTTCCCTGGTCAGCTGGATGTCAGAGACAGCAAACTTCTTCTGACTCTTGTTAGCCCTTTGGGAAGCCTTTGGGAAGCAATTCAAGGGTGACAGCTTCAGGCCCCCCAATTTATCCCATTTAAAAACCTCATTTTCTAAATTTACTGCATGCCTGGAAACAGGGTGACAAAAGTGACTTACCTTCATTCCAGGTTGGAGTAAAGGAAAGGAATCAACCAACCAAAGAAAATCTTTCTGCACCATCTTTCAGCTCTGGAGGAGCTGAAGAAAAAGTTCAGTCCCAAATCAAAAGTGTATAAAGCACAAATGTGCAGCAAATGGCCATGACATAAACTGGGTCCTAAAAGGGACTCAGATAGCAAAAAACTTTACAAGCCTTCCAAGCTTTCATTTCCTTAAATCAAGTAAGTTTACCAAATGAGGTTTTTAAAAGGGATACTGATTGGAGGGAAGAGGTGGATATTTTCATTTCAGCACTTTGGGGGGGGGGGGGAGATCAACAAGTCTGTCCTCTCAGCTTTGTTTTGTTTTGTTTTTTAATTGAGGAAATGTACGTTTCTGGGGGAGGGAGTGGGATAAGCAAAGGAAAGGTTTTAGATTGGTGCTGGAGCTGCTGGCTTCCCAAAGGCTAGTAAGAGCCAGGAGAGGTTTGCCAATGGGCAGCTAATTGTGGCAGAGGCCAAGCAGAGGCTTGTCTGGAAGCCACTTCAGCATTGGAATGAAGCACTGGTCTCTAATCTAGCTGAGCTCTTTTCCCCACTGGTCAATTTTTTGGCTTTGCAATCCTTTATGGACACAGCTGGATGGCAGGTATCCCCCACCCATGAAGTACCACATGATCACTTAATGACCTGCAAGTTCAACGTAGGGGTAGGGGATGTTAAGGAGGCTGTCTCCCTTAATGAATGTCACCACTTGCGACCATAATGGGCAGGCTCTATTAGGGTCACAGGTCAAGGACTACCTGTAAATGAATTTCAAAGATAAACTTACCTCCCTTACTGCATTACAAAATTCACTTTGAAGGACTCTTTGTAAAGCCTGCAATTTTTGAGGTGGTACCTCACCACTCCTTTGCAACTTCTCCAGCAACTCAATAGCTCGGCAAATATCTGGAGGAAGAGGTAATAAAACATGAACTATTGAATTTTACACAAGTAACATTTTTAACAACTTGACATGGCTGCCAACAATATGCTATTCAATAACATACCATTTCAATTATATTCTGATATTCTCTTTAGAAAGGAGTTTCTTTATTTCCCATTTTAAAATTAAGGAGTTTTAAACAAGGCATAACTAACTAGTTTTTTTTTATTTTTTTCCCCTCATGATATGAATATCTTTATCATTTTTTCACAATTTTTATAGTATCTGAGAAGAGATCTATCATATTATCCTGCCTGTTATTTCATAACTAACTTTTGAAAAAGCCACACCAAGTTAACAGGTTTACATATTTTTATGATTTTTTTATTTTTGTTTTTGTACATCACTCAGTATCCATTAAGAGTTGAATGTTTATAATAAATAAGGTATAAATAATCATAATCATTCAATGCATACTTCTTTGGGATTTGGATCCATTAATGCAATAGTATCCAAACATTAATTTTCTACTTGATTTGAGCATCCAAGATAGCCTAGAATTGCATTCCAAATTTAAAAGTTCATAATATTCCTTTAATTGAAGATATTCTATCTTTGTGTAAAATATTTCTGCTTGTTTAATCTATACTTTTTAACAGTTGTGACTTTTTTGCATTTCTTAAATCCAATCCATTCTCAAAACAGCAAAAGAAGGTTGAGGTAAGCTACTGGAAATTCTTCACAAGTGATCTTTCAGCCATTCAAACTTTATTTCTTCATTTTTTTAATAGGGTGATGAAGGAAAAGATACCACTTCATACATAAACTTTATCCTAGTTGAGGCTCAATAATCACACATTTAAAAAACCTGTTTTGGTGGCATATATTCCATAGGAATTGTGCATGCCTTGGAGAAAAATCCCAAATAATGTAGACAAACACGTCCAAAATGAAAAGGAATGAAAATTGGAAAAGGAATTTGTTCCAGATAAAAATCCTGTGTTTTAAAAAGTATGAATCATCCCTGATAAAAAAACAAAACAGAGGTACAATTAGTAAACATCTTACTGACGCATGGGATTAAGATAATTTATAGAAGAGAGCGATCTTAAAATCAGAAGCCTATATTTGCTGTGACATAATTAACAAAATAAAAAGGAATATTGATGGTAAAATACATTTTATCTGACAAACATCATCTAACTGTTGCAGTAAATCCTTGATTCTATTCATTATGAAAGGCTTTGTTTTAGAGCAGGAATGGTAAGTAATATCTTGCCTTTGGTTGCTAAACCAAACCAATCCAAAAGGCCTCTTGTAGCCAATTACTTTATTTGAAACAGAGTAATCACTCAAATTAGTGGTCACTAAAATATTTTGCCTTCTTCAGTAAAAGATAATTCACATTTCAGTTCATCACCCAAACCAGAATGATCATCATCATCATTTTAACCATTTATCCACTGCAGGATGAAGGCCTCTTCTGCATATTTCCAATCAATATGATCTGGCGCTTTCTTTTGCCAATTAGGCTTACCATACTTGCTGATGTTGTCAATCCATCTTCTTTTAAGTCTCTTTCGTGAACACCTTTTATCACGTGGGATCCTTCTATGTCTGCCTTGATCCACCTGACATCATGTTCTTATTGCTATTTGACCAGCCCATTTCTATTTCAATTCTTTTATTCTCTTCATATCATATACTTTTGTTTTTTAAGCCATGTGTGGATCTATCTTGTCCTGTAATACTGAGCATGTGTTTTACTATCGCTCTGCACCACTCATAGCTTTTGTATAGACTGTAAGGTTAGTGTCCATGTTTCACCAGCATATGTTAGAAGAGGTAGCACAGCCTTATCAAAAATGTTTCTCTTCAGGCATAAGGGGAGGCTGTTCTTGAAAATTAAGCTTAGCTTTCTGAATACATGTCAACCACATTTAATATGCTGTTCAATTTCCTTTATTGTATCAACTTCCACTGAGATCCATTGTTCAAGGTATATGTAGTGGTTTACTACATCTAGTTCTCCAGATCTTCAAGCTGGCTGATGGCGAGTGAGACCTCGCTGAAACGTTGCCAAGACAATCTCAATCTTACATGGGAAAAGACCCGAATACAACAAGACCAGCATACCTACACCCGTGAAAATCTACAAATAGATAGATAGATAGACAGACAGACAGACAGAGACAGGGAGGGAGGGAGAAAGAGAGGGGGGGAGAGAGAGGGGGGGAGAGAGAGATACGGTTTTGGGTGAATTTATTAAACATAACTTGGCTCTTTTTCAGGTTTATTTTTGAGGCAAATGGTTCTCATGCTTTGCAGTTCTTGAAAAAAACCAGAATGATAGCGGTCCTAAATACGTGTTACTCAATTCACATTTCAGTTAATACCTTAAAGAATTACAGTACTGTAGTATATGCCAGGGTTTATCATGTCTCATGTTTCAAGATCTCAGAATAGGTCTTTAGCAAAAACTGAAGTGGTAAAAGGATTTTAATATAATAGGGCTCTATGTTTCCTGGCATAAAATGTTTTGCAAGCAACTGCCAGAAGCTTAATTACTGGGTATGGAAATCATTAACTGTTAACCATCAAAACAGCTGAGCAAAACCAATATTTTCTACAGCAGTCTTTGAAGATTAGAAATCAAAACATAGAGGCTTCACATGACAAAGGGCAGGCCCAACAGCAGAGTCCAAGCATCATATTCTTGTGAATATTGTTTAATTTGTCTTGAGTGACTGAAAAGCAAATGATAAAATACTGTCCAGAATAAATATAATTACAATAAGCCACTATAAGACTTCTATAATCTCAAAAGCTGTGACAGTTCTAGTACTCTAAATGTACTGACAGCTACTGATAAACATTTCATAAGATATAATCAGAGTAACCAAGCTTAACTTTTCTATTACAACTTAAAAACTGGCACACTTAAAAACTTCTGAGAATGATTACATATTACATTAAGAACAGTGGTTATTTATAGATTTCTTTAAATTTTGCACAAATAGAAAGTTAAGGATGCATGCAACTTTTTATTTAGATATTCAATCTTTAGTGACATATTGTGATTATATTATATTGGGAAGTTTATATGTTTCCTTTTTTCTTCGTGCCTTTTCACAAAATTCTTCAAGCCTTTTTAAATCCAATAGAGGAAAGTTATCCAGGTCACTCCCCTGGTTTGTTATTTTATATCCTTTTCATTATTAAGGTATCAGCCAGGTGCTTTTGTATAACATCAGTGTAACATCTGTTTCCATGTAATTTTTATAGCTTGTCATTGTTAATTTCACTTTCAAATCAGTCCCAACCTTGTCAGGTAAAATCTTCCTCTTCCATAACCTCTTTTAAACACAGTCCATCTATAGAAGCAGACACCCTTAAAATTATCCTTTGGGTTCATTATTCAAAAATGTGCATCAGTATGTCGAACGTTAAAATATTTTGCTTCATTCTGTATTTGAAAGTTGAGTTTAAGTGTTCTTCTTTAATTGTAATTTTTAATTCCTTCTAGTTGCCTCTAATGTCCAATTTTTAAAAGTCTTTTATCTCATTTCTTATAAAAGATGTCAAAACAACAGCATCTATGGAGATACACACACATATACGTTGCAAAACCTGTTGATCTAAAGGTTCCCAATAGGTGAAAAGCAATTAACGATCAATGGTGGAAAATGATTAGAAAGTATGCAAACACAATGTTCTTTCAAAGGTCCTGTGATTTAAGCATAGTGGTTATTCCCTTGCCTTCCAAAGCTCTAAACCTGCCAGGAGAGCACTATCTTGCAGTCTCTTTGCAAGGAGCCCTTGTGGGCAATCTCAAGTTCTCTCCTTGTCCAGAGAAGAACGATCAAATAACCAGTCTACCTGCCAGTTCTTCATTTCACCATGGATTTTAGTTCTGGTTTTTACAGAGCCATTTTCAGCCTGCGATTTGTTGGGTGTTCTAATCCTCTAGGACAGTCAGAGATGCCAAACTCAAGTCGTCATGGCGGCATCACATGATGTATTGGATGTTTTTCCCCTCTGCTAAACTGAGTGTGGGCATGGTGAGCGCATGACGCATCCGGCCCATGGGCCGGGAGTGGACAGCCCTGCATTAGGAAAATAGATGTTGTAATCATACAACTTGCAGAAGAGGCAAGACAGAAAACAGTAAGTTTTCGTTTAAGAAGCTTCATTATTTATTTGTGATATTTTGAAACATCTTGAATCTAAAAGGCATATTGCGCGATAAGTTTAGAACAGGGGTTTCCAACCAGAGACAATATTCCAGAAGGTTCAAAAACTTGGGTTTAGAAGTTTCAAAATTATAGTTTATATGCATAATTATATGCATATAATTATTTACTTTTGTAAGGGGTGCAAGAATATATCAGAAGCATTCTAGTGGTGTAGGGTATAGAAAAGTTTGGGAACCCCTGGTTTAGAATATGGCTTTGATCCAATTACTCTTGTACATCTGACTTTGTAAAAGTTTTGCTGTGATGATAAAAGGTGGAAGGCTATTTATTTTTAATTTGTTAGAGAAAAGTCAGAAATGTACAACAATGAAGAAAGTTGTTATTAGGATATGCAATCTAAATTATGAATTTGGACAAGCTTCCTAATTCAAGGTTTTTCTAAACAAACCTGAAAGGAAAATAATCTAATATTGTTCTTTAATCCTTACTTGGCAGTTCATTTACTGTTTGCTTTTACTGGATGGAAAAATGTCTTATAATGCCTCAGGCATTGGGGCCAGGATGTTAAATCATTGGTGCTCTTATATTTGAATGTATATAGGGGAACAAATTTTTTACCAGGGCCTTGATCTAAATTGTTTTCTTAGTTTTTAATAGATTTGACATTTTATATGGTTTGCTATCCAGAATTTCACTGGTGAGCCATGTACATTTGATAAATAAATGTTAACTGAAATAAAATTAAATGTTCTAGTTCAACTGTCTATTGGTACATACATATTGTTACTTCAGAAATGACTGGAGATATTTCATTTTTAGATAAATAGTATTATCCCTTTGTTTCTAACTCTCTTCCTCCTTTAAAGAAATAATTTCAAAAGTCTTTAATAATTTTATCTTCTAACAACACACACCAGAAATTACCACTTTACAAAACATTATTTTCAACAAATGCATTATCTTTAAATTTTACATATAGTAGTTATAACCACATAAATTTAGAATTAAAAATACATCTGCATCTTATTCAATCCAAGGTATGTTCAAAATATAGAAGGAAATAGCATCTTCATTTGACCTTCCAAATGGTCAAATAATGATCCTATCTGACCATCCAAATGTACGCATATGAATTTGGCTTGGCACAGAATGAGTAGCTTGCATGTTTAAACAAAAAAACATTTTCTTGGTTGAAGTGTTTAAATGTGCTTTTTATGAATGGATCAAAAAGTGCCTCCAAACCACATTTTCTAACTGCTTTACCCTTACTAGAACATAATGGTTCCTAAAACATAATATATTCATCTAGCTGGCAAACCACCTACCAAAAGAACTTCAATGTCATATGATTAGGGGACTGGAGGCTGCAGGATATGTGCAGTTTAATGAAAAGAAGGACTAGGGGTGGTGACATGATAGCAGTATTTCTATATCTTAGGGGCTGTCACAAAGAAGAGGGAGTCAAACTATTCTCCAAAGCACCTAAGGGTAGAACAAGAAACAATGGGTGGAAACTAATCAAGGAGAGAAGCAACTTACAACTAAGGAGAAATTTCTTGACAGTTAGAACAATTAATCAGTGGAACAGCTTGCCTCCAGAAGTTGTGAATGCTTAAACACTGGAAGTTTTTAAAAAGATGTTTGATATCCATTTATCTGAAGTGGTGTTGGGTTTCCTGCCTAAGCAGGGGGTTGGACTAGAAGATCTTCAAAGTCCCTTCCAACTCTGTTATTCTAAATTCTAAATATGGATTTAAACTTGAGATTAGAATATTTTTGACTTTTCATCTTAGCCTACAACCCTGGTACTTCTTGAAGGCTTCCCTTCAACGTATGGACCAGGCCGAACCAAACTCTAATCAAGTTCTGAATTAAAACAAAATTGGCCAGGTGCTTAGCCGTAGCATGTCGAATTTGACGATTTTAATATTGGGGTGTGTGTGTGTGTGTCCCCTGCAACGTTGTGTGAACCCATCTCCGTGGGTTCACTACATTCTACAAGCATCCAAAAGGAATCACTGTATAATGCAATAAGATAAAGTTAATCGCGTTATACCAAAACGGCTTTAGGTCAAAGGAGGCAGCATGGGTGAATATTTGGAGGCAAGAAGCTCGCTCCTCTTTTACAATACAAGCTTTCATCGAGAGCAGTAACCTCAACGACCTTCGGATATTGTTGGATTACAACTCCTCATCTAACGCGGGTGAGGGAGCTCATACGGCCTGTAATTCCTATCAGCATCTGGAAAGCCGCCCCTCCTCCTCCTCCTCCTCCATACAGCCAAGGCTCAGGATCGCAAACGCCTGCCAAGGACGGTGGAGAGCTCAGAGTCCCTTCCTCGCTTTTTTTTTTACACGCACCGCCTTTGAAGTCGGTTCTTCGAATCCCCCCACCCGTCCCGCCTCCCTTCCAGGACGCGGCTCCCCTTCTCACCTCGCTCCAGCCGCACAGGCTCCCCCAGGGCCGCCATCTTCCCCTCCACCTCCTCTCTTGCCCTCAGCTGCTCTGGCGGAAGTGACGTCGATGGGAGGCGTTGCTGTTTGAATGACGCGAGGCCGGTAAGGTAGTGGGAACGCTCGAATCCCTCGCTGCCAGTTCTGTCTTTTCAACCTCTTGTTCGGTCTCTTTCCCCTTGTCTGCAGGCTCGGAGGAAAGTTTGCTGTGTCCCGCGAGACAGTCCCTCTTTTCAATAAAAGGGTTGGGTAGCTTTGGCGCCAACTACTGCGCTTTCTTGGCCCGGAGAAGTTGGCTCATTTTAGTCCCAAAGGTGGTGTGTGTATGTGTGTGTGGAGTCCTTTCCCAAGAGGCAACTGGATTTTCTGGGGGGAGGGGGGGGGTGTTGGAAGACGTTTCTCTTCTCATCAAAAATGCTTCCTTAGCTTTGTCTAGATAGTGGAGAATGGAAGGATTTATTTATTTATTATTTTATTTATTTTGTCAAACGTGTCCGAGATAACAAGTGTAAGTATAAACATAAATATGAACACAGTCAATGGGTACGAATAAAGGGAGACAGTAGGACAGGGACGGTGCGCTTATGCCCACCCCTTACAGACCTCTTAGGAATGGGGTGAGGAGGTTTACATTTTATATTCCTTGCAGACAGCTAGTCATTTGCATCCTTTTAGACAGAGTCGTTGAGGTGTCCTCAGAATCATCTGAGTAGCGCAAATGAGTGTGGAGCAGTGGTGGGTTTCAAAAAATTGTAGAACCTCTTCTATAGGTGTGGCCTGCTTTGTGGGGAGTGGCTTGCCGGCCATGTGACCAGGTGGGAGTGGCTTGCCAGCCATGTGACTGGGTGGCAGGGGTGGGTTTCTCGCCCTATTCCAACCAGTTCGGTTGGAACGAGGCCGGCGGCGTCCTCGCGCACGCGTGCGGCATCCTCGCACACGCGTGCGCTGCACACGCGCACAGCGCACGCATGTGTACTAGCGTCTGTGCGATGCTCCAGCTGCTCCTGGAGGATCGCGCAGGCACTATGCGTCCTGCGCATGCGTGGAAGCGCAGAATTCGTCAAAAACGGGTAAGGAGCGGGCGCGGGTGGGCCCTTCGCCGTTCCCGGAAGTTACTTACTTCCGGGTTCGGCGACCAACCAGTTCGCAGGGACCGCCGCGAACCGGTTGAAACCCACCCCTGCTGGGTGGGCATGGCCAACTTGTAAAATGTGGTGAAACTCACTTAACAATGCTCTTGCTTAGCAACCAAAATGTTGGCTCAGAAACGCTAGCATTTGAAGCACGAAAGTCTTAAAGCTGTCAAGTTACAAGACCCTTGCACCCCTAACTCTTTAGAAAAAAAAAACCCAGGGGTGTTCAAACTTGACAGCTTTAAGACTTGTGGACTTCAACTCCCAGAATTCCTCCTCTCACTCTTCAATTTGATGATGTGTGGATAGGCGGGGGGAGGGAGCTGGAACCAGTTCTAAACGGCACTGTAGATTTGTGGAACCTCTTCTATAGAAGCGGTTAGAACTGGCAGGAACCCACCCCTGGTGTGGAGTCTTCTTGGAACTGTGTTGTAGATTGGAGGTAGATGATGTATCCACTCCAATCCCCACTATCCAGTCAAAGCTGAAAAAGCTTCTTGGGTGAGAAGTGAAATGTCTTCAAAGAAAAAAGAGAAAGTCCAGTTGCCTCTTGAAAAAGCACCTTTGGGACAACCATGACTTGGATGACTGAGCATCTCCATAGACACATGGCTCATTTTAGTTGTGCTGGTATGAACATGAGAGATTTCCTGCAGCCTGAAGAAAAGGACACCTGCCAGATGAACTTCTTTGGGCTTCAGACTGATTTCTCAGTGAGTCTGTATGGAAAAGGAAGAAAGGGTGGGAGGTTGATAAAGGGCTAAGCGTGGCCCAGGCGTTTTGGGCCAGTTGCTGTGCAAAGCATAGGAAGAGCCAAAGCCACGCCAAAAGAGTTTACAGGTAGTTCTCCACTTAATGACCACAATGGGGCCCAAAATTTCTGTGGTTAAGCAAAACATTTGTTAAGCGAGTTGTGTCCCATTTTACAACCTTGTTAGAGTTCTTAGGTGAATCACTGCAATTGTAAGTTAGTAATATGGTTAAGTGAATATGACTTCCCCATCGCTTAGCTTGTCACAAAAGGTAATCCTGCAACCCTTGGACACTGCAACCATCATAAATATGGGTAAGTTGCCAAATGTCTGAATTTTGATTATCTGGGGATGCTGCAATGGTGATAAGTGTGAAAAACCATCATAAGCCACTTTTGTTCAGTGCCATTGTAACTTTGAATGGTCATTAAATGAACTGATGTAAGTTGAGAACTATCTGTACTTATCAAACTTGTTTGCCATCTATCAAGCCGAAAGTGAAGAATAAGCCACTGTTTGATAAACTGGTTAAATCATCATTCTAGCCATTGCCTATTCACTGCAGGATAAAGGTCTCTTCTGCATGTTTTTGACCAATATGCTCTTGAACTTTCATTTGCCAATTGGGCTCATAATACTTGCTGATGTCGTTGATCCATCTTGTTCTAGGTCTGTTTCATGGACGCTTTTTATCAAGTGGGATCCATTCTATGACTGCCTTGGTCCGCCTGCTATCAGTCCTTCTTGCTATCTGATTAGCCCATTTCCATTTCAATTCTTTTACTTTCTTGATGATATCGTATACTTTTGTTTGTTCTCTAATCCACATGCAGGTCTTTCTGGGTTGTCTTGTAATGCCGAACATGTATCTTTCCATGACTCTTAGCGACACTCATAACTTTTGCATCGATTGTGAACTGGTTAAATAAGATGGATAATTTTTACTGGATAAATCTCTAGGTATCAGGACCAACATCCTTAGCAATCAGAACATTTCAGCAGTGGAACTAATTATCAACTGAGCTGGCTCCCATTCATTGAACTTGCTCAAACTGAAGCTGGACAGGTGATAGCCTGAAATGGCAGCTTCTAACTCTCATTCTATAATTAATGGATTTTCAGGATGTGCCCAACCAGATGCTGCCAGTACTTCCCTAAGTTGTACATAAATGACATGTCATTGGTAGTAAATTCCAAATCAAACTTCCCACTGGAATTTCTTTGATGACATTTGGCAGCTTTTAATCTGGTAGTAATTGAAATTTAAATGCTTCCGTTCTAGTTGCAATAGACTTTTGTTTGACTTGCTTATGAGCTCTGACAAATCAGTACTATTTACACCACTGTGGAGGAAATGTGCAAAGTTGTGTGAGAGCCTTCAGGCCTGATTGAATAGAGCAATGGAAGGGAGCCCTGCATGGATGGGATGAATGTCATTGATTCACCTGATTGCCATTCTCAGTGACCTGCAACAACACCTAATCTTGTTAGACAATAGGTTATTTTAAAGTTGATTAAAATACAGGTAATCCTTGTTTACTCATTGCCTTGTGCATTGACTGTACAGGTATGACGTTAAAACGGGGCATTATCACCATAGCAGCATTCTGTGGTCACATGAACTCCATTCACGTGTTTTGTAACCAACTTGCAATAAGCAGACTTAATAAAGAAGTTGGAATTAAAATCATAAGTCTCAATCACATTTTTTGCTTAGTACCCATGGCATTTTGTTTAAGCAAAGGAGAACTAAGGTCATGAGCTCTTTGCGATCACATGATTTTTTTTTTGCTTACCACCAAGTTGCCAGTCCCAGTTATGGTTGTTAAGCAAGGATTACCTCTAAGTTAAGTAATCTTCTGTAAGCACAAATATTAGTGATATCTGATCTCATCTTGGAAATAATCTTTTCTGCTTATGCTAGCATTATTATTTGCCTTGCAGGGCAGGAGGTGTTAATTTTTTATTACTCAAGTTGTGTTACTTTTACATTACTCAGGTTGTATGAATGCTTACTACTTCATTCTCTGCTTGTATTCAGTTGCTCATATACTAATGCAACATTTGTTTCCCATCTCTTTAGGATCTGCTCCTGTATTTCATCTTCATTAGCTAACTGGGCCTCCTGGAACTGTTGAATGAGGTATTGCAACGTTGTCTGCTTATATATTTGTTCCTGAAAGAAGAGAAGTTATTTTTGCCTTTGTAATAAACACATGATAATTCAATTTCTCATGTTATCCTTTGTTGTTATGTTTGGTATACATATGTGTGAATTTCTACATGTTTAGCTATGGGGAAGGGTTCAGTAAAACCAACAATAAACATGCAATATCTGAAGTAACCTCCACAATTTATGAAGTTTTATATTACTAATTGAGCCAAAGAGCTTGCTTTACTGAGACTGCCTCAGTCTGATTATCATGTATAAGTGGATGAAAAACCAAAGAAAGTGGGTGCAACAGATACTTTGTTCAGTAATGCCAATGAATGTCTTCCTAGTGGATCTTTGCAGTTTTTCAAATTAATGTTACTCAAAATGAAATGTGTTATCCTTGAGCTTATGGCATCAAAGCCAGGAGAAACACAGAAGATTCCAACTTGCATATTGGCTTTCAGAAGAGCAGATTTTGATGTATTTAGACACAAAGTAGATTACAGCCATTGGCTTGAAATTCTTAAGGAGAAAAGCACCTGGGAAGGAGCGGAAAACTGTAAACTGAAATGCCAAAGGTACAAATTATTCCTTCTAGAAAGAAGAAGGGGAAATTGATCTCTGTTTAGACCATTGTGATACATAGTTTTTTCTGACATATTTGAGAAGAAAAAGGAACATGCGTAGGAAATAGGACTATATAACCAAATACAAGTCAGTTTCCAGAAACTAGGATTTGGGCCAGAAAGGCATAAATTCAGAATGAACTGAGACTTATATAAAACAATAAAGGGCTTTTTCAGATTTATCAGAAACAAACAAAAAAGACTGTGGAATTGTTGTGAGGTAAAAGGAAGGGAATTGATAGTGGTTGATAGTTATAAGGTAGAGTAACTTATATTTAATATGATTTTCTCAAAGGAGAACAAAGCCCTAGCTGATCACCTTTGTGCCACTAATCCATAGAGAAAAATGCAACTCATGATTGACAAGGAAAGTACAAAAAACACAAAGCTAATCTAAATTCACATTTCTAGAACCAGATGAATTCCATTCTAAATTACTGAAGGAATTAGGAAAAGTGATTACAGAGCCACTAAGTGTAATTTTTGAGAGCTACTGGAGGATTGATAAATCCCAGAAGATTGGAGAAGAACAATTGTCCCAAACCTCAAAGAAAAAGCAAAGGAACTTAAGGATCTGTCTGTCACTTTGACATCAATTTTGGGCAAGATTCTTGGGAAGATAATTAAACTACATGTTTATGAACACGGTAGAAATGCAACAA
The DNA here is from genome assembly GCF_009769535.1 of Thamnophis elegans. NCBI lineage: Eukaryota > Metazoa > Chordata > Lepidosauria > Squamata > Natricidae > Thamnophis > Thamnophis elegans. The sequence continues at coordinate 94,410,243 of NC_045541.1, read as the reverse complement.
TCAACAAAAGCCAGCATGTGTTTGCCATAAATAATGCTAGCCTCTTTTTTTCTGACAATTGCTGTTTTAATAGATTTTGGAAATGCCTTAGACGTAGTGTACCTTGATCTCGGCAAATAATTCAGAAGCGTTTCTCATAATATCCTTAATATAATTGCAAAATATAAGCTGTGTGTTACAATGGTTAGATTGAATTATAATTGGCTGATTGACTGTACCCAAATAACTGCACATCAGATTGGAATGCAGAATTAAGTAGAATGCCACACAGTTCTGTCTCAACATTTTTATGAATGATTTGCATGGAAAGGATTTAGGGAATGAAATCAAATCATCAGAAAATGAAAGGCACAGACATAAGATGTGAGAAGCTGGCTTGGTTGTATATATGTGAAAATATTTTGTTTTTGTTTATGTGTGAAAATATTGGGGTTGGTTCACAAATATGATCCAACAGAGTGAAGGAGCTGTTAAAAAGATATGCTATTCTGATATCATAGATCAGAAAGTAATTTTATTTGGGTTGACTTGTAGATTCTGCAGTCTAAAAATCACATTGGCAATTGTAGCTATTTTGCAAAGGGGATGCCAGAAGGAAAGTTTTGTGAGGAGCAGTTAAAGAGACTGTATATAATTAGCCTGCAGAAGACAAGACCATTACTGTGCTAAATAAATTTTGCAGTTCAAGTCTGCAATTAAACTCATTTATTCTTATTACATGCTGTTTTTCAATTACTGGGATATCTAGCCATTAGCTATGCTGCTTAGAATTGATGGAAATGTTAGTGCAGTAATATTTGGAAAGCCAGATTTCCTGTTCTACACTGACTTTCCTTGATTTCTTCTTATATACTGTTGTAATTGTCTGTCTCTGAAAAGATAAGGCAGTTTAACAATATTTTAGATATGTCTATTTGGAAGAAAGCCACACTTAACCCAATGAAGTCCATTCTTAGGTGAATAGGACTGCAGGCCATCGCAAATCCAGGCATTTAAAGGAGGATTAAACACCAATGTCAAGCCATAGCATGTTCTAAGCAAAGAAAGGGATCTTCTAGATATTGTTTACTCAAATTTATATTTGTGCTAGTCAATATGGTTAATGAAGTAAGGTAATGGGAGTGGCAACAAGAAAGTTCATGTATTATCTATTCCCAATATAGAGGAAGCAACATGCCTCCATAAGTATCTTAAGAATGATGAACTGGCAAATTTATATTGGGAAACAGGCACCCACAGGCCCCTTCTTCTGAAAAACATGATAGGATTTATTAAAGGAGTGGATTTTTGAGATCTAATTTGAGAGTGGATGACCAGCTATTTTTATCTATGTTTTTCCAAGTTAACTTTAGGGATGGGATATATTGAAATGCTTTTGTGCTTTATATTATTACCATGGAGACATCAAAGAGCCATTTAAATAGGCATTTCACTTTAATTTTTTTTAAATTTTAATTTAATTTAACCTTTCATATTAAAATGAAGAAATATATACAATATTTGGTATCACATCAAAAGTTCTACAGGATCAAATTATTTCTGTGGTAGATATCAGCCTACATCCACCAAGAAGTTCTATGTCCGTGAGGAAAAAAAAATCATTTTTTCATTTCATTTCTTAGGTGGGAAAAAATTCAGAGATTTTTTGCCTAGTATTTTATTGCTAGAATGCAATAAATGATATGCACATTTAAAAAAAGATGTACTATGTGCATTTTTTATAGTGAGATTTATTTATTTTCCTCCTAGAATGATACATTTTACGTACTGCAATGTAGTACAGGTAATCCTTGACTTCCCTGCACCATTCATTTAGTGACCATTCAAGGTTATGACACCGAAAAATGTGATATATGACTGGTTCTTGCAGTTGGGCACAACTCATTTAACAACCGCTTTGCTTAACAGTGGAAATGCTGATCCCAATTATGGTAATAAATCGAGAGTTACCTGTAGTTCTGAGTTATGGCATACGCCTTGATTCTCTGTATAGTGAATTCACAGAGATTGCAGGCCTCCAGTCTCCAGTCTCCTGCTAACAATAAGACAACTAACATCACCAAGTTTTTTGGGAGAAAGCCCCCTGGAGTTTCTGAATTTAGTGTAGAAAATTAATTTTGGCATTTTTTCCTAATAAATGCTCATCTGCTGTAGTCCTTGTCCAGTGTCAGAGATTCCAGAGTGTACATTAGATGTGGACACTACAAATGCAGGTTTGTTGATTATCACCAGATTCTATAAGGTGCACAGACAATCTAAAAACAATATACATTACATTTATTAAGGTAAAGCCAGAGGTGGTATTCAGCAGGTTTTGACCAGTTCTGGAGAATGGAAATTTTGAGTAATTCAGAGAACCGGTAAATAACCACCTCTGACGCCCCATTTATTCTCTGCCTCCTGAGTCACAGCTGATCGGGAAGGAATGAAGTTTTTACAGTATCCTTCCCCTGCCATGCCCACCAAGCCATACCCACCAAGCCATGTCACGCCCACCAAGCCACACCCACGGAACTGGTAGTAAAAATAATTGAATCCCACCATTGGGTCAAAGTAATCCATATTATGAAGTGTTGTGAGTTATTTCATTCTGTTTATATATTCTTGCATTCCTCTGCTATAGTTAATCGAAGAAGTGCAAAGAGTTTGTGTTGGAATTATTCTTGTGGAAGGTAAGAGAAGGGTTTCCACTAAAGGTCTGAACCTGAATTTATATCCTCTTGAATATCTCGTCTGTCTGATCTCATTCCAGAATCTCGTAAGATCTAAACATACTTTTCAGAACAGCAAGACATGAGCTGGGATGGTTCACTAGTCAAGAATAACAAAGGCACAACAAAAAGAAAGAAACGACTCTAAGCAGCTAAAATGTGGGGCAAGAATGCACTTGTATGAAATACTGCATGGAAAAAGTCAATTCGGAGATAGGACAAAAAAGGACTAGTGTTTTAGTACTTAAAACCAAATATTGTAACAAGCTCTGAACTAAAATGAGACAATAAAATAATGGGTAATTATTAATGGGTAATTAGCTCCAGGGGCTAATCAACAACTCTGGAAAGGTCTTCAAATGTACAGTCTGAAACTATTCTCTAGAGTTGTAAGTGATGTTAGTAAAAAAAAAAAAAAATAGAACCAGCTACTGGTACAGAAGAGACAACAAAGTCTAATATGATGTATACTTATTAATCATTTAGTTCATTAGCAAGGGCAGCACATCTGTTCTTCATCAGAAAAGAATGCTTTGTGCTAGTGCTAGATCAATCCCTTCCTGTCCCTGTCTGCTTGCTGCATGTGTGATGCACTCTTTTGTGTGTGTAAATCTGTCATCAATTTAATCTAAGTGTGGGGTGAATCCATTATATGTTGTGAAAGAAATCAAAGCCTGGAGTGCAAGCAGGACAAACTCAATGCATGCAACTGCTTTTTAGGGACATAGAGCGGCATAGGGTTTACCCTTAGGAAATGGACTTCATGCTTTAATTTCATCCAAAGTATTTTAACTCTTGCAGTTGGCTTCATTTAATGAAATATATGGCAAAGATGCCTACTTCTGTGCCCTGTTTTCCAAGAGATTTCTTCCTTCTGGGACTCATTTTAAAGTTGTCACTCCCTCCATTGTATAATAGAAGATGCTGCTATATGTATTTCAATGAGACGGTCAAACATTAAGGGATCTGTGGCCATTAACAAAAGGCAAATCAGAAACTGATGGGGCTGAAATCATCATAAATGTTTCTGTAATAAAATCCAGATGTTTGCCATTTTTAGTGTTGTGAATTGTCAGCTTGCCTTGCTAATGGTACATGTCATTTTCAGGAACCTGCAACTGACACTTAAACATAACAATTAGCTGGCAATATGGATCTGAAAATTAAGTCTTCGGATACTGTTCACAAACCGCCAAAGTACTTTCTCACAGATTACTTTACAGTACAATCTACAATAAGGCCAATTCATGACTAAGGAGTTTATTCTCACAGGCACTTCAACATTTCAACTTTTCCTGCATCAATCATTTGCAAGTTGATGTGATCCTCTGCCAGTTTGGTCTGCATTCAGTGTTGATTCACTGTTGGTATTTCACTACAAGAACTCAAATGTTTTCATTTTCCTGGCATATCTAAATATCATCTACATAATCAGTTTCTTATGGCCATGGATTGATTGGAGTAAGGCAATTTCCTAAGACCACCATGTCTTCTATTAAGATGAAAATGTATATATGTAGCTCAGGGTTAAACTGTGGAATCCTTGCTGCTCTCTGGGTTGGGATATTTGCTTGCAGATGCCTCATTAGGTACCATCATTATGTTAGTAAATGTGGAGTTTGATTCCTATTTATATATATAGCAGCTTGCCCTACCAATGGGATGGGTGTAGTTTTCTCCCTGGAAGTTCCTTGATTAGGATATTATTATCTGCTTGTTTGTCTAGTGTTAATTCCTGCTTATCTGTGCGTAGGCTGCTGAAGAGGTTCTGATCTTTTGGTTCCTCAGTTTTTTTTTTATTGTCTCTTTTGAATGTGTAAAAGTGGTTAATCTCTATGAGTCTAGTGTTGAGTATTGTTTGTAATTCATTGGGGCATCTATAGATAAATTTATCTTATGGAAAAATCACCAATTCATTTTATTGTTACCTTAAATAATCACATTAGATTAATCATATAAGAACTACATTGGTTTTCAAAGTATTTTGAAACACAATTACTCTTATCAGCTGCATGTTCTAGATTAGGTTATCAGTATATATGTCTCCTTTGTTTTAAGAGAAGTAATATTGTCTGTTTCCAGTTTTAGATGATGTCTTCTGTTACATATAGGCTACTGCTTCTGTGATTTCTACACAATTCTGTGTTTTAATTTTGTATGTACATTTATTTTGAGACATATGCTTTAATATCATTTTATTTGATTAATAAAATATCCAAATTTGTATGTCATTTTTTTACTTCTGCTAAACAAAAGATGAAGATTTTGGCATTATGAGCCAACATTTTCTTGTTGATCTTTGGTATGCTGATATCTTCAAATAAACTTACCAGTAGTTCAGCATATACCAAGGATATACCAATTTTTTGAAGCATTTAATCTATGTGAAATACTATCCTCAATTTGAGAAATCAATTGTTATTAACCTAGTACATTCAAGATCATGAACAAAATTTTCACTATTTCACTTGTTGATAAAAACTAAGTTCAGGATTTGCCTTCCCTTAGAAACTCTTAAAGGCCATGGTTTTGTTCATGATTTGTGAAGATTCTTCCTAAATATTATTCCAGGATTTGTCATGTATATGTTTATGAAGGCACCTGGTATCGCGTCATGTGGCAGATTTGTGCACTGATATGTATTACAGAAATGCCTTATGATTCATTACGTGCGCCAATTGATTTGCATGGAAAAGGAACCCAGCATTTTGCTAGATGTCAAAGAATGCTTTTCTTGATTAACTTTATGCTGAGATTGACTGGCAGAAGCTCATTTAAAGAGTTTTCATTCTCTCTTCTGGCAAGTGTGGGTGTGCACAGTGGACATATGGAAGGAGCTTTTTGTGCATCAGCTGTTGGGATTTATGTCATTATGATGCTTTTCTCCCTTCTGTGCACATTAAAAATATGATTGATATGATAAATGTGATAGTACGGTAATCTCACACTGAAGAATTTGCTTATTTCTTGAAAAAGGTTCAAAGAAAATTTGAGAGTTAATGCCAGTTAACTTTGACTTTCAAATGTGCAGTTTGTTAACTCTTTTATTTATAGAACTGAAAGTCTGCCAATGGAAAATCTAAGCCAATTCTTTCTACTACATTGAAGTGATATAACTTAAACCTAGATCATTATTTTTAGATCCAATCTTTCCTTGTTTGATATTTTCAAGTTGTTTCAATGTATTTCTGATCCTTCAAAATGATAGCCACTGATCTATTTTTCCATATGTACTTGTAGTCATGTTGCACCTGCTTGCACCATGGCGCTATTCTCCAACTCCATGGAGTAGATAAGTGGGTTTGCAGTCAGGACACAACAGAAAGGCTCACAGGATATGACATACTACTATGTAATGTAGTCTTGATTGCTTTGGGCTGTAATCTTGATTGCACAAAACATGGTAGAGTCCTCTTTGTCAGTCTAAGATCAGGTATAGAATAGTAAAGTAATAGGGAAAAATAATAGGGAAAAACTGCACCTGTGTGGTGTGCCAAAATTTAATCTATTTTGTATTAGCAACTCTTCCAAAACTGATATATCAAGCTGTTTCTTTTATTGCAGCTATCAACCACTATTTTATCAATGGAAAATAAATATGCCTTCCTTTATTCTTTGGCAAAAATGCCCTCCCCATTTTTTGCCAAGGTTCTTATCAATAGAATACTATTTTTATTTGCTAAACTATTTTTTCAAGGGGAGAAATCTTCCAGAAACTTAAGTCGCCTTAAGTACTCAATATAATGTTCAGTAATGTCAATATTATTTTAATTCTTTCCAATTATTTATTTCCTCCATCCACCCAAGTTAATATAATACAAATGGATACTATTTTCCTTCTATGCATTCACTAGAAATTAATGAAACTGTTTTTTCCCCCTTAGTTACTGCTCTTTGGACTTATTAATGTCTGGTGCAGGATTGGAAGACTCTTAAAAATAGTTCATGTGATTTTGAGAGCCGCAGATAGAAGATGATTGGTAAAAATATATTTTTGTATTAAAGGAGAAACAACTTAGGGACTAAGCCATTTTTTTCTATTTTTTTTAAAATCTCCAAAACATATTAAATAAAATACTCTTAATTAGTCTGACCCTAGGCAAAGATGGCAGTCAAAGATGGCAATCCCTCTATTCCCAGAGCTCTAAATCTGCTGGAGACCTCTCCATTATGGTCTTCTCACAGGGAGCTGTTGTCTGGAGCATATGTTGCGGAGCCGGTATTCAGCAGGTTCTGACCAGTTCTGGAGAAACGATAGTGGAGAATGGGTAAATACCACCTCTGACTGCCCCCATCTATTCTCTGCCTCCCAAGTCCCAGATGATTGGGAGAGAATGGGGATTTTGCAGTAACCTTCCCCTGCAGTGGGGAGGGAATGGAGATTTTACAGTATTCTTCTCCTTCTATGCCCAGAAGCCACGCCCATCAATCCATGCCATGCCCAGAAAGCCACACCCACAGAACCAGTAGTAAAAAAAATTTGAATCCCACCACTGATATGTGGGTGTTTTTAAATCTTCTCCTAGTCCAGAAATAAATTGTCAGGCCCAAAGCCAGAGATAGCACAGCAAAATCCAATTCAATTCAATCCTTTACTGTTGACATCTAATGGACAGAATCTTGCCAAACTACTAGATATATTCTGATAGATTCTAGGATGTGGCTACTGTGGACCTAGCCAGTTTGGGCTATTTGTTATTTGTTGGCTCAAAAACATGAACACTGAGTGGGCCCTATCTAACAAAATGAAATTCAATGTAGAGAAAAATAATGTTTTCACTTAGGCAAGAGAAATCAAATGTACTGGTACAGATTAGATGAAACCTAGCTCAATAGCAGTAACTATGAGAGGGATCTGGGAGTCCTAGTGGATAATCACTTACATATGAGCAGCAGTGTGTGGCCGCAGCCAAAAAAGCCAACACAATCCTAGGTTACATTAATAGAGAGAGAGAATCAAGATCACATGAAATATTAGAACCACTTTATAAAGCTTTAGTAAGAGGATACTTAGAATACTGTGTCCAGTTTTGGTCACCAAAAAAGATGTAGAGACTCTGGAAAGACTGCAGATAAGAGCAACAAAGATGATTAGGAGGCTGGAGGCTGGAGGCTGAAACAAATGAGGAACAGTTGCGGGGATTAGGTTTGTCTAATCTAGTGAACAGAATTAGAGTTGACATGAGAGCAATGCTCCAATATTTGAGGGGCTGCTGTCACATTCTGGTGTTCACGTTGAAAATAAACAGAGAATCAGTTTGTTTGGTGAAAAACTTTCTAAGAAACTACGTGATAACCCGGCACTAAATGACTATGATACAAAAGTAAGCAAATCCAAGTCAGTTCTAACAAAGTTAACCCTATCACCATATATATGTACCATTACCCCCCCAGTTCCACCCACAAATCTACCCAATTACCCAAATGATACCCCTAATCACCAGCACCAATCACCATGACTCTCAGCCACCCTCAGCCACACCTCCATTCAGTGTCATCATTGTCTCCCTCCTTATTGGCTGCACCTGAGTAGAAGAGTTACTTCAGAGTAGGCAGCCACACCTGAGTAGAAGAGATGCTTCAGAGTAGGCAGCTACACCCGAGTAGAAGAGTTACTTCAGAGTAGGGAGTTACACCTGAGTAGAAGAGTTACTTCAGAGTAGGGAGTTACACCTGAGTAGAAGAGTTGCTTCAGAGTAGGCAGCTGCACCCGAGTAGAAGAGTTGCTTCAGAGTAGGCAGCTACACCCAAGTAGAAGAGTTTCTTCAGAGTAGGCAGCTACACCCAAGTAGAAGAGTTTCTTCAGAGTAGGCAGCTACACCCAAGTAGAAGAGATGCTTCAGAGTAGGCTCTGAAGTACAGCTGCTGTCCAGGAGGTTCTAACAGGCTCTGCCAACATCGGAGAGATGAAGGGAAGGGCTTCGGCGGCAGCTCCAGCAGTGTTAGCGGCAGCATCGGCGTTGGTGATGTGTAAGCATGGCCGAGCAATAGCATCGGCATTGGCAGCGTGTAAGCATGTCTGAGCGGGTGTGGTGTTGGCGATGGTGGTGTGGAAGCCCTCACTGAGGTCGGGAAATAGTGCCACCGTGGAAAAACCGCTACCCCACAAATGTCAGCACGAGGACTTACATCTGCCACAAATAAAAGGGGGTCAACCTATTTTCCAAAGCACCTGAAAGCAAGACAAGAAACAATGGATGGAAAACTAATTAAGGACAGAAACAATCGAGAACCAAGGAAAAATTTCCTAACAGTGAGAACAATTAACCAATGGAATAGCTTGCCTTCAGAAGTTGTGGGTGCTCCATCACTGGAGGCTTTTAAAAAGAGACTGGACAGCCATTTGTCTGGAATAATGTAGGGTCTCCCACTTGTGCAGGCAGTTGGACTAGTAGACAGCCAAGGTCCCTTCCAACTCTGGTATTCTGACCTCTTCTGACTTCTCCCATCCAGCTCAGGGCTGCAGTCTCTTAATCCGGACCTCTTTTTGGGAAAGTTCTGTTATTAAAACTTTTCCCCACTGCTCCTCTACGTGCACATTTCATCACAAGAATTCTGAGAAGCCAGTTTATTTACCAGCTCCTCACTCCACACAGTCATCACATTCACTCTCAGTGAATCCATCTTCAGTTTGCCATTGCTTTCCTGGAAGTCCAACAATATAATTTATATTGTTAAATCATTTTGCTACATCAGTCAGCAGGAAATAGATTTCTTCTTCTTCTGTAATGAACTGATTCAGTTGTATTAATGAAGGCCTAATAAAACTGATATAATTTCGATGTAATAAGTAAGAGATCAGCTCTCCCATCTGTAAATTAGCATAAATGCATGAACAGTAAGTAATGGGTAATCCTTTATGTTTCCATCAAATATGAACACTTATCTCAGTGGGATGTAAAAGATTGCAAATAAGATGACATTCATTTTCCATCTTTAAGAGATTGGTAAAAGTGGATATTGAAAGTGGATTTACCACTTAAGCAATTTAAATTTGTATACCTATTCTTTATTTTGTCTAAAATCTTTAAAAAATAGTCCTCCAATAATGAATGGTAATTTATGTCATTTGATTGTTTCTGATTTAATAATGCAAGTTGTAAAACAGTTCTGGGCATGAATTCACCTATCCACTACTGTTAAATTGTTTGTGGAGATGTTGTTTTGTCAAATAAGTGTTATGTTTTTTTTAATTACTGAAAGTCATTTTGTCTTTAAATATGATAGTCTGACTGGCCTCTCTTCTAAGAGCTGCCCAATCAATATTCTGCAAAATGTTTCTCTTGAAAATAGAAAGAATTTGTGGCTTTTTGGCTCACGTTTCTGAGGAAAGATTTAGGTCTGGTGCAGGAGTGCAGATCCACAATAGTTTGGCTTCAGGGGAGATATGGTAAACTGAATACAGTTCTGCGAAAGCAGATTCAGTGACCATGGCAAAGACAAGGTACTGGTGAGTAGACTGGAACCAGTCCTGATAAAGAATGAGGAATTGCCCACATGTGCTCCAAATGGCTACTTTCCACAGGTTGAAGCACCAGAAGATGACAGAATTAGCCATCTTGCTTGCAACTATGGCAGTGATTTCTAGAAATCACTCAGTTTGCAAATCTCACTTTTTAATCCCTTTTAATTCCTCACTAACTACTTTTCTAAGATATAAAACACCTTTGGAATGACAAGTTGGAAAACTCTAGGTGAATCTGCCTTCAGCCCTGAACAAAAGAAAATGTTAATAAGAAATTTAAGAATTTAACTGATCTTAGAAAATTATAAATGGATTAAGGATACAAATAAAATTGGAATACTGAGATTTTTACATGCAGATTTGTGAATAAATCATAAAATAACAAATAGTTTTTCATGGGAAATTGATCCTATTTTGATTTTTACAAGAGACAACATAAATAAATAATTTTATGGTTTCAAAAACTGGACACTAGAGGGGACTAAAGATTTTAGGTGGAGTAAAGATATATAGGCCTGAGAGATGGTGCAAAATGTTATGACAATAAAGATACTGGAGGAAACTTTTGAAGAATGCAATTAGAAAATCGTAGCCACAATATCAATTTCATGTCAGTAATGATGTTTGTTTCTCTGGGAAGACTATGTCCAAAAGATGTTATTTTAAAATGTCAGATGTAGAACAAATTTTATCTAACACATGGATGTCAACCTCAACCACGTCATGTAACGTATTGTGACGTATCACAACATTTTTTGCCTTTGCGGAGCTGGGGTGGGCATGGCCTGCATGTGATGCTTCCACCCTGTGGGCCACCAGTTTGACCGGCCTGATCACAAAATAGAGATGGTATTGAAAGTGGATTTACAAATGACAGGTCAGGAGAATGATTTAGAAAAGGATGTTTCTAAAAGAAACTAGCTGAAGTTTTAAAATTTACAAAGGAAATACAAACAACAAATCAAGAGAGTGACATGGATATTTTTTTCCTACTAGATTTACAAAAAAGCTTTTTAGAGCCTTGAATAATTGTGTGATGGGACAAAGAAAAAATGAAGAAAAATAAAATCCTGTTTGTAAATAAACTAAAAATCAAGGCTGTTAGAATTAAAGGAAAGAATGTAAAGTTGGTTTATTTGATTGGGGTTAAAATTATTTCTGATATACTTTATGGATTTTGCGCTGACACCAAAATTGAAAAGATAATGTTTTATGGATTTGCTTATAAATAAAAAATAGATCCCTGTTTAACCTTACAAAAGGCGAAGAGTTATTAAATTGTTATGATCAAGATTGGAAATCATTTATTTATATCTTTCTTTTTCTTCGTTATATTCTTTCTTTTTCTCTTGTTCTGTCTTTCTCTCTTTTTCCCCTTTGCAATTTTTTACTTTTTTCTATTATCTTTTCTTTCTTTAAGGGCTAGATTGTATTAGTTTTTACTATTATATTACTATTTACAATAGTAATGTAATATTAATAGTAATAGTAATAGTAATTACTATTATATTTCTATTTACTATTTATATATTTCATAGAAAACATGTGCATTTGACTATAATCAAATTTTCCAAACCTGCTGAATCTGGAAAACAGCACGAGAGATACCACTAGATACATTTTAGGAAATTTTATCAGGATTCTTGTCAAAGGGATTACTTCTTAATCTTCTTGTCACTTTTTAGTACGCCCATCTTAAATAGCTTGAATAGCAACCTTTCCAGCCTGGTATCTTCCAAACATCTCAGTCCTACACAAAGAACATCCAGGTGCTAACAGCTTTACTACTGTTAGTTGTCTGAGTGATTGTCCTAACAAATTTAAAAGATGCTAGACTCTGCAAGACTGCTTCAGTACAATGGTGGCTGAAATTCTGGGGAAGTAGTCTCAAATATACCTGCAGGGCTCCGGTTGGGAAAGGTTGCTTTGCTGGCTGTGGTTCACATAGCACATTATACTTTCTAGACATGCAAAAAGCAGTAGAACACCTGCTGGTCATTAGAAGATGCACAAAACAGGCTTCTTATGTTTGAGGCAAGCCTGGCCATGCTGCGAAAAAAAGAATGGGGTCTTTGCCAAAGATTGTGTGTATTTTCTTCCACAATAGTACTGTGTACACCCTAGCCTTAAAAGCATGCATAGTATCAGCCTGAGGCTAGGTCTTCCAAATGAATGTGTCCCAAACCCTGTTTTAACTCAGAAAGAAGAAGAACTTAATTCCTCTGAGATGCTTCTCCAGAGTTCCGTAACAGGAGGCTCTGTGTTTTGGATTTGTTACCATTCACTCCCCGCTAAACGCCACTGCTTTCTGAAGGGCATGATCCAACTCATATGGAGGTAGGCAGGCATTCTTCTCTGACTCAAAAGCTTTGGCTCCCGATCAAAGAATTTGCCTATAGAAGAAAGGGCCCCCAATAAAAATGGCTTTGAAAGAAGAGGGACAAAAGGGCAGACATATACCTGCAGCTGTTCCTCCTTCCCCCTCCCCTGGGACTTTATAGCTTGTTCACTCAGCGCATTCAGTAAATGAGTCTAATTGCTGAACAGTCACATAGCCTTCAAATGTGGGGCTAGATCTGAAACAAGATTTCCAAAGTAATTCAGCATATTGTAAATGTTTAGAGGGTCAGGGCTACCAACAAGAAGGCAACTGTAATTCCATGTAATATCCGGTACATCTAAATTCATTCTGTGACGATCTATCTATCTATCTATCTATCTATCTATCTATCTATCTATCTATCTATCTATCTATCTATCTATCTATCAATAGCAATAGCAATAGCAATAGCAATAGCAGTAGACTTATATACCGCTTCATAGGGCTTTCAGCCCTCTCTAAGCGGTTTACAGAGAGTCAGCATATTGCCCCCAACAATCTGGGTCCTCATTTTACCCACCTCGGAAGGATGGAAGGCTGAGTCAACCCTGAGCCGGTGAGATTTGAACCGCTGAACTGCTGATCTAGCAGTAGCCTGCAGTGCTGCATTTAACCACTGCGCCACCTCGGCTCTTAGATCGATCTATCTATCTATCTATCTATCTATCTATCTATCTATCTATCTATCTATCTATCTATCTATCTATCACCTGCCTACCTGCCTGCCTGCCTGCCTGCCTATGGTGGGATTCAAATTTTTTTACTAACAGTTCTGTGAGTGTGGCTTGTTGGGCTTGTCACGCGGAAGGATATTGTTAAATCTCCATTCTTACCCCTACTCCACGGGAAGTTTACTGCAAAACCCCCATTCCCTCCTAATCAGCTGGGACTCGGAGGCAGACAATAGATGGGGGTGGGGCCAGTCAGAGGTAGTATTTATTGATTCTCTGAAGTACTCAAAATTTCCACTACCGGTTCTCTAGAACTGGTCAGAACCTGCTGAGTAGCACTTCTGTGCTCTCTCCCTCTCTCCCCACCTCTCTCTCTCTCCCTCCCTCCCTCCCACCCTCTCCCCTCCCTCCCTCTCCCCCCTCCCTCCCTCTCCCACATTTCAAGGATGTCAGGATGGCATTTATGAATTTACATTGACTCCAACTATCTGATGTACTACCTCACAACAGCAGGCTACTTCACTGTCAGAGGTCCTCAAGATCCTGCTATTAAAATTCACTTTTGGTGAAAGAATGCTGAATTGATTGTATGGGTTTCATTTTTTTTAATACACAGAAAAATAGGGTTTCTCTTTTATTATACAGCATTCAAATCCCACAAAATTAAAATGTTTGCAAAAATCTGGTACAAGTATTAAAAAAATACTGATTTTTTTTCTTTTTAATGTAGAATTGTGGAATCAAGTTTCCATCTACCCTCACAAGAGCCCAATGAAGCAAGTTAAACTTTGAGATAACATTGCATGGCAAACTTTGAATTTGAAACAAGTCTTTGTCTCTCTCAAATATTGGTTTCATCATCTGGAGTCATATATGAAACACTTATAATGTAAGTAAGGTCATGTTTGCAATGTGAGATGATTTTACTCTTCCATACTTAGCAATAATTACATAAAATAAAAGGTGGAAGGTTTTTTTTGTGGGGGGGGTGTTGTTTGGTGAGGTTAGGCACAAATAGGGGGATTACAAATGGATGCTGCTAAATCAATACAAATCCAATTGTTCTCACCAAAAGTGAATTGCAAATCACTTTCAGTGGTGAAGAGTTAGCCTCTCCAAAGGAAAAGCAGAGGGAAAATGACTCAGAAAATGCTATCCTCCAATGCAGAAGTGGAGAGAAAAAAATATCTTTGTGGTGACTGCTTAGTTGCCACAATAGATTAATTGACAGCTGCCTGTTTGCAATCATCTTAATGTGAATAAAAGTGGAAACTTTCTAAAATACCTGCAGGATTTTCCTCAGGTGAACACATTGTTAGTGGACTATTGCAAACTATGAATGAATAAACCGTAGTAATTTCATAATTTCATCCACAATAAGTCTTTATTATAGGGTCAATGGTTTTTCACGAGTATTCTGACCGGACCGCATTTCCCCCCTTTTTCTTTTCTTAAAAACCTGGTGGTTTTCTGAGCAAGTTACCCTAGTCCTATGTAGCATGAGGGGTTCCTCTTTTTAACACTGAGACACTGTAGACTCTTACTAGAATTAAAATAAAGTTTGCAAATAATTATTACTTTAGAAATAATAGACAATGTGACAAGCAACTGAACACGGGGATTGTCAGAATAATCACTTCATTTATATACAATAATCTTAGTTCCAAACATTTGGGATTAGGTTGTAATTTTAGCATAATGGGCAAACTTGTCCCACACTTCAGCAAGGCTGATCAGAATAGAGTTGGAAGGGACCTTGGATGTCTTCTAGTCCAACCCCCTACTCAAGCAGGAGACCCTATACTGTTTCAGGCAAATGACTCCAGTCTCTTCTTAAAAACCTCCAGTGATGAAGCACCCACAACTTCTGAAGGCAAGCTGCTCCATTGATTAATTGTCCTCACTGTTACGATGTTTTTCTTTAATTCCAGGTTACTTCTCTCCTTGATTAGTTTCCATCCATTGTTTCTTGTCTTGCCCTTCTGTTGCTTTGGAAAATAAGTTGATCCCTCCTCTTTGTGGCAACTCTGGAGCACTGCTATCATGCTTACACCAATCAACATTTGTTTATAAACATCTTTCTCTGAACTGTCTTCTTCCTTCACCTGATTTTCAAGCCTATTTGTTTTTGTTTTTTTGATCTTCAGAAGCTTACAAAATAACGTCAAGAGCAATCGGGGCAGAAACAAGCTTTGTTTTATTCTTTAAAAAAAATGATCTCTGTTGAACATTCTTTACAGGAACTGTGATGCAGCTTGCAGAAAGAAATATGAATACAAAAGCATTCTGGAATGCAGACTTCATGCCACCATTTGTCTGGGCTGTAATCTGAGAGTTGCAACATGTGTGAGAAATAACAAAGAGCCACAGCCAAATGTCACCTTTGCCCACTAGACTAGAGGATTGGACATTGCGGGATCTTTTAACACATGCCTGGTAGAAGAGACTGTCCACATGAGGCTGGTTCAATCTCTGGTCCATTAAGTCAAACATCCTTTAGTCTGGATTTTCTTTGGCATAAGAAATTTAGTTGTATATGTCTACTCTGCCCCATTATAACAGTCTCCAAGCATTCCAAATCCCCCAGTAGACTGATAGCCCATTATATCCCCAGCATACTTATGGATCTTGTAGTCTAATACATCTAGAACTTGAGTGTCAAACTTGATGGCATCACATGACTCATCGTGACGTACTGTGAATTTTTTTGCTTTTGCTGAGCCAGGGTAGCGTGGCCTGCGTGTGACGCATCCGGCCCATGGGCCACCAGTTTCACAGGCCTGATCTAGAAGATGCCATATTGGGGAAATTTGCCGTGCTTCATTGCATGATTCTAAACAGATATATTTACATGAGTCATAATTAAGATTTAACATGGTTAACACTGCTGTTCATTCTCTCCATTCATTTGCACTATAGAGCAATAAGAAAGGTTATTTTTAGTGGATCTGCAGTTAAAGCTGTTTGTGAATTTCTTGGTGCTTAGCTTGTAGCCCTGACAATTTAAACAGCTCCTTAAAACCTAGTTTGCAGACTCCAGAAAAAAAGTTGCCACAAATTATAACTTTTAATTTAAATAAGGTATTGCTTATATAGCCCTTGGCATGAAAAAGAACTTGGCCATATAGAAACATGTTTGTTGCATTACATCCAAGATGTTCAGGCTAATTTTTTTCCTTTAATAAAGAATTACCAGAAAATTAGAATAGTCCATGCAAACAATTCATTACAAAATTGTATGGTATTTTGGGGGACAATAAGGTCTGCAATTATATTCTTAGACAGTCTCAGTGTTTTCTGAGGTTCTTGTTTTTCATTAACAAATCATGACTACCAGGCTTCATACAAATCAGCATTTGAATTAGACGGTTTTCAAATCTGATGCCCTCATTAAACAAGAACAGGTATCAAGCAGAATGGCCACAAGCTTCAGGCCTGACTCCTTTGGTCCTGACTTTGTGTGTGTGTGTGTGTGTGTGTGTGTGTGTGTGTGTGCGTGCGTGTGCGCGTCCTGTTTTTCGCCCTCCCTGAGCCTCCACACATGCCCTGCACTTACCTGCATCTAAAGTGGGCAGGGTAGGGACTCCTGGGAGGGGTGAGTGGGTAGGGTGTGCAGGGCCAGCCAGGAATGAAATTTGAGGGTCTCTGAACTGCACAGAATCTTAGCTAGAGGTTCTCCCGAACCCCTGAAAATCTCCAGCAGCCCACCCCTATGTGTGTGTATGTATTAATGACTTAAGTAGGGGAATGCTTTCCAAATCTACAAGTACACAAAATTAGGCAAATTAACTAATATTCTAGAGCAGTGTTTCTCAACTCTGACAACTTTATGATGCATGGATTTGCTGATAAAGTGTTTGGAGAATTCTAGGAATTGAAGTCCACATATTTTCACTTAAAAATACAAAAATCATATAGATAGGATGAAAACTTAGCCACAGTACTTGTGCAAAGGTCATGGAGTAGTAATTGATTAAGAACTGAATATGGCTCAGTGTATAAAAAGATAAAAGTGATTGAGGTTATATAAATGCAGTTTCCATTTCCAAATCATGAGAAATTTTTAGTAGTTCTGTTTACTCCACACTGAGCAGACCTCACCTTGAGTATTTCGGAGGAACTGGAACGGGATCAGAAGAGGGCAATGATGATTGAATTAGAAATTATATTCTATGAAAAGAGATAAGAAAAACTAGGCCGCCTTGAGATAAAAAGACCGAGAGTAAATATGATAGTGCTCTTCAGTTAAAGGAATGTGTTAGAGCATGTTTAGGAAGCAAAAATCTTTAGCATGTAACTGATTAATATCTTATCAGTTTTAGGCAGCAGCATACGCCTGTGGGAAAGTACTAGTCAACTAATTAAAATCACTGAATAGCTGCTTGTTAACTTGTGGTTAGCGCTTATTAAGGAAGCATGGTGCCATAGAGAAAAGCCATATAGTCAAACATTGACTATACTTAACTATAAGGCTATGCCTGCCAGATGAAGGACTTGAAGATAAAAAGGAGTGTACAGTAGAACTTCTGGTCATGACCATAATTTGTTCTATAACTTTGGTTGCAAGCCAATTTGGTCATAACTTGGAAATTTGGCACTTACAAAAAAATGGCACAGAAGGGGAAATTGACCATGGGAAAAAAATTGTGAATTTTTTTTATCAGAACCCAATTTGGTTGTGGTCAGAAGCATTCATGATCAGAAGTTCTACTGTATGCTCTTCCTTTGCTGAAGGTCTCCAAACCCTATCTCAGAATAGTAAGTCAGAATTTTTATTTAGCAGTAGGCAGGAAGCATGTTGATAGACGATATGCAGTCATTAAGAAGACCAAGCATTCAAGGCAATAGAATGAACAAACTAGTATCATTCTGCCCATGTTTGTCTCTTATGGTGTATAAATCAGGAAAATCAAGAGTAACAAAACAGGCTAGGATTCCTCATTACTGTGACATAATAACTACTGGTATACAGTAGATTAAGTTGTTTTGGTTTGTTAGTTGTGGCCATTGTTGGGAAGAACTAGTGAATCTGATTTGAGCAACCCATACTAATATATTGATTGTCCCTTGATAAGTTGTTCCATGCCCCCCCCCAAAAGACCTTTGCATTTCCCTATAAGTAATGTTTCAACACTATAATGATATAACTTCAACCTAATGCAATTTAAAACAAGATAATTAAACCATCTGGGGGGCCCAATATTATTGCAGAGTTTCATCATCTTATTTATTTATCTTTTGACTTTTTTTGACAATAATTTCTATTTTAACACAAATATCACGCTGTTTTATGACGTCTGTAATTTAAAAAGATCACAAGGGCATAAATAATACAATGAATAAAACAAAATCTATTAAAAAGTTAACATAATTCATCAACAACTATTAAGAGTATACAGTAATTAAAATGTCAAGGAAATCAGGCAAAAATCAGATAAATTTTAATTGAGATTACATCCTGGGAATCTGCCTAGATTAATCTATATTATGGCTGTCAATACCAAAGCTGTTCTTCTCCACATTACTGCTAAATGACACAGTTAGCAAAACCTCTCAATGGAAAACAAGGAAGGACTGAGGAGGCTCGCACGGATGAAGGCAGCTTTATTAGATTATCCAGCCCCAGGCTGCTAAGGTTATTATCTCCAAAATAGCTTAATGGGCCATACATGCAGAACTGCCATCATAGAATTCTGCGGCTACTTCAGTCTATACTGTTTTCAGCTGTTGGACTACTATTGATCTTTAGGTTGGCTGCTACTTCAGTGATAGAAATAGTGTTTGTATATTGTATTATTCCAGGAAAGGATCTAAAAAAAAAGTAGCTTAGGAAAGACTTATTATGCATGCCCTTCATATTATGCTTTTTTCATTTAAAACTAAAAGAAAAATTATTTCTTAGTTTTTCCTAGATGTACAGTGGAGAGATCTGAGCGAACATACTCCAGGTTCCCTTGGTAAAGTGGTGTCACTTGATGGGAGCTAGGAACTGTGTCTTCTCTTTAAAACAGAGGTCCCCAACCCCTGGGCCATGTCCATTTGGAAATGGGACCGCAGAAGTGCCATGTGAGCGTACACACTCACATTCCATTTGTGCAAATGGCAGGCATTTGTGCAAATCCAAAAAGGTTGCGGAACACTACTTTACAATACTTGTCCTAGGGAACAGTCTCGACCCCAAGATTTGGAGGGCTTCAACTCTAATGGCTTTTCAGAGCTGTGAAGGCCTGTCTCTTCCCCAGACATTGGGACTGGGAAATTAATGGTATTTATGTGTTGGTCATGTTAATAAGATGACAGGGCTTCAGCTTGGGTTTTATAAAATTAATTTTGTCTATTTTGTTTTTATGTTTTTATTGTTGCCCAAAAGTCCACTAATTGGGTGGACAGGCATATTAATTTTTTTAAACCAACAAATAATATACTACATAATATAGCTGGGCTATATATCAATTTTCTTGCTTTTACAGGCAAACTACCACTTGGATGGTAAGAACCAGGGACCTTGGCCCTTGAGAGAAAGAAAAACCCATCGCTTCTCAACTCTGATTCCAAACAAATGTGAAACTGATTTGTGTGGCAATATAAATGAAATTAATCATAACAGACACTCGCAGCTGGCCAGACCCATGATAAATCCAGTATAGACAAGTGTGAGTATGCTTGGAGCTAATCAGTAAAAGATTAATTGGCACACTGAATGCTATGGTAATTAGAGGTGGAGAATATAGGATTTGTTAGGGTTGTCTACTGTTCAACTACTCAGCAGCTCTGTTTGTATGGCATAATTACCTCTGGATTAGTTAAACTTTTTTTGTTTTTTGTCCACCCATCCAATCTGATGGATTTGCACAACACACTGACTCTTAAATTCGTAAAAATGGCTGGTTTAGATAGACTATTGCATTGTTTAGTTTGTGGCCTGGTGTGTTGTGCAAATATACCTACTACAGATGCACCTGTACTAACAACAAATTAGGTTGTTGGTTTGGAGAAAATGGTTCCAAGTTATTGTATCAATTCCCCTTTCTTCTATTAAGGATTGGGGAGAGGCAGTCGATCAAGACAATCTGAAACCATTAGCCTTGCTGATGTATTCACAGACTGGTCACACCCTCCCTCTCACACTCTGGAGCCTGGTTGAGAAGGGCTAAGATCCTCAGGCACATGAATCTGATTGTGACATAGTATGTGGGTGGTATGCCTCATAAATTTGGTATGCTCTATTAACTTGGACAGAAACAAAGAATGGCTCCAGAGTATCTCTGGAACAAAACAAGGGAGTCGTGAGGGACTCAGATTGTAAATTGGCGAACTAAAAATCGCCACTGACGATTGAAGAGTTAGGACAGGTTAACCTTTCTGGTCCTTGTTTAATTTGGGGATTAGAAATAAACATGTTTCTGCTTATCTGGATTTGTATGCCAGTTCTTCTTGATTCACATTGATTAATCATTGTTTCAATTTTTCATGGTTCCCTCTGAAATGAGAAGAATTCATAGTTACAGATTATGAATCTGAGCAAGCAATTATTTTAAGTACTTTTGTAATAATAATAGGAAAAACAAGAGACAGTTTGAACTAAATTAGTTTCCAAATGGAATTTGGAATTGTTTTGTGAAAATGTCACTGGAAAAAAAAAAGTTTGATTTGAATGATAAAAACCATACTTTTAACTTACACATGTAAATAAGTGTTTCTCTTGCTGGAATTTATTTATGGATACATAAGAATACAGTCTTAGTGAAATTTTTGTCCTGCTACCAAATTGTTATAGCAATAGCATTTAGACTTATATACTGCTTTACAGTGTTTTACAGCCCTCTATAAGGGGTTTACAGAGTCAGCATATTGCTCCCCAATATTCTGGGTCCTCATTTTACCCACCTCAGAAGGATGGAAGTCTGAGTCAACCTTCAGCCTGGTTACATTTGAACTGCCAAATTGCAGGCAGATGGCACTGCGCAGAAGTAGCCTGCAGTACTGTAATCTAACCACTGCGCCACCGTGGCTCATCCGAAAAATGTATTCAAAATTTTGAAATTATCTGGCAATTTTGCCATTTCATTATTTAATTCAGTTCTATTGGTCTCTCTTTATTTACTTGATTTTCAGAAAAAATGAAAAATAATATTGAACACGAGCCATCATGAAGTAGAGTCATATCATTAAGACACTTATCACTGACTTAAATTTCTCCATGATAAAAACACTGGAAGAAGCCTGAAAAAAATGGGACATGAAAACTTCAATCAAAGGACATTACTGGGCATGGATCCAGGTGGTGGTGGGTGAGGGCTTCTACAGGAAAGTGCCATCTTGCTAATGAGCAAATACTGAGGAAAAAAAGGTACTGTGGTCATGGATTTTAGACAGAGCACTATACTAGTGGCATCTATGAATGGGGAAATGCTATTTCAAAGCTAACATAAAATGTTAGTATATTGCCACTTTGCGTTAAAAGAGGCACTTTGTTTTCTTATTGGAGGGGACTCCCCTTCCCCTTGGCCCCATTTTGGGATAATATAGTAGCAGCATGCTGGCACATTTGCAAAAAAAAGAAAAAAGAACCTAAATACAGAATTGCTAACATACTAGGAGCATGGGACAGTGTGAAGGTTGCCACTATGATAAGCCTAAAATGCATGAAGAGGAGTTAACAAATTGTCTTCTTCCATTTTTGTGAAGGAGAGGGAAGGATAGTATACATAAGCAGGTACAGTTATTCATTGCAAGTGAGCAGTAATTGGTTGATAACGTTTTTGGGTTGATAGTTTCTTCGGTTCAGCTATTAGTGAAAAGAGCAAGTGCTGATTGGAAGGCAGTTCTCTACTCCAGAATATATAACTATACATTATTATCCCCGAATGGATATGAATGCCCATAATTGACAGAACTTGAATTCAGAAGAGTTCAGAAGAGCCTTTATTATTCTGTTAACTTTAATGACCATTTTTTTGTGTGAAGTTAATCACCGAACAGCCCCATGGACATTCAATTACATGGTCCAGGTAGGAAATAATTATTGAAAACAGTGGCTTAATTTGCAAACGGACAGAGGATAAATCTTAATGTAACTTTTGAACTGCAAAGTGTTCTTTTTTCTATGTATCTATCTAGCTGTGGCTTATCTTCAGCCATATTGTACCAATCAAGTTAGATTATCTAAAATAAACCTACCGTCTCTTCTCTCTCTGCATTTTTACTATTGAATTATGTAACAGTTGTGCTTTTCTAAAGTGCTAGAAATATTTTAATAAACTATTTATTAGAATCTGATTTTGAGACGATATTCCAGGAGGTTAGGTTAAATTTGTACTTGGGAGAACAAATGTACAGCACTCTTACAATGATTGTAAGGGCATTTTCTTTTTATTTTATTCTACTTACGGTCATAGACCCAAATATAGAAAGAAAAACAAAGAAAAAATGTTTTTGTGTTATTGTTTAAAAGCTGACCAAAATAAAAATAAACCACCAGGAATCAATTAGTATTTTTTTTTAAAACCTAAGGAAAAAATGATTTTCGTGCTAGATCCGAATTTGGCTTCTGATTTTAAAAGCAGCAAAACAATGTTTTTGTTCTGTCAGAGAAGTAAGATTGTACTGATTGGTAACATAGTTGGACATAAAAAGTGTTCCATGTGTCCTGAGAAGTTGTCTAAAAGTGGTATAATATATCTGTTTTTAATATCTTTATAGTAATGAAACATGGCTTAGGCTAGTGATAGCTAACCTTTTCTGAACCGAGTGGCCAAAGTGTGTGCCCGAACCACCAAAATGCAATGCATGTGCAGGCCCCACGCATGTGCCCCTCCCACATACACGCAAAACTCCCCTGCATGTGCCCTGCCTCTCATGTGGGTCCTGCACAAGTGCCTTGCCCCTATGCATGTGTACACGATCCCCCATGTGTGCCTTGCTCCCTGAGCCCTGCCCCCTGCACATGCATGACAAAGACCAGCTGGCTGGCTGAAGGCATGCATCCAGGCATGGCAGAGCTGAGCTTGGGCGATGACTCACATGCCTACAGAGAGGGCACTGTGTGCCACCTCTGGCATACATGCCATAGGTTCTCCATCACGGGCTTAGGGATTTTCTTCTGTCCCATCCACAGGATATAATTAGTCATTATAAGGGGCTCTTTTAAATTTCTCTTCCACAAATTTTACAGATTTAAGGTCAACAAAGGCTGCATACAGATCTTGTCTATGGCAGAATGGGTAAAATAAAGATATGGTCTAAATATCTTAGTGTAAAGTTGACCTGTTCATCACGGATAATCTGCTCTGAATCCAGGCAATTTACTAGTTTATAATTTAAGTACCTTGCATAAATTTTATTAATTAAATACAATTGGGTAATTGAGTTTTCTGTGGTATCCCTTCTCCCTGTCAAGTCTTATTAGTGGGATGTATATAGAATTAAAGAGTTTTAAAACAAAAAGGAAATTTGGAGAAAAATCTAGACTAATTTCATTCCTGATAGGTGGCCATACACCCTCTACTTAAAATCTTGTAATACTTAACTGAAACTAATTGAAAATTAATTAATTGCTCAGATCACTGTCTCATGTAACATTGTATACATAACATGGAATAAATTTAAAATGTATTAGATAACAGCTTCCTTTCTTTCCTTTTCAGTTTCCTATCAGGGACTGGGATGCTAGAGTTAATTGCAAAATATAACAACACAGTTTTTTAAGAAAGAAATATAAGTAATGTGCATGAAAATTTTCATCTTTTATTCAGAGAGAGCTATGGATACATTTTTTGATTTTGGAAAGTGGAAATTTAGTGAAGCCATCTTTCATGATCAGTGCTGCAGATTGTCAAATCCTCACGCCAGACACAGCATCCAGACCTCACAGCAGGGCATTGTCATGGAAGCAAGAATTACACAGACTTCAGTAAGGTGTTTTAACACAAAGGTTGGGGATAAAGTAAAAAAGCTTGGAAACTCCATTAAGATCCTCTAGGCCCTTTTCTTCAGGACAGAGTTCCTTTGAACATTTTGAACCTTTTCTCCCCAGGCTATTTGCAAGTAGGACTGACCTGCCATTTATGAGACAAATGGCTAACAAACTCATCTCCCATCTGTGCAGTATTTATGTCTAGCATTTCTCCCAGTTCTTTCTCAGCCTCCCTACAAATAGGGTACATATTGTATTTACTCATCACAAATATGAATTCTACAGCTTTGTGAAGGAGAGATGCCTAGTCTTAGATGCACAAGTCAGATTTTCCCTGGACACAAGCTGCATATCAGAAATAGGAAAAGGAAACACCTACCTTGCTTTGCCTGAGATTCTGATTAAAGGTTGGGATCTAGAAGATGATGGAAAATTCATTGGAATTTTAATTTTGGAATCCATTTATTTCTCAGGAATACATAAGCAAGTGTAGCCAAGAAAACAAATAAACCCAAAACCCTGGATTAGAATGATGCTAATTAAGCTCTTTCACACCTCAGGGTCAAGATCAGTGGTGGGATTCAGCCAGCTCACACCTATTCGAGGAGAACTGGTTGTTAACTTTCTAAGCAGTTTGGAGAACCGGTTGTTGGAAGAAATCTCATTTTGTTTTTTCCCACTTTACAGGGCTAAATTTATAAGTAAGGCAGGAAGGAAATATTCTGGTGTTGTTTCTAGCCTAATCTTTATTGCCCTGCTTACAGAAACTGCTCTCCGGCTAACCCTTATTATATTGTAACAGCTAAAGCGAAGTGCCCATAGACATGAGCCCACCCAGTCACATGACCACCAAGCCACGCCTACCCAGCTGGTCATTAGGGCAGAGAACCAATTGTTAAATTATTTGAATCCCACCACTGGTCAAGATGATATCTCCTTGGAAGATACAGTAAGTGGTGGCAGCAGTAACTGCCAAGCAACTACCCAAAGAAAGAGATGAGACCATTGTGTGTAAACCAAGAGGGACATTTCTACTACAGGACTCTTGTCTATACAAGCCATCATACTACATTAGTACCAATTATTTTATTGCTTAAAATACAGGTTTTCAGTCATCTGATGCTGATAGACACATTGGGGATTTTGAAAACATATTACAGGTATTATTTCAAAATAGCTGCTACTGAAACTTATTTATTCATATAGTGGCTGTTGTGGGAACATAATCATTTGCAAAGCATTACTTTATTTGCTGCATTTTTTAACTTCCTCCTATGCATCCAGAAGAAATATCTTTATTATTTTGGCTTAGCTTTGTCTGCTTTCTGGATAAGTTGGCTTACTTCCAAACTAAGTCTTGCACCGAAGCTAGCTACAAATTTTATTTCCTAATGTAGTTTAGGGACAGTTTTCAAAAAGCACCTTATAAATGAACATGAGAGTGCTGGCTCACTTCGTGATTAGTCAAAAGCAAAATCTCCTTCCATTTGAGTTTGATACCTGATCATTTCATAGGGTTCACCGACAAAAGGGCGAACGACAAAACCGCGCCCGACTAAACCGCGTTGCTGACGTCATCAACAGGGCGACAACAGCGCGGAGACAGAAGCACGCTGTAAACCCTAAACCTAAACTTAACCCCTAAACCTAAACCTAACCCTAAACCTAATCCTAAACCTAACCCTAAACCTAACCCTTAACCTAACCCTAAACCTAATCCTAACCCTTAACCTAATCCTAAACCTAATCCTAACCCTTAACCTAACCCGAAACCTAACCCTAAACCTAACCCTAGAGCTAACCCTAAACCTAACCCTTACCTTAAGTTGAATCGGCTTTCTTTCAATGCGCTATTTAAAGCGCCCTTCTTTCTCCGCGCTGGCTGTTGTCGCCGCGTTGATGACATCAGCGACGCGGTTTAGTCGGGCATGGTTTTGTCGTTCACTCTTTCAACGGGTCATGATTTCATAGACATATCAATGTAATTTTCTTGGTAACAATACAGAAATATTTTATCACTGCCATCTTCAAAGATGTTTTTAGACCTCCCAAATCAGGATATAGCAGGGGTGAAATGCTACCGGTTTGGGCTGGTTCATCCGAACTGATAGTAAAAAATGCTACTGTTCACCTGAACCGGTAGTAAAAAAAAATGCTTTAAAAAGTAAAAAAAAAGTTCCAACAATCAGCTGTGCAACAATCAGCTGTGCCTGATTGTCTTTGAGGTTCCTGCTTGTTGCAGGGCACATTTTGTGTGAAGTCCATCTGCTTTTACATTGTGTGTGAGTCAGTTGTGCAGCCACAACCACCCGGTCACATGACCACCAAGCCATGCCTGCCTAGTCACATAACCATCAAGCCACAACCACAAAACCATGCCCACAGAACCAGTGGGGAAAATTTTTGAATTTCACCACTGGGATATAATTCAGAAGGTTTACTGTAACCATTTATCCAAGTACTGACCAATTCCAATGCAGTTTAGCTTTCTCAAGATCAACCAAGTGCTATCATCTAATCTCAAATATCTACCAATTAGAACTAAACAAAATGTGAAACATTTGGAACCTGACTAAGCTTACTGGACTACATGCTACAGTTCTTTCCAGTCCCTTATACCAGATACCCACTTTATACATTTTCTGACATTTTACAGGCCTACAGTTTTGCACAAGGTACTTTTGGTACAATACTGTGGGATTTTATCTTCAGAAGGGTGGTGGAAGAAATAATTATATATCTCTTGGGCTCCTTCTGAGCTTTCTGTTCTGTGTTCCTCTCTAGCTGAGTGTAATTTAGATTTTATTCTCTGTCTTGCACAGTCATAAGAACTCCCCCCCCCCACCTACTTCCTTCTGTGCAGACAAATGTTGTCCTACAGAATGATGAGTAGTTTGATGGCATCCCCATAGAACTCACTACCACTGCTGAGATGGTTTGGGGATTGAGAGGCCTTGCCTCCTGCCCTTGAAGGTTTGGGTGGCTTTGATGGGGAGGAGGCATTGTGCAGTTTGCGTGGGACGAGTTCTCTGGCTTCATCCTAGCAGTTAGGCTGTGGCCTCACGTTGAATGGGTCCTGTACTTGGCAAGAACGATTGTTATTGTTGGGTTATAATAGAGTTGCCAAGGATTTGTAGCAGCGGCTGTTGCTGCTATGTTAGCCTTTGTGTGTGGCTTTTTTCCCCCTTTCCCTTTTTCTTTTTTTGCTTCCTTCTTTGCTGCCAGATTATTTAAGATCATGATGACTATATTGTATTGGCATTGTTACTGAACCAATTACTTCACTTCTAAATGAATGAATGCAGGCTTTTAAAGCAAAAGTTTAAAAGCTTCACTACCCATTTCGCTACAGTTTCTGTTTTTAGTAGCAGGCTTGGAAATTTAGACGCAATGTATGACTAGTGTGTTGGAGCATACTGGGGAGATCCAGATTCAATTCCTAATTTATCCATGAAGCTGCTAAATGATTTTAAACTAGTCACTCTCTCAACCCTACCTTCCTTGTGATGAAAGAAATGTCCTTCTCGGTTCGGCTGCAAGTGGGGAAAAAGACACTGGAGACATGGAGACTGCTTGGAAAGATGGTTTATTGTTGGACAGAGCCACATGGCTTGAGCCCTGAACAGAAAAGATGATTACATGCTTCAATGTTGGTGGAGAAGAAGAGAAGGGGTGAGGGAGGGGCTTGCTAGGCTTTTTATAACCTGTTCAGTCCCACCTCTCTGTTTCCTGTTCCTGTGTAAGAAATGTATTCTGATTGGTTGTCAGACTCCCATGGGCCCATGCAGGGGCAACTCTCTAGGCTGTGTTTTGAATCCAGGTTTGGTGGAGTTCTCAGATACCATGTGGTCAGTTGAGTAAAGGACCAATATTATCATGCTTTTACTCCCATCCCCCTGGAGCTGCAGTGGAGAAGTCTTTATTATGTAAAGTGGACTAGCTTGGCCTTCTTAATGGCCCATTAACAAGGTGAGGATGGGCAGGAAGCTACAGGCAGCTATTCTGTCTTTTAAAACATGTTTCTTTCTTTCCACATCCAGAGAAATATTCTACCTTTTCAATATTTCCTAGGATATTTCATTTTTCTGGGAGAGGGCTGGGTGATAACTTCCTTCACTCAGATGGGGTTGTGTAGATAGATAAAGCTTAGTTATGAAAGGGGTGGGGCCTTGATTATGCAGCCATCATATTGAAGTGCTGTTGTTTTTTACTTTCTTCAGCAGACCCTCCGGCTTGAAGAAACCCAAACCTCAATTGATATCCTGGGACAGGAGCGAGTTAATTTAGCCCTTTGTTCTGCTAAGTTCCAACAGAAGAACCTATTTCTCTTGAATCTGTGATTGGTGTTTTGAACATTCCTGCTACTATCCAAGCCTGAGGAGAGGCAGGTGCAGATGGTACATTGTTCTGGGGGCCATGGAGTTCAAAGGGGGCCTATGAAAGGGATTTTAATTTTTTTTTACAAAACCAAATTTTTGAAAAGAAAAACAATATTGGATCTATACTTCATACTCTATATACTTTGTGTGTATAGAAAAAACTCCTTGCAGCCTTGTTTGACATAACCTTTATTAATCTGAAACTCAGTGAACAGTTATTTATGTAATTTATTAAATTTTAATCTCACTACTTATTAATTTAAGTGTGCAAGTTTAGTTTCATTTCATTTATCAATATATTTTATATTTCATTTCAGTTTATGAATGGTTATGAAATGTCATCTGAAAAATCTGGAGATCAAGCATGCAAGGAAAAACAGAAACATGTGTCCATGTGTAGGTGAGGGGGCCCATATTAGTCTTGTTCCAGCACTTAATAATTCTCTTGGTGGCCCTGGGTATATCATTCTTTTTTCTTTTGTGTGAAATGCAGCAAGCAACGTGATGGATTGGTGTGGATGCTATGCAAAACTCTTCCCATATAATGAGGCTCTAGACCCTGAAATATTTTGTCTGCCAAGCTCCTGGGTCACACTTACACCTATTTGTGACCCAGGCACCAGCCATCCCTGCTTTATATGGCTCTTCAGTGCAAGGCAAATGGATGAGATCAGAGGTTTGTCAGCCTGCAGCTGAAACAGCTGAACAGTGGGATTAGCACATTAGGGTCTTCAGGAATGGGAGGCTGACCAAGTGAGATTAAAGCTTTGGCCAGCGGTAGCCATTGCATCCATCCAACTCTGTAAATCGCTGTCTGTTATCTTGGTATAAGGAAGAATGCCAGTCAACAACTTTTGGTAGAGATAAAATGATAAGCATAGGGCAGAGTTGCTATGAGAAGAATGAATGGAAGGCAAGAGGCAAGTTGTGGGGAGGGAAAGTCAAGTTGTTTGGATAGTTGCTGCTGCTTCTCTACTGTAGGAAGTTAGCACCCAGCCTTCTCCTAGAAAAATGAAATATCCTAGGAAATATTGAAAAGGCAGAATATTATATTTCCCTGGATCAGAAATGGAGAAACATATTTTTAGGCAGGAAACAGACTCACTCTTAATAGCCCCCACTTTCTTTAATGGCCCATTAAAATGCCCAAGCCAGTCTATTCTACATAATAAAGAATTCTCCCTTTCTGCTCCAGGGTGGTGGGATTAAGGCAGGATAATATTAGCCTTCCACAGAAACTCACCACATGGCATCTGGAAACTCAAAACTTGGCCCCATGGGAGTCTGACAACCAATCAGAATACATTTCTTACACAGGAACAGGAAACAGAGAGGTAGGGCCAAACAGATTATAAAAAAAACAGCAAGGCCCTTCTTCGCGCTCTCTCTTCTTCTTCACCCAACATTGAAGCATGTGATCACCTTTTCTGTTCAGGACTCAAGCCATGTGGTCCTGTCCACCAATAAATCATCTTTCCAAGCAGCTTCCATGTCTCCAGTGTCTTTTCCTCCACTTGGAGCTGAACCCAGAAGGACATTTCTTCCAACACTACAGAGGTGAAAAGCTTTCATTTCTCAAACAGACTTTTAAAGGGTGTTTTAGAGCAGATTTTAGGTTTGGATTTGGGCTTGAAATACGAGGTTTAGTAACATTGCTATTTGCTAAAAGAAGGACTTCTGTGTTGCCACTTTTGCCAAATGGATTCTTGAACCTGACCTGGGGGATTTGGGATCAGGGGCTTTCTTATATCAATAATGACTCATCTGTCAGATTGCTACTACCCCTGTGACAGCAGTAAAGGAACATAAGGTTGGTGCCTCTCACCAAGATGCCCAAGAAGGAAAGAAATTAGTATTAAATGGCTTTGGGTCTAGAGTAGCAAATCCCTCCCATCAACCCACAGAAAATAAAATTTTAAAAAAGGAACATGGCATTTCTAAATCAAGCATCTTGGGCAGGTAATAGTCTTCTCAGTGGTCACCCCCATTTTACTGAATACCCTAGATGCACAGATGGTCCCTATTCTGTGAGTAACAGGTCAAAGCAGTGATGTTCCCACAAGGGTTTGACTATTAAAGAAAGAGAATGGTGCCTTCAATGCATTGAATTTCATTGTTATTTTTTATTATTTGCATTTTATGCATTTTCGGATCTTGTTTGTTCCCCACTCAGGACATTACATTTAAAGCAGGTTATAAATATTGTAAAATAAATATGTAAATAAAATTATATTTAGAATGAGAGGTATTTGGGGGATAGTTGCCTCCTTGGAAATACCTGGCAGATTGAGATTAACTGTTTAGCCCTAAATTGAAAATTCTTTCTTTCGTGGTTTTCTCAATTTAGCAAATGCTTCCTTGACTGTATATTTCCCTACTAAAGGATCTAATAATAAAGATATATTAAACAATTGTTTATTGTATTTTTATTTTGCTATTCTTCTGCGATATGAACGTGAGAGATTAGATTAGATGATAGACAGACAGCAGACAGACAAGGATCTACCCTAACTTTAACCTATGATGAGCTTGTGATGTAATAAGAAAAGTGTCATAAATTTCAAATTCTGTGAATTCTGTATCAACTGTGGACATGAATTAGACCTCCCCATACCATCTGAACCAATACACTGCACTAGCTTTCAGCAGAATTTTCACTCTGCTTGACTAGAACTTGGACATTAAACTTTTCTGTAGTCTTCTTTGTTTTCAGATTGGCCATCTGCCAAAATACACCAAGCTATAATACTAATTCACTTTTAGGGTGGGAATTCAAAAGGATCTTCATTGTTATCAATTAAAAAGCTATTCTGGATTACAATGTCAGGCAAATATTTGGCAGACACTATGGTTTGTTGAAAGTAACTGAATATAGAGTAGGAAAATATTCCTGGCAACAAGTATCTTTGGGTATCTGGGTTCCCTGAGAATTTTATCAGAATTCTATTATACACAAGCTATAATAATGTGTATTATAGTGCAACTATTTCAAAGTGGTATTGAAATCATCTCAAATAACATTGACGGCTAGGATAGAATGAATGATGCAAGAAGTATCGAGTAGACATTAATTTATCAAAACCCAAAACAATGATATTGGACAGGAAATGTGGAGCAAATAATTGTAAGTTGAAAACAAATGATGAATTTGAGGAAAGAGGTGGATTTGTGTATTTTTAAAATCCAGATACAACAGTTATTAAAAATGGGAAAATGAAAATGAGTTGGGTATGTGAGAAGAAGCAAAAATACCACAATGTTGCTGACTGCAGTAGGAAGATTAGCAAACATTCTTAAAATGCGTGTATGTCAAAAAAGGAAAAAGAAAACAAGATGGAGCATCTCTCTTCTCTAGAAGTGCAAGGTGCTATGGAACTAAGACCTAGCCGCATGACTACTAGACGTATGGAGAAACAAGCTAAAAAGCAACAGCATCAACAATCATCGGCCATCGATCAAGGAACTACAATAACAAATCTGGAAGCAGTGGGAGGAGCTAGACCTAAGGTTAAACAGGCCGTGCAGGAAGCTCTAAAAATGCTTCAACCAACCAAAGATGACAACTAAGATTTTAACATGGAATGTCAACGGACTGAATTCTCCACAGAAGAGGAAGAAAATATTTCATTATCTCAAACAGTTTAAGAACGATGTAATTTGTTTGCAAGAAACTCATATCAAGTCAACTGATCAAAAATATTTGATCAACTCAAAACTTGGTCAACATTTTGCAGCTTCTGCTATGGAAAAGAAGAATGGTATAGTTGTATACTTAAGAAAAGATATGAAAGCTGAATTAATAGAAGCAGATCCCTTCGGAAGATATATTGCTTTAGACTTAATCTTAGAAGGGAAAAAGACATTACTTTTGGGAATTTATGCTCCCAATCAACAGCAAGATAGATTCTATAGAAATCTTCATGCTAAATTAGTACAGTGGGACTATAGTTCCTGTATACTATTGGGTGACTGGAATGGAGTGATAGATACTAAGAGAGATAAGAAGATTTCCCGCCTAAATACCAAGATGCGAGCAAAGTTACCCAAATCTTTCTTTGACATTATGGATGATTTTGAATTGAGAGATATTTGGCGAGAAAGAAATGCAGAGGAATATGACTTCACTTTCTTCTCGGACAGGCATCAATCCCTTTCAAGGATTGATTTTATCCTAACCACTAATGATTTGCTTTCTAGGGTCAAGAAAACAAAGATTGCAGCTAGGGTCCTTTCGGACCACAACCCAGTTTGGATGGAGTTGGGAAGGGTAGTGCAGGCAAGAAGGTCTTGGAGATTGAATGAAAACTTATTTAGATATGAAAAGTATATTAATGATTGTAAAAAATTACTATCTGAATATTTTGTTTTGAATATGAATAAGGGTACATCTATGGAATTTGTATGGGACGCAAGCAAAGCGTATATGAGAGGAGTTTTGATGAATATAAATACAACACATAGAAATAAGCAAGGGTTAAAACGAACAGAACTGGAAGAGGAAATTAAGAGAAAAGAGCTGGAGTTAACAATGAACCCAGATGATACAAAGGTTAAGGAAGCTATTAACATATTAAAATCTCAATTTGACATGTTGATCTCTGACCAGGTAGCTACTAATTTATTATATGCAAAACACAATACTTTTTGTAATGCAAACAAACCTGGCAGATGGTTAGCTTATCAGATTAGGAAAAAAAGGAAAACTCGAAATATATCTAAACTGATTTACAGAGGGAAGGAGGTGTTTCAACAGGAAGAGATTCAAAAGGCTTTCTGGGAATTTTTTACAGAACTGTATAAAGGGGATAAAATTAATGGTTTAGACACAGACAAATATTTAGACAAAGAGAAAATACCTTCAGTTAGAGAAGAACACAGGCAAAAATTGAATCAACCAATAACCTCGGGGGAAATCCTGCAGGTAATTAAGCAATTAAATTCAGGGAAAGCACCAGGTACAGATGGCTTGACAGCGGTTTACTATAAAAACTTACCGTTAGAAATGGTAGAACCTCTTAGAGAATTATTTAATATGATTCAAACGGAAGGTAAAGTCCCTCCATCTTGGAAGACAGCGTTTATATCTTTGATACCCAAAGAAGATCAAGATACTACTCAACCCAAAAATTATAGACCTATTTCATTACTGAATGTAGATTATAAAATTTTTACTAAAATATTAGCAAATAGGTTAATGTTGGTCATTCAACAATTGATACATATGGACCAAACAGGTTTTATACAAGGGAGACAGATGAAAGTAATGTTAGATTAATTATTAATGCATTAGAATATTTGGGAAAGAACAACCAGATCCCTGCTGCGTTTATATTTTTGGATGCTGAGAAGGCCTTTGATCGAGTTAACTGGCAATTTCTGCTGAAGATACTGCAAAAAATGCAGATAGGAGATAATTTTTTACAGTCAATTAAAGCAATATACCAACAGCAAACAGCACAAATTATAGTCAATGGAAATTTAACAGACTCTTTTCAAATTGGAAAAGGTACAAGACAGGGCTGTCCTTTGTCCCCATTATTGTTTATTATAACTTTGGAAGTATTGTTGAATAAAATACGGGGCTTGGATGGTTTAAAAGGGATCAAGATTAGGCAGCAAGAATATAGAGTCCGTGCTTTTGCGGATGATTTGGTCATAATATTGGAACAACCGCAGGAATCCAGTATGGTTTTAATGAATACGATTAATCAATATGGTCAAGTGTCGGGTTTTAAAATAAACTTAGGAAAAACCAAAATATTAGCTATAAATATGAATATTAAACAAAAGGAAGAATTAGGAGTGATGCTAGGATGTGAGGTAGTTAAAAAAGTCAAATATCTTGGAGTTAACATTTTAACTTCAAATGGGAAATTATATAAGCATAATTATGAACCACTTTGGCATAGCATACAGACAGAGATGAAAAAATGGGAGAAATTGCACTTATCTTTGCTGGGTAGGATAGCGGCAGTGAAAATGAACATTTTACCAAAATTTTTATTTCTTTTCCAAATGTTACCTATACTTAAAAAAGATGCGAACCTTTTAGAATGGCAGAAGGGTATCAACAAATTGTGTGGGCAGGAAAGAAGCCGAGGGTAAAGATGAAAATAATGCAAGATGTACGTGAGAGAGGAGGATTGAAACTACCTAATTTAAAACTATATTATGATGCAGTGGCATTATCTGTAATTAGTGATTGGACTCATTTAACCAATGATAGAATATTGAATATTGAGGGACACGATCTGGTATTTGGTTGGCATGCTTACCTGTTATTCAACAAAAAATTGGATAAGAATTTTAAAAGTCATATTTTAAGAAATGCTTTATTGCGGGTTTGGAAGAAATACCAATATAAATTAAATGACAAGATACCCATGTGGCCAATTCCTAGACACACAATTGAAAATATGAATACAGCACAAAAACAGGACAGAATTACTTACAGACAGCTTCTTACCTCGGAAAGGGGGGTATTACAATTAAAATCTTTAGAGGTATTAAAAGAGGAGAAGGTAGTTCAAACATGGTTTCAGTATGGGCAATTACAGGCTAGGTGGAAAATAGATCAAAAAATTGGTTTTATCCAAGTTGAGGATAATCTGTTTAAACAAATAAGAGATCAAAGCTTAATGCATATAAAGAGGATATATAATGTATTAATACAGATGGATTCGGAAACAGAATTAGTTAAAGATTGTATGATAAAATGGGCTCAAAATATTGAGGAACCAATAATGTTGGATACATGGGAAAGAATCTGGGTAAGAAATGTGAAATTTACACAAGCTCAAAATCTGAGAGAAAATTTTTACAAGATGTTCTATAGATGGCATTTAGATCCTAAAAAGTTGGCTTCTATGTATCCGAATGTACAGCCTAAATGTTGGAGGTGTGGTTCTCTCGATGCTACATATTATCATATATGGTGGACCTGCCAAAAGGTTAAGGCATTTTGGATAAAAATATGGTGGGTCATGCAAAATGTTTTTAAAAGAAGGATAAAGTTTATTCCTCAGTTATTTTTACTAGGTATATGTACTGACTTTACAGTGGTAGAGACCAATTTGATTCTGCACCTGATAACTGCAGCAAGACTGTTGGTGGCGCAATATTGGAAGAAGGAAGACTTGCCTACAATCCAAGAATGGACATTGAAAGTAACAAACTTAGCCGAGATGGCTAAAATATCGGCATATCTCAAAGATCATTCAAATGAGATATATAAACGAGACTGGAAAAAATGGATTGACTATATACAAAATAAATACGGGACTAAGAAATTCCAGTTAGCCTATGCTTAAGATCAGAAATGATTTAAACTGTTAAAAGTCAGTTCAGTAAGAAGAAGCTAAGGTCAATCTAGAATGTCATTAATTTCTTTATTTCTTTTTTCTCAATAGATTTTAGACTGTGTTAGTTAAAAATCCATACCGTGTACGGGTTCTGGGAAGTCGGGGGGGGGAAGGAGGAGGGGGGGTGGGGGGGTGGAGGGAGGGAGGGGCACACACAACAAAAAAAAATGTACTTCAATGTCTTAATGATTGACAAATGATGACATATTTGTGTTTTTTTTTAAAGAAAAATAAAAAAGTTCTGTTTTAATCCAAAAAAAAAAAAAAAAGGAAAAAGAAAAGAAATATATCGATGAGGTGGCACTTCCCTATTCAAGACTAGGAGGCAATCTGAGGGATGTATTGTATTGTATTGTATTGTACTGTATTGTATTCTTTATACATATTTTGTAGCTGCATATCCCCCTCGGAACAGTACCTAATCAAATATCATGTACTGCACTACTTTTGCTCATTTCTGGAGCAGAAACCCTCTGGACTGTCCCTTGTACCCTAGTCATATCATAAGTAGATTACTACAATATATTCTATATGGAACTGCCCTTGAAGACACTCAAAATCTACATTTGATTTAGATAAAATGTGCAGTTCAGGACAGTAATGGGCATGCTTTGGTAAGCTTATGTATCACCATTGATACATGTTGGTTATCACCTATAAAGTTCTTCATAGCGTAAAGCCTTATTTTCTTCCAAGTTTTGATAGTTTCTGCCTGTCCTGTAAGAGTAGGGGCACTTTAAGTCCCTTTAACTATGAATATAATCTATCAGCACGTTTTTTGTGTGTGTGTTTCTATGGGAGCCCCCATTCCCTTGAAGATTCATGTGTCTTCCATCCTGTTGATATTAACACAGAAAACCGGGCTTCCTCCCCCCCCCCCAGACTTTGGGTTAAGATGGGTACCAAGGACAGCTGAAATTCTGTACATTTTCTTCATGATGCACATGATCTCTGTTTTTGATGCTATAAGCTTTCCAGAGTCTTATGTTTGATTGAAGAAATATAGATAGCTCAAGCTGAACTATGGAGTCATTGATGTTCTCTAAATTTGGTTGTTTGCTTGCATATGTTTCATTACCCAACTACGTAACATCATCATTGTAAGTGTGGGGTTGGCTACTGTATCCAGTAGCTTGCTTACAAGTGTTGGTTTTCCGTGGTAGCTCCTTGATTAGGGTATACTTGTTTGTGCCTGGTGTTAAAACTTGCCTATCTGGTTCAGCATGAATATGGTGCTCATGAATGATGGGAACTGTATACAACATAACAGTGATAATAGAGCTTATTCTTCTCTCCTATACTTTGTGAGAATATAATGAGAAACTGGTGGCCTATGTGCACTGAGTACCATCTTGACTTGAAATAAACTTGAGAAAGGAACCTGTAGGTTTACTAGAGAAAAAGATCAATGAGTACAATGCAGCCAACATAAACATATGCAAATATGACTGTTTTTAATTATGTACATGTTTCTTTCAAATCAGCAGAGCTTAAATATACTCATTTCAGACATGTTTCTACCCACAATAAACAGAGCTTATTGTAAAGACCATCCTCTGTTCTTTCAGAGTTTCTCACCATTGTCAGTATATGGTTCTTCCTGTGTTGCAATTGTAATATAAGGCAACTTTTTGAAGAAAGAAAGACAAGTTTTAAATATAGGTTTTTTGGATGTTAAAAAATTAATGCTGTTAATATTGTTGTTGTTAGTTGCGATGTTGTGTCCGACCCATCATGACCTCATGGACAACATTCCTCCAGGCCTCCCTGTCTGTTAATATTACATTATTACAATATTACCTTAATATCACTCTGTATTCTTTCTCCATATTTTTCAGAGATTGATCACCAGACTCCAATGATGGCACTGAGAATTTGGAAGTAGCTTTAATGAATCAGTTTATATCTTAGAATTTCAACCAAAAGCATGAGGTATTATTAAACAACAATTAATACATCTAGTAGCGATGCTGTCTTCGCAATGGCTTTCTAAAATAATGATTACTAGGAACTTTTGATCCTCTGGGGTAAGTTGAGTTGTATAAATAGAAAAGATCTAATAAGAAATCCTCTTTACATTCCCTTAGAGTTCAAACCCAGTGCATGGATGATAGTGCTGAGAGAGTATTTCTGAACAATGTTTGGACATCTAATCAGATACAAGAAGAATAGGATTCTCTCTTTCTTCCCCTCCTCTCTCCCTCTCCCTCTCCCTCTGCTTCTCTCTCTCCCTCTCCCAGCCCCAGTACTGAATCTCACTTACATAGTGCTGGTACATTTTAATATTCTCATAATTTCTGATATAAGCTATTGCCAGGGTGCTTATCTCTTACATAAACAGTGAAACCCCACAATTCCTTGTAAAACAAAATTCATTACTTTGGCTTGTCATGCAATGTATTTATTAGAGTCATTTTCAAGCTACGCTATAGGCCAGGTTTTATACCATCCATTTATTGAGATATTATCTAGATATTTCCATTGTTTAGTAATGACTAACTTGGCTGGCTGAAGTAAAAATTTAATCAGTTTTTTTATACTTTGTAATTCTTTTTTCTGGCCATTCAGTATGTGTAGCAAATGTAACTTGGTGGGGGGGGAATCAGTCCTTTGTTTAGTTATATAGGGCACTAGTTGGATACCTGTGCTTCACGATGAAACTATGTGATCGGGCTATGTAGGAGAAATTTGGTTCACAATCCATTGGCTCAGTGGTGCTCAGTGATTGAAACACGTAAGGAAATATTGCTCCCGTCACCTTGAGTGTGGAAGCAGTTCCATAAGTGGAAGGCGTAGACATTTTGGTGAGATACCAACATTTAGTACTGTAAGGACCGCTCCTGAGTGAAGGAGTGGAATGTCTGCCAGTTTGAACTGAGGTAACGAGATGTGAGGCAACTGGCAGTTGGAACAGAGTTTTTTTCAGGTGGGGAGGGGGAGTAGAATGTCTAACTCCTTAGCATCAGAGCGTATTAATATAAGTCAACTAGCAATTGGAACATTGTTCATTTAAGGTGGGGAAGGAGGTAACACTCCTTAGCATCAGAGCATGTTAATTAATGTATAAGAAATACTAATGATCTGATGGTCATTTTGAAAAATCCATGCTTCGCTACGGAACTAGAACAGCAGTAGTTAGCATTCTTCACCATCCTCCTCCATTATCCTGTAGCTATAGAAGGCAGCAGCAGCATGGTCTTCTTAAGAGGGACTTTTGTGTTTGGGTTGCACTGAGCTATATTGATGTAATAGCCATCTTCTCCACGTCAGAACATCAGAGGCTACTGGAGAGTGTCATAGGCATAGTGCATCTCACTGATCTGTAACAACCTGTTGTTTCTGCTGTGGAGAATGATATCTCTCTTCTCAAAATCCTGGCCGACAATGAGAACAGCCATTCTGTAGTCATGGGGGCATTGAAATGACCTTGGCGCTCTCCAGAAGGCTTCATATTGGCATTAATCACCACTTGGAAGTCCTTGTGGCCCTTAGGAACAGAATCAACAGCAGCCTTAAGTTCCAGAATATACTTATGTTCATGCAGCAACTTCTGCAGTTGGCTAACCAGTTGTGAATTAACGCCTGGGTAGATTCCACAATGGATGTCCTTCTTATTGTCATCATCAATAAAGTATATTTGGAGAAATGAAGGCTGCTGCTGAGCCCCCACCCCCACCCCGATACTTCCTATTCTGTGGTAGACCTGCCCCTGCACTTTGAATGTTGGCCTAAAATTTCCCTCCTTCACCTCCCTGGCTCCAAAAGATGTCATTTGGAAGCATACGTTGTACTTCCAGAGAGCAGAAAGAATGTGCTTTTCCATTGGATGCTGGTGGGTGAGAAATCTTTGTAATTCAGGAAGGAGGTGAACTTTATCACCACTGCAGCACATTCCGGGACTCTCATTCTGCCACTTTAGAGCAGGGCACCAGGCACAGATTAACCGTGGCTTAGCTCAACTGTTCTGTAGTAAAGCTGCTTGCTGCTGTAAAAGTAAAACTGAAACTCCTCTCCTCTGCTTGTGTTTTGCATTTGGAACAGATTTCTTTTGAGGTGGGGAGGGGGAGTAGAACTCCTTAGCATTAAGCATGTTAATAATAATATAGGAAATACTAATGGTCTGATGGTCATTTCAAAAAAATCCTTTCTTACTGAGCACCTAGAAGCCAAGAGGAACATACATGGCAAATTTGAAGTTTGTAGACTTTATGGTTCTGGAGATTTAGTGATGATGCATGAGTGGTATTTTGCTTTTATATATATAAAGATTTTGTAAAACTCATTCTTCCAAAAATCTAATACTTTATTGGATTACCACTAAAAATAACAGAATGTTCATTTCAATTTACAGCCTACCTAGGTTCTCATCAAATACAGGTAGTCCTTGGCTTATGACCACAATAGAGCCTGCACATTATAGTCACATGTTGCAATGGTCCTTAAGTGAAGCATCTCACTTAGTAATCCTCCATCGCTGATTTCCCCAATGAAATTGTTAAATGTGCAGGTTGTTAAGTTGAGAATGGATTGTCTTAGGGGTGGGGGAGGCCTTGGGTGACTAGCAAAGACCCAGGCCCACCTGCCCTAGGCCTCCCAAGGTCTCACCCATCCCCAAGGCACTTGGTACTCTGCTCCCTGTTACCTGGGATTCTCCAGGCCTTGGCCTCTCCAAGCCAGCTATTCAGCAAGGCAAGGGAGGCTAAAGCCAGTCAGCAAAAGCATCTGGCACACAGATGGCAGTTACAGACCCTAGACCTACTTCCCATCTAGCCATTTGTTTTTCCAGAGGAGCCTGGTTGATGCATCCTAATGCAAAGTGATGCTCAGATTTCTTACAGAGGCTGCTGGCCTCATGGCAACCTTTTAGTATTCTTCTAGCAAGCCGTATTCTTGCGAGACTTTAGGAGACTCCATTTTTTAGGGAGGCTTCCATAAACTTCACAAACAAATGAACTCCTCTGCAAAACCAAAACCAAAATGGTTTTGCTGGATGCTGCTGGGCCCTGAAGCTGGTTGAGGAGCAGGTCAAGTCCCTTGGATGGCTGGATGGGAAGCAGGCCTTGGCCTACAGGCTGCGACTGCCCTCTCTGTGTTGGTTGCTTCTGCTCAAAGACTTTCAGCTCCCTTGCCTGGTTGAATAGCTGGCTTGGGAAAAGGAAAAGGCCTGGGGAATCCTGAGAAGCAGGGGGAGGCTTTTAGGTGGTAAATTGGGAGGTGGACCTCAGAATATAGGCTGTAACTGTCCACCATATGCCAGAAGGAAGGAGGGAAAGATGGGTGAAGGGATGGAACAGGGAGGATGGAACAAAGGGAGAAAGGAAGGAACAGGAAAGAAGAGGAAGGGAAAGAAAGGAGAGAGAGAGGAGGAAGGAAAAAGAGAAAGGGAGAGGGTGAGGGCGGGAGCCACTATCTTGTTTGCTGAAAGGGAAGGGCAGGGGAGGGTAAAAAGAAGGAAGGAAAGAAGAAAGGAAGCTTTACCAACTTTCTACAGGAAAATCATTGGGTAAACTGGAAGATGACGTTGCTTCCATTACAGCTGCTTTTTTGCCTGCCCATGGTCATCCAGTTTCTGTTTTAGGTAAGGAAATACCTCTGAAATGATGGTCCAGTGGATCACATGTTGTCTAGTAGGAATTAATTTTGAGAGGGCTATCCATTATAACTTACTACTGAAAACCTCCGTTATTTTTCTCTTCGATAGAATTTGTATCCTGGCATTAATTTAGGGAAAACTGTAATCTGTTACTGAGAAGAACTGGCACTTAATTAGATGGCTAAGCTAATTTATAATTGTTAACTTTCATTTGGCAGTAGTGAACTGAAAAACTACCATTCATTGACTGCTGTAAGAATTGAAATGTTGCTGTGAATTCCACCATAAAATAATGCACAGACAAGGGATTTTTATTTCTAGAGCTATGAGGAAATATCTGGATTCACTATTTATAGCTCCAACAAAGCTAGAAACCCTTGGGTGCTTAAATAAAAGAGCTACTTCTAAAAATAACAGCCCTCTCTATTTGGTGTCTGTGTAGTTTTCCAAAAGCAAGAGAGCAACAGAAGCTACAGATTTCAGCCAAGCTAACTGTCCTTTAGTTTAAGAATTTGAGGGTTTAGAATAGGCCACAAAAAACACTCTTCTGTTTGCTAATACAGACATACATTCAGACAGCCAATTACTGTTGGGCCAAGTGTTAGTACTGATATCCAGTTATTACTCAGGGTGATGCTGTTTTATAGTTCTGTATTATGAAGATCTCAGGAATGACAAACCTTTGCTTGGATTATGATCTCTTCTCTGGAGAACTGTAAGAGGAACCAGATTACATAGACATACCCATTTCT
This sequence comes from Thamnophis elegans, assembly GCF_009769535.1. NCBI lineage: Eukaryota > Metazoa > Chordata > Lepidosauria > Squamata > Natricidae > Thamnophis > Thamnophis elegans. The sequence continues at coordinate 94,368,016 of NC_045541.1, read as the reverse complement.
GGGAGAAAATGACTCCATTTTGATGGGAATTGCCCTTTATAAAGAAGACAGGAGGAGATGGACTGCTGTATTCAACTGCTTCTTTAAAATTGTATAAGGCAATTAACTTTAGTAATATGGGTTGACCAACACTTTGCCATTTTAGTAATTACTGAGAAACGTCTGCCTGTGGACTAAATATGTGTATGATTCAGTGTTTTTCCATCATGTGACATTTCTGTCTCAGTGAAGTGATGATTATCACATCTATTTTTAATGGCTACAAAGACCAATTCTCAATTTAAAAATAATAATACTGGAAATACCAGCGGTAGAAAAGGATAGAAAAACATCCTGGAAGAAGTTAATGGTGAAGTATTTCCAAATCACTGTCTAGAAAAATAAATGTGCATAAGTATCATCATAAGAATCAAAACTGAGTATAAAGAATTTTACATTTTCTAAAAATAACCTGAACAAAATCATTTATTAATCAGAACTTGTAGCCCATCTAGCCAAATTGTCATCTATTGGTAATCTTCCATGGATTTATTGAATTTTCAGAAATTTCTGCCTAATTTCTACCTGAAATTTTAAAATAGAGGGAATGAATAAATGCACTGTTGTGGACACATAATTGTCATTTCCAACACTCCCTGACACTTTCCCACAAGTCAGTTGGGAAGCCAGCAGGAAATATAAACTCATTTGTGATTACTTACAATCCCTCCTAGCTTCCCACAAGCAAAAAATGTCACTTAAACACTTAGCAAAAATTCTATGATGACATTAGTTGAATCAATGCTATAAAATATCTACAAAAGTTTAAAACTACAGAACTTCACACAACTTTTTTTTAAAAAAATAAATGTTTCCTACTCTTTTTTCCCCTAAGGTTCCAGGCTTAGGATAGACCGAAAAATAGTCTGCATTTTCCCAAATTTGTGTGAGGAGTGTTTTCTTGCCTCTGATCAAAGGTTTTTTAAATACCAGAAGAGCTCACCTGGATGTCTGGCAAGCCTTGTCCCTTCTGGGAAGGACTGTCTTTATCACTGGCAGGATTTGGTTGTCTCATGGTTGCAGCTAGAGCAGGATGGTTAAGTGAGGTTCAGTGTCACAGAGATAATCAATCCAAAGAATTAAAAAAAAAACTTTGGCTCAGAAAAAATGAAAGGTTTTGAAGTCTTGCCATCATGCATCTATTTTTAGAGCAGTAAAAGGTTGGAGCAATGGCTAGGACCCATTCACTTATAGTCTTCCCCCGGTTGTTCTATATTTATATGGAAGGGGAATCTTGAGCAAACATTCAGAGTGCCACTAGTTGAGTTGAGATGAGAGGCAGGATAAATGCAGAGAAATATAAAATTCGTATGTGTGTGTAATATATTCTATTAAAAGTTTTATAAGATAAAGCTAACAATATGATGTAAAGAAAGAGAAGATAGGAAAAGAAAGAAAACATTCCTCACTGGAAACCCTACAGAGAAGTGTGTCATTTTATGGAACCAAGAGAAACCCAAGTGGAGACTTGTGATTATACTGCAGAGTTGAAAAGTTAGTGAATTCTTGTCATCATCTCAAAGAGTTCTTAGCAGCACCCCCCCCCCCCCCGTTTGATCATATCTAACTTGGGGAATGTCTGGACAAATCCCTAGAGGGTTTCTCTCCCCCCCCACCCCCAAGTGGTTGGCTATTACATTTTTCCTAGGACTGGGAGAAAGTGACTGGCCTAAGATCACCCAGCTGGCTTTATGCCAAAGGCAGGACTAGAATTCACAATCTCTCAGTTTCTACCCTGATGCCTACACCGATCTGTCTCTAAGCAGAGTTAATGATGTTCTTAATTGATTGTCTGGCTATTTATATCACTGTCCATGACTCCTTCACGCCTTTCACTTTCCCTTTAGCTTCTCCTTACACCAGTGGTGGGTTTCAAAAATTTTTGGAACCTCTTCTGTAGGTGTGGCCTGCTTTCCAGGTCCACTTGTGGAACCTCTTCTAACCGGTTCGGTAGATTTGACGAACTGGTTCTACCAAACTGGTGCGAACTGGTAGGAACTCACCTCTGCCTTACACAGAACTAAAGTGGCCACATTGTTTATTATATATAATAACCCCAGAAGCCAGGGTTGATTTGATTTAAATCAAGTTAATTTAAATCACAATTTAAATCACTAGTAAAAAGGCTTGATTTAAATCAACTCGATTTAAATCATAAGTTTTATCCTGTCATAAGTTTTGTCCTGCCAGCTCCTCCTCTGACCCACTATTGACTTACTGACAGCCCCAATGTTGCAGAATTAATTAATTAATTATGTATATATTAATAAATACATTTATTAAAATTAATGTAATAAAAATCCTATTTAAATTTTAAAAATCCAATTTTTAGATATTTTTAAAGCATCCTTTTTTATCCAGCCTGCTGGAAGCAATAAAAAAGCTTCTATTGTATCCATGAAGTCCAGCATGGAGCACTTTCAGAAACACTGCTACTGAGATTCTACTTTGATGGGATGCTTTAGCTCAGTGTTTCTCAATCTTGGCAACTTGAAGATGTCTGGACTTCAACTCCCAGAATTCCCCAGCCAGCATTCTGGGGGATGCTGAGCTAAAGCAGGGGAATTCTGGGAGTTGAAGTCCTGACATCTTCAAGTTGCCAAGGTTGAGAAACACTGCTTTAGCTGAATCTTTGTTAAATGGAAGCATTTCAGTAAAACTTTGCCCAGCCCTATTACATGCTGTCTGTTCAAGATATATAAAGTCACAATACACAGTACTCATCAGGTCATCTTTAGTGCTTTAACATGTACCAGTCCTATCCTCCCCATATTCATTTATGAAGTTTCATTCAATTATGGACTTCTGAAGGAGAATCTAAGCATACTACTTGATGTAGCTTGCATATCGTTATAAGCCATGATTTTTATGACCATTTTTGTTGATTAAGCCAAATAAATACAAGATTTACAAATTATATACTGGTAATTGGGGGGGGGGGTTTGCACAGCAAATTAGGTTCAAACCCAACAATCTAGTGTCATTTAACATAAGTATATGAGGCCATCTTAAGAATTTTCTCCATGATTAGAGATTCTGTTCATGGAAAGCTAGTGTGTGTGAGTTGAACTTTCCAATCAATCTAGGAAGCCTGAAAGTGACAAGAGAGACACTTTTGTTTGTGGGAATGTAGAAATGTATGATCTTTTACTTTTTTCTGAAGCCTGAATAGGACCATATCCCTTTAAAAAGAATAGGTTGCCTACAGTGTGACTGAGCAAGGCAACTTTAGTAAGATTAAAGCTGCTATGTTTACTTAATGGAACAAAAAGTTGCATATGTTCAATTTAAATGTATTGATATGGTCTGGATATTGCTGTCCCCATTTTTCAACTCTGAATGCTATGTGACACCAACTGTATTAAATAATAGTTTCACTGTGTACTGTATTAATCAGATTCCATCTCATCTATTACAATATATTTAATTCTAGGATCCACATCTGAAGAAGAACTCAGACAAACTAGAACTGAATCAGAGAAGTGTGAGAAGCATAACCAGAGGACTCCCTTTTTCAAAAAGGATGACACACTAAAGAAAGTTAAACGTTACTTTTCAGTGTTGCACATTGCAGAACACAGAATAGTTGACTAAAGTTATTGGCAGACAAATTTCATTTGAATGCAATAAAAAGAATCTAATTATAAGGGTTGATCAACTGTAGAACCCAAATTAGTTACAGGGCATTCATTTCTTCAGTAATCTAACAGAGTTCAACTTGTGCCCTTAATGAAAATGTTATTGTCTGATCATATTTCAAATTTAATTTCCTCAAGTACATTACTTAGTTTTCTTATGTGATCTGTAAACAGCTCATGAAGGACCCAATGGAAGACAGTGATGTGGGTTTTAGGTATCTCACATGCCAACAATGACTCAAAAACCAACTGGCCAGTGGGAGGCATGCACACATGCGTGGTGGAGTTGACCTGGTGACAACTCGTGTGCCCGCAGAGAGGGCTCTGCATGCCACCCGTGGCACGCATGCCATAGGTTCGCCATCACAGGCAATGACACACATGCTTCACCTTCTCCATCAGTAATACAACTTTATCTTCTTGAGAGCTTCTTCCTCAAAATACAAATCTACCTACACATGTCCATCAGGCATGAAGTTTCCAACCACAGGGTGGGAGTAAGACATTTTGTTGCCTGGGAGCAAAATACAGCTCAATTCATACATCAAGTTTGATTTCAATTCTGATGAAAAAACAACTTTCATCCCACCTGAAGGCAAACGTCTAATTTACTGGATGCAGGACTGGATGTACCTTAGGGCACAATCTGCTCTGCCTCCAATTTGTCAACACTGCATCTCCCCTTCAATATGTGCAATCTAAAATGACTGCCACATTCAGTCTAATGGTAAAGCCAGCCTTGCCCAAGCATCTATATATAGCACTCACATATTAATCATGAGAAGGCAAATGGTAACATGATCTCTCACAAAAGTAGGACATATCTGGCCTTATATAATATAGAATGATATGCTTTGCTTCCTCAGGGAATGAAACTGCATGGCTTGCTGCAGATCTGAAATGGAGACCACTATTTCTGGTTCTAATTGGTGTTAAGTATATGAGTGCTACTCTGAACTATTTGTTAGCATGTACTAGCTACTTAATCCCCTGCACCCTGGAGCTCATTTCAGTGTTGAAATTGCTGGGAATTGCTATATAATTTTCCCCAGTGTTTCAGAGTAATGCTACAAGCTGGAGAAAATTCTAGGAGATTGAAATGGCTATTCAACTCCAGCAACGTATTTAAGCATTATTGCTGAAGCAGTATTGATGCCACACTGATGAAGAACTGTTCTGCCATAGAATAGAAAGGGGGCACTGCAGGGTGATTGAGATGCAGGCTCCCCGTCTTTCTGAACCAGCCCTTGTAGCTTTAGTTGATGTGCTGTTGTACACTCGGTCTCAATTAAATTGATAAAGTACACATATAGTTTATTCGCCTGGACAAAATTAATTGTACACTTTGGAGATGTGTTTTGTTATGCATCTGAAAGGTTTTATTTAATAATGTGGAGGACTTTAAATCAACAAAATTAGAAGGAAAATAAGCTGTCTTACATGAGTCTGGATAAAAGGGTTGAGCGTGAGAGTGCCATCTTTTTAAATATTGAGGTGCCCACAACATGTTGTTTTCTTTAAAAAAACTGAATCCCCTAGCATGTCTTTTTAAGTAAATAGTTCACCTTTAATAGAAAGAAGTACAATTTCTTGAAACTGTTGAAGAATTCATTGGCATTTATGTCGGTGGGAAAAGTTTTGTTTTTGGATTTCCTAAAATTTAGCTTCAGTATATTATCATCAAGATGGCTATAAGAAAATGGTATTCATAAGTATACAAAGGCTTGGCAGTTGTAGGAAAGGCAAATTTGTTTAAAAGTATGTCAGTGATAGTGGAATCCACTAAGAGGATGTCCTCATACAGTGATGGGTTTCTTTATACAGTAATAGTAATGACTGAATAATAAATTGATTTAATATTTTCATTTTTATCCAGTACTTCTTAGTGAAGCATACATTATATTACTATTTGAGTACAGCCTATTGTTTATGTACCTCCCGTCCTATTTTTTTAAAAAAAGGAAACATTAGACTGCAGAGACAAATTACGCATAATTTAAATTTTCAAGATTGTACCACTTCAGACTGTTGACTGGCAAATTACCTCTGTGTAAACCAGCAGCCTCACATCTGGTGGAAGGAAATTTGGAACTACTGGGCTTGATCAAGACCTGTTGGCTGGGGAATTTTGGGAGCTGAACTCCAAATATTTTACTGTTGTCAAGGCTGAGAAACACTTTCATAGAGTAATCTCTTTAAAATAAACGTGGCACACAATAATGATTTAACTCCCATGAATTCAATAGATCAATTGTCATAGCTTCCTTTTGTATTGCTCAACTAACACTAAGGAGGACAGACTTTATATAATTTTAAAGATGATGAAGTGATACCATGAAAATACAGTAAATGCTAGCGGGGATATAGCCCAAATCTAGGTCCATGTCATTGTTTCAAACATATTACTTTTCTATAGACAGTTTCAGATGTAGGAGAAACTTTCACCTCTTTGATGAAATGATAGAGCTTCAGAAGAAATCTATGTATTTTCTGTAATGCACCATTCTGATGAAACAAGTTTCTGATCTGTTTGCTTTTTATTGTTCCTTTTGCTTAATGTATAAGCACTGCTTTGTGCAATAAAGAATGGATTTACATATGCGTTAGAATCACCCTTAATTGTACAAAGTAGCATGTGTGTGTTCAGGACATTGCATGCGTGCTGCACACATGGAATGAGGGCATCTGCATAAAATTCATTTGTGCTGTGTTATTTGATTTGAAAATTATAAATGTATGTTTAGCCATTATTTTAAAAGCGAATAAAAGCTACCGGGCCCCAATTCAAAGTTGCTTATTCTTTATTGTTTTCAGCTAAATAAAAAGGCCTAATTCTGGGAATTATTTTTTCCTTTCCTTTCCTTTCAACCACTTGAAATACCCTCCCCCATTTGCCAATTTGTCCAAATATGAAACAGCTGCCTAGCTGCCTTACCAAGAAGATTTTATTGTTAAAATAAAAGTAGATTTTGTTTCGGGAAAAAAGAACACACATATTCTTTGTAAAACTCATGTTTGGTTTACAATTAGAGAAAAGTCACATGGTCCCAAAAAGCCAAGGGTATTTTTGTCTACATATATATGTATGTATATGTGTATGTATATATATATACATATATATATATATGATATTTAAAAACATAAACATCTATATTTAAACATATATTATATGTTAATCAGTACATTTAAATATAGCTTAATTATATTTACAATTTGATGCAGATCTTGTAAGATTTAATGCCAGATTCATTTTTTCCAAAAAAGTCCCATAAAATTATATAAATATACAATAAATATCTGTTATACATGGAGAATAAGAGAGAACAAGGCCACAAACATTAACTTACATTTCCATTTTTTTTTCAAAACAAAACAATAGGGCCAATGACAATGAAATATTTCCGCCACAGACAAAACACAGCAAAACATCAACTGACTGACATTTTTGAAATCTCAGGTCCACTAAAACTGCCAAGCCTGTTGTAATGTATTTTGCAATAGTAGGTCTGGTCTAGCATAACCATGGGTGTTAAAAATAGTGAAGGGTCTGGGTGGGGATAAAGAACTTAAAAATAATTGCAATGTTTGGGAAACTTAATTCATGAAATGCCAATTTGTTGCATAGCAAATTCTTTGAGATTTCTGTATTCTAATAAAGATCTGTGACTATTTGCACAGTTCCAAATGCAGCTATTAATCTATGTTTACTACTAGTAGTTATATGAACTGCACCTTCATATTAAGTTCCCATTCTGTGGTCTTCTAGCCTCATCCGCATCCTTCTTGTTGGATAAAATGGGAACCCTACAGCAACGCGAGGAAGTTAGAGTTAAATGTGAAAGATTTATAAACCTATATCATTATGGGCCTCCTTGTCTATTCTCCAATGTCTTGGGAGGCATCTTATACTGAGAAAAAATTGCTGCTACTGTTCCTATTATTATTTCATAACTATTAGGGAGATAATAGTTCATTATTATCAACAGAGGGATAGAATCATCCTCTTCTTATTAAAGAAATATTTCTTTAATGCAGACTAATTCTAGCTATTTCTAATTGCATCTTGGTCAATTCATTTCTTTTCACTGTTAAAAATGAAACACTTTTAATTCAGAGTAAGATTATGCCTATCCCCAATCACTGTGGATAGCAAGATGGGTAGCATATAAATTTAATAAATAAATAAAATAAATATGTTCTAGACTCCCCACTCACAGGTCACACTAACAGAGCGTATCTGATATGCGGTTTTGATTATGTTTAACTCTTTCAGACTGCAGACCACAGTTATTGCTCCTCACTTAAGGGAATTTGGGTGGCTTACTTTAGTAATCCCTAATTAATCATATGGCAGAGCTGGAGGGAAATACATTTTTTTGTGAACATGATTATTTGAATCTGTGTGCTGTAGTTAAGAGGATTAGGTAACATTAGCACACAGAAAAAAAACATTTCCGCTAATAGACTAAGAAAATCAGGCTATGGAACTATCTCAGAGATTACAAGGCTTCCTTTCTATTTCTGCTCTCAGTTGTGTGAACAAAAACACCTTCTTACATGGAATGGTTTTATACAATCTTTTCTTTTTATGTAATAGGGGTTGTTATAACAGAGATGCTTTTCCATTTCCTAATAATATTGGAATTATCATAGGTCTAAAGGAACAGGTTAAAGAAAGGGATGGTCATAAGCTGGAAAATGTGATCCAGCTCCAGCTCCATTTTCCCTTACAAAGGATAATGTTCTGTCTATTTTGCTTTAAGAACCATTTGATTGCCTGACTTTAGGCAGACATTGTTGAATAATGAAACGGTATCTACTGCTTAGTGTCTTGGATCAATGGTTTACTTCAATACTAAACTCATGTCTGTGCATGTACAGTTTAATCCTATTTTTCAAATATTAGAAGCCAGTAAAAAGCTTTGCTATTTTAGTTTTTTAAATTTTTTAAAAAAATATATACTTAGATTTTGTCGGTGTCCACATTTTCTTTTTGGTAACTCTTCACTTGCATGTTAATGATATGGGATTTACTAGTTTCCACGATTAAATAAAATAGTTGGAATTACAGTAGCTGCTACCTAAATTACTGCTGCGTTAACCAAGACATATTCTGAGATTTTAATCTTTAAAAAAATGTAGGTTTTGGTCAAGAAATAAAATGTTATCTTAGTATCACTAGCCTCATTCACCCAAAGACTAACCGCTCCCCCCACGATCTATGCCTAAAACTGTATTAAAGACTGTGAATTAGGCTTCTCTATCTTATTCTCACAGGAAACAACTTAGTCAAAGAGTAGGGATTTTGCTTAGCTTTCTTGTTGACTTTCTAAGCAGGTTGTTTGGGTGTGGGGAGGTATTCTACCTGCAGTCTGAAGTGGTACAGTCCAAGCTTCCTTCGCCTATTTATATGATTCTCATAACAAGAATTTATTTGTGGCAAAATGAATCATCTGGGAAAGCATGCCTTGTTGCTGTGAAATAACGCTAGATACTAAATGACATTGTGTGCATTCTAATACATGGATCATATGAGACAGGCTATTAGGGGGTGGGGATTCTTCAAACTTCTTGCAAGAATAAGAATACTTATATATATTAGACTAATTGACTATTTGTGTTCTGGGTTGTGTTGGATTTGTTTATCATTACCCATGGCCTAAGGCTTTAATTCTGTGGTCAGCTCCTTGCATGTGCATCCCACGGAAATCAACTATAATTAAAGTGCATACAACCGATGCCAGGTCTGTATCCCATCGTTTAGGGATTTTAAATCAAAGCTCCCTGTAGGAGTTAAGGCTATTTTGTGCTACCCTTTAGAAAGACATAGATGCATATAGCCATATTTAAAAGCAACAGGTAGTTAGGTTTTGAGGTAGAAGGCTCTGTCTTTCTGATTCCAGAGCCACTCCTTCCAGCCTGAATGGTTTCATAGCACAGAAAACTGATCCTTGAAAATGAAAATATTCTAGATATTACTTTTATTTTAAGATCAGGCTGTACTATGTGTATAGTATCTCATGGATCTCTTTCACTGAGTTCCATGGGTGCTATTCAGTTGAGATTACTACACCTGCCATTGTGAACAGAAGCCAATGAGATATAAGTGCTGAATAGTGCTTAATTACAATAATAATGGCATCTTAACCATTTTTGCACAAATGTGATCAGATGTTCAGTTTATGTTTCGTTGTTGGGATTTACTAATGTCCTTTAACAATACCGGTGTTCCAATCACAATAAATTAGTTGTCCCAATACAACTCTGGCTGCATGGCCAGTGACTTTCCTATGGGGATATGATTCTCCATCCCCATCAATTGAGGCACCTATTAAAGCTTGATACCATCTAGCATCAAGAATAATGGACGCATATCAATGTATGTCTGGTTATTCCATGTTTGATTGAAATATACTGTTAGTTCTCAACACCTTGGGAGAGGGAAAAAATTACATCTGAAAAACTATGATGCTTTTGCTTCCCAAGATAAGACCCCATAGGCAACCTGGACATGAAACAATGTCTTAGAAGCCAGCACTTGTCAACCTGGTGACCTCTAGATGTGCTGGGAATGCAGCTTTAAGTGGGATTCTGGGAGATGTAGTCTCCACTTAGCTGAAGGATGGAAAAGGCTGTTACAAGCAAAATTCAAGGAATCCCCATGGTCTGTAACCAAAATGGAAGGATAGCTTGTAGTGAAGACTAGAAAAGAGCACTGGGCAGAAGATCAACATTGACTTTTTTTAGTTGCCTCTTCTTTATTTATTTTTTCAGTAGTCTGATTTGATATTGCAAACACCTTCACAACATACAAACCCCCCCCCCCCCGCAAAAATTCCAAATTTGTTTCTCCAGAACACATATATGTCAATGGCAAGGAGAAGAGTCTCTCCTCTTTTAAAAGCATGTGGGGATTTTAAACTTAAAAAAAGGTCAACAGGAAAACTATGACAACAGCACCTTGACATTATTTTAATTCCAACGCTACCAGAATTTAAAAGCAGTTAACAGATATAATACTAACAGGAATAAAGATACTTACTGTCTAAAATGTAAACGGAATGTTTTGGTTCAATTTTTTTTTTTTATCGAAAAGAGGACAGTTTCTCATCAATTCACAATTGAAGCAGCATGCAATTTTATTTTTTAAATTTTTTTTAAAGTTTTCAATTCTTGGCAACGGCAACAAATCACAATGTTAGAGGAATGTAATGCAATTTTGTTTGTTTTCAAAGTTGTGCACAAATGGATTTTTTTTCTCCTTTTGTTCCCTTTTAGGTCATGGACATGTTCAATAAATAGATTGTGGAACCACGGTACTGTATAAACTTCCTTTATACATGCAGTCCATAAAATTATTTTCTTTCTTACTGAATAATTTACCCTGTTATGTATATATACAAATAGATAATTTTTGACTCAATATAATCTATCCAACATGAATCCACTATCTTCCCCTTTTGATGGTCAGTGTACAAACACAGGAAGTGTCTATTCTTATAAAGCGCCATCCAACTCTCTTTTTGTTATCCATGGTGAGAGCGCGGACGTAAGACTGAGTAGTTCGGCACTGGGAATTCCAGTACCTCTTGTCTATGCCCCTACAGCCTTCTTTTGCATAACCCTTCGTGCTGCACTTGGTCTCATAAAAATATTGCTTCAGTTGGCCTTTGGGCACTGGGACTTTTTCCAGGACTGTAACTGTTGCTCCAGACATGTCTACTGCAGTCTTTTTTTCAGCCGCTGTCACCCACTCACTAGTACTGTCACACACACTCAGCTCCCCACGGCGAGCAGGGTCAGAATGGCGCCGTACCCTCATGGACATGTTTGCGGCATCCAAGTAGTTTTTATACTCCTCGAGCAGGAAAAGCAGAGGAGGCTCCAAAGGCACTTGACTGCTTAGCATCACCCGTGATGAGTACAAGTCGGCATCCTTATTTTCTTTGCTGGGTTGGATGACCTGCTGCTCGTCCAGGAGCTCCTCAATGACATGTTCAAATGTGTCTGCCAAAGATGTTAATCCTCTGGTGGCGTCATTGGGCCCACTGAGGGTCTCCAGATTTCCCTGTGTCCGGAGACCAGGATAAGCCAAGCTGCCTTGTCCTCTGATACTAACTTCCTTCATGGGGGCAGCTTTCATGCAACTCAAGTATGAAATAACCATAGTAAGGAAAAGGATGGTCATCACTCTTTTCACTTGGTGGAACTGTTCAAGAGAAGAAAAGAAATGGAAAAGAAATTGAAAACAAATACATTTTTTAAAAAAAGCATAAGCTACACAAATAAGTTTTTTCCCCACAATAGTTGGAAAAAGCTAGACATTTATTCATCTCTCTATGATACGATACCTTCAAGATGGATTGGGATTGCACCTCCCAGAATTCCAACTCAGGACAGAAGGCTCATTGGCAACATTTCTCTGAGTTGCAATCAAACATATTAGGAGGGCATCACGTTGGGGAGGATACATTATAAATGTAACATGGATAACACAACCTGAAGTTTTATACAGGATCTGGTTCCTGTAGGACAGTAGCATGGAGAATGCTCAGAAACTTTCAGGAATTAATATTTGGTCACAGAGGTTTGGAAACTCTGGATCGGTACAGATAATAGAACTATGGCCTGATTTAGAAACTAGATTGTCCTATGATTTGTTTAACAGTGGTGTGTTGTTGAATAAATCAGAGTTATTTGGATTCTCCCAACATACGTAAGACATAAGGTATAGTTCACAAACCACAAAGATAGGATCCAAAACCAAACAAATTGCACTGTGGCTTCTTACAGTGTTTGAAATCCACCCAAGTACTACTCTCTTCTAATCACTGTACAACAGTGTTCCCCTGTTTTATTTTTTTATATCATATATCAAATGCTGTCCTTTAAGTAGCTGTCTACAGCAGATGCTCTTGATTGGAGTATCCTGCTAGGAACAAGTTAAAAATGTTTGCCTAGAAGTCCCAAGGCCTTTGTGGAGAAAATGTCACACTTTAGGCATGATAATTAATTATTCTCTATTTGTATGACAAGTGTTAACAGTATGTTTGGAAAGGTTACCAAGCATCTGTGATACGCTTGCAGTAATTGGAAAAAAATCAGAAAATTATTGTCTTTTGCAGGAAAATCTCAGTTTGGAGTTTGACATTATATGCACTAATTCTGCAGAAATAAAAGCAATATTATGTCATTTAAAATGGAAAAATATATTATAAATAGACGACCCAATAATCTATAGTACACCTGATCTACAAACAATCAAAAACATTGAAGAAATTAGCTGCATACAGATTCTACCTGCAAATCAGTCAGGTTCTAGAAAATTTTCAAGCATTAACTTCAGACAAGACCTTTCTTAAAAAAATAATGACCACTTTTACACAAATACCCAATAATAAAAGAAAGTAGATAGTGTCATTGTAACTCAAACATTCTGTTAACCAATTCTGAGTTTTAGTAATTTCTTGGAATCTACTAAAGTTGCAACTCTTCAAATTTTAGAGGGCAAGAAGTTTCATTATACAGGTCTTCATCCCCCATAACCCATGGCATAAAAACTATTAACAGATTCCCCTTAGGAGTTTCGCATAAACTCGGTTTATACTGGATGAGAAAACAGCCCTGCAGATACAGTATGCCCAGGTAGAACTCAGTTTAACATGTAAATAAACCACAGCCTGAATAAACCATGATTTGCATTACAGATCAGGCCATTTAGACTTGTTCAGCCAACTGTACCTGAAACAAATCAAGACTGAGCATAATGAATCTTCTTGTTTGTTGTTCATGGAATTACAGCAGTGACACAATGGGTTTTTTTTGTTATTTTTTTTTAAATATCATTTTTTTAAAATTTTCCCTTTCTAATTATAGAATACTCGAAGTGGCTAATAATCTGTAGTTATATACCAAATTTAAGATACCTCTGATCAGACTGCATGTTCCAAGGTATTCTGGGTGAATATAATCTGATAGCACTTTTATACTATACAAAGTTAATCACAACTCCTTTCTACTAATTGGAATGCATGCTTACTACTTTTGAACAGTTGTTTACAGATTCAAAGTAAATGGACATGACAAATGCAGATGTTTGGGTACTCTTTCAGTCAATGGTTTGGCAGAAATAATAATTTCCAATATTTTTATAGCTGTCCAAGATTAAAAATATCTTGGAATTTTTCTCCACTGTTTCTTGCAGAACAATTCTAGCTCAGAAATATTCTTAGATATCCATATATGCATTGAATGCCCCCAAATGATTTTCAAGACTATAAACTATGAAGACTATGCCAAAACATTTACTTCAAGATGGATTTTGTTGGGATAGCCAACTTCTTTCTAGATTTATTTTTTTCATGATTATGGAACATCTGGAAAATCAAGAAAAATCACTGGTAGAATTACTCCCAACTAAACATACTTGCAAAACAGAACCTACAAATTACTGCAAGCAATTGCCTGAAATCTTTACCTGACACTGGAGCAGGTATCTATAGGTCCACACAACACTGCTGCTTATACAATGATGTGCATGGGAGAGTCGTTAGAAGGAAACCTCACCGCAAAAACCATTCTCTAAATTGTGCAAAAGAAAAGCACAAGAAACCTGAAATATTTGGGATCAAAATACTTTGGAAAAATGAAACAAAAATTAAACTGTTGAGCCACAACTCCATAGGATACATCTGGTGAAACAAGGCCAAAGTACTAAAGAAAATCACATTTTGCCAACCATTGAGCACAGGAAATGGCTGTATCATGTTTTGGGGCTGTGTGGCAACCAATTCTTTCTCTGATGAGTTTAGCAAAGAAATAAAATCCAGAATAAACATAAAAATACACTTATTTGATTACAGAAAACACTCTAAAGCTATTAATTCTCCCCAAAAGATCTTATAAAAGTCTAACTGGAAAAGGTTTACAAACTTCGATACCTGCCATAGCCATTGTTTTGTTATTTTGATGAATAACAGCACACAGGGCTCAGCTACATAGCCTAGAAGGGTATATGTAAATAAAAATACCCCATTTAATATTTTCTGAAGACCTGTCCTCCCAACAGAGGTTTGTTCTCATAGATAGCATACTACCAAAGTAAGCAGAAGCCAGTCCACCATAGTCCAACATGAAAGCATGTTTGGTTTGGAAAAATGGAAGATCTCCCATGTGGACAACCAAAGATCTCCCATCTGGAAAGCCAAATCAGCCCGTGGGCCTTGAATTTGACACCCCTGGCCTAGAAGGTCAGCTATTTGGTTATGGGTTCAATGCCTGTTCTTCAATGGTGCATTATAGAGAAGACAGAAAAGTGACGACCTGCTCCAGTAGGACTAGAACTGAGGGCTACATCAGTGGTGTGTGTGTGTGTGTGTGTGTGTGTGTGTGTATTTCACCAGCTCAACATCATTTGAATCGGGGACCTCTGCCAAGGCCTCTGCATTGCTCTGCTCGTCAAAATGGAGCTTGGGAGGGCCACATGTGTCTCTCCTGAGCTCTGTTTTCATTGGCACAAGCTGGTCCTTTGCTGTTTCCAGGATGGGCCCATAGACCAGATCTAAGAACCCTGAAAGCCAAATCAGCCCGCGGGCCTTGAGCTTGACACCCCTGGCCTAGAAGACCAGCTATTTGGTTTATGGGTTCAATGCCTGTTCTTCAATATTGTTATAGCTGATGAACAGAATGGAGCCCTAGCTCCCTCAGAATAGTTGGCTCATTGTTAACCCTAAAATTGGCTTCCCCATTCCCAGTTTAATACATGTAATTAAAAGGACTCAGCTACTACTATAGCCTCTGCAGTGGGGAATTCTTGTTCCTGGTTATCGTTCTTGGGGAAGGCAGAAATTTTACTTCCTCTCTTCACTCCATTTAGAATATCATTTAGTATAGATCTGGCTTTAACATATAGTCATTTATTCCTCTTCTCCTATCCTTTTGGATATGCAGAGCTTTAGATATACTGATTTAACCCAAGAATCAGTAAAGTAATTTCTTAGATGTTAGCTTTTCTAAATACTTATCTAATGTCAGCATTTTGGCTGCAGGGTCTGGATGACCACTATTTGACAGGCAAGTGGAACAAGAAGTTCAATATTTTACTATCTACTAGTGGTTGATAGGTCAACTAGTCAATAATCATTAGAAAAATTATGCAGAAATACCCAAGTGTACTCATTGCGAAAAACACATCTCACACACACCAAAATCATTTTCTTGAACTCCTCCAAGAACATTTAGGGAGCACCTCCATAAATCCAGGGAATTACTACACAGCAGTTATGACAGATGAATTCTTTGCACCCATCTAGTGGTAGTCTGGGTGATAGGTTGAGAGTTATTTGGGGGAAACACAAATTTAAAAAAATATATTGGGTGTGGTGGCTGAACCTTGGAAGCACCACCCTAGCACATTCCATGTGGTGATTCGACATAGGTTTTCTTATGGTTGGTGCTTTTCAAATTTTAGTCAAGGACAATTGCCAACCGCTGTCATTATAGTGTGTGTGAAAGATCTGTGTGAGCATGGCCCCATTCCTGATACTTACTTACTTACTTACTTACTTACTTACTTACTTACTTATTTATTTATTTATTTATTTAATGTACATGGTCTGCAATCGTAATCAAATGATTTGGAGCGGCTTATTGAAGACCTGTTATCTTGATAGACAGCTTGGTCTATATCCATGTGATTTTCAGTTCTGAAATGGAAAGAAACCATGGCACCGGTTGTGTTTATTTACATGGTCTGTGAAACTCTGCCTAGCATCTCAGTGAACTCTTTCACAAGAAAGTACTGATCTAACCCATGCATAACATCAAACATCTCATCAACCAATAGACAATGGAGGGCATGGTTGAATGCTGTAATCAATTAATGTATGGAAGGTACATTCTGTGGCTTGGCAGGCTGGTAGTGAGCTTTAACAGAAAACCAGGAAAGGACCGTGGAGATCTTCTAGTCCAACTCACTGCTCAAACAGGAAAGCCTATAAAATGTCAGACAAATGGTTGTCCAATTTCCTCTTAAAAACCCCCATTGTTGGAGTACCCACAACTTCTGGAGGCAAGTTGTTCCACTGATTAATCATTCTCCTTAGTTCTAGGTTGGTTTTCTCCTTGATTAATTTCAATTCATTGCTTCTTGTTCTGCCTTCAGGTTCGTTAAGAATAGGTTTACTGCCCTCCTCCCCTTCTTTTTATTAGAGCACCTTATACTTTTCAGCCACTCTGCACCTTCACCTCATTTCCTTGGAAAAATAACTGCAGAGTGTAAGACCACTAACTCAGTATGAATTGACTTTTTGATTTCATACTAGATAGCTTGACTAGGATAACATGACTTATCCAAATGTACAGAATGCAAATGGTCCTTTTCTTGTCACTGAATTCGCTGAGTTTCTGGCTTGCTCAGCTAGCTGGACTTAGGGAAAAAATAAACTTAAGCAAACTGTAAACATCGTCTCCTTGAATCTTATTCATAAGTATTGGACTTTCCTAAACTTGTATTGCATGTCTCTGTCCCTGTTCATTTCCCCCTTTCCTTCCCCTCTTCCTCAAGCAAAGAGACAAACAAGTACATATACTGTGGTGTGTCCTCTTCTATAATGTTCTGAAAATGATGCCAGAATTTCAAATGATTCCAAATTTTCAGATGAAGATAAAGCATGAGGGATCATCAGAATAAATAACAATATGTCACCCGATTATTTGGAGAATTCCAGTTGCTTACGTCAGTAATGCATCTCAGACTTCTAAAAGATCATTTAAACTTTTCATAAAATTAATTTGAATTGATCCAATATGGCAGCATCCAATGCCAGATATTGGCATGTGGATTCAATAAATGTGTGGCAACATAGCAAGTGAGCAAATGGAGAATGGTAAAGTACATTTCCCCCCACCCCAATACCTTCTTCACCACCCACCAACCACCTGGATTCCCATCTTGCCCTCTATTTAATGAATTTTCATAGCAGATAATTGGCATTGGGAGACTGCAGAATGAGTTCTGGAGTTAGTTCATTACCAGCAGTGGCCCACACTTCTGAATTAAGAGGGTAGAGAAATATTCCTTCAGAGAATAGCTGGAAAGCGAAAATGCTGAGCATAATCCAGGGGTCTCATTTAGAACCTAAGATCTTTGAAATATTTATTTTTATCCCTTGCAGTTATCAACTACAAGCAATTTGAAATCCAGGAAGTATATTGATTTTAAAATATTGTTAATATGTTAAAGCTCTTCTTTCCAAAGTAGCTTTGAATATAGTTAGTCAAACCAAAATAAATACATTTTTAAACCGATTTAAATTTTATTAGGAGTCATTAATGGAACTCCAGAGAAAAAGAGCTCCACATTATATAGGGTGTCTGACTTGGCTGTTTTCTCTGGTAATGATGGTGCATGTTGAATGTTCATGAGTCCTATTGGGACCTGCATGGAAACACTGATTAAAATTGCCATAACTGCTACTGAGCTGCTGACTAATCATCTGGCATTGTGGAAAATGGGAGGGTTCTTCAGGCAGCATGGGAAACAGCTAATGCTCCAAGTTGGTAACAAAGTATGACCTAAATGTTTGTGTTGTAAAACGGATGCTATATTCTGTTGAATGTTTGATTGAAGTATTGTCCTAGGAACAGGCAATTCAAGATATAGGACATTTCTTGTCCTGAAACAATGAATGGTGTTTAATTCCATGTAATCAAGAAGTGCATGCAATTATGATTTAGTTCTCCTCTAGTCTACCCATGATTAGAGCCGAGGTGGCGCAGTGGTTAAATGCAGCACTGCAGGCTACTTCAGCTGACTGCAGTTCTGCAGTTCGGCTGTTCAAATCTCACCGGCTCAGGGTTGACTCAGCCTTCCATCCTTCCGAGGTGGGTAAAATGAGGACCCGGATTGTTGTTGGGGGCAATATGCTGAGTCTGTAAACCGCTTAGAGAGGGCTGAAAGCTCTATGAAGCGGTATATAAGTCTAACTGCTATTGCTATTGCTATTTTAGCCCTAGTCTACCCATGTGTTTTAGCCCCCACTGTAACAGTCCACAATTTGTCTAAAGCGCTTCAGGAACACTTTAAGAACAAGTGTGTTACTGTGCGTGAGATCAGATTATTCATCTGGTGAAGTAGGTTGGGCTGTTGCCAAGGAACATTTCTTCCATAGATACCCAAGACCTCATGCCTTTCTATGCTATTGCCAGCACTTAGGTCTGTCATTCCTTACATGCAAGAACATAGTTATCTGCAAGTATCTTCATGTTGCAAAGACAGGCATTAACAACATTTGTAAATACTTAATATTTGTTTTGCAGGAGTGAGAATATACTATGTTTCAACAGGCTCTTCCACTATTTTGTCTATGCTATCAATTAAGGACCCCACTTTCCTCCCACGTTTTATCACATACCATGCTACTATAAGTCAAGCATGACATACATAATGGCTGTCAGATGTTTAATACCCACTCATCTTGTTTTGCAAATATTTATTAGTATTTGCACTTTACTAATTGTGTTGAGAAGCATGGGGAGAGGAAGTCAACAGAAGGAGAATGAACTTAAACAACTCTCAAATCCTTATATACCAGAGAATAATGTGAGAGGATTTTTTTTTAGCAAAAAAGAAGAGGCAGTACAGGATGGCCAGTACACATTTTAATACTACCATGTTGGATTAAATAACGTAACACTATTCAGACCATTTCATCCCATATTTTGTTCTCTCAATGGAGTGCCTTTACTCTGTGTAAGCAATAAATGAAAGCACCCTAATATTAATAATAATATCCTGATACATTATGACATGCAAGATTCTTGGGAAGAATTTGATGTGGATGCAGAACTGAAACTGTGATTTCACATTTTGGGGTATACAATAATACCAGTAATCAAACTAAAGTCCGACGACAATAAGAACAATGAAACTAAGGCCAGCTCAGTTGCCTAGCTATCTGTTGTCTCTCCCTCTGTCTTCAAACAGAGGCAAAAGTTCATCTAATAAATATTACTTCTGAGTTCTATAACACAGGAGAACCCCTTAGACCTGTGATGGTGAACCAAAGGCATGTGTGCTGACATGCCCAGAGCCATCTCTCTGGGCATGTCAGCTGTTACCCATTTCTCTTCCTGGTTCTGACATGAACATGTGCGCTGGCCAGCTGGTCTCCATGCATGCAGAAGCAGCTCCCTGGCGTGCATGTGTGTGCCGGAAGCCGAGCTTCCAGTTTCTGAGGCATGGAAGCGCACCAGCCAGCTGGTCTTTGCATTTGCGTGCATGCCATAAACCAGAAGACCAGATGACCAACGCACATGCCCATGCCAGAAACCGGAAACTTAGCTTCCTGGTGCGCATATGCATACCAGGAAACCTCTGATTTCTGGCATTCCTGCACGTATGTATGTACACTCCCATTTCAGCACTTACTGCCAAAAAGATTCGCCAACACTGCCTTAGACTATAATGGAAGTTGTAGTGATAGTTTTGAATAAGGCTGTTAATACTTAGCAAGCAATGTAATTACTAGTTTATTATTATTTTAAGTAGTAGCATTTTTTTTCAACATCCAGCTGGTGGTCAAGGTACCAGCCTGGGGAAACGTAAGTTCTAGTCCCACCTTAAGCATGAAGCCAGCGGAGTAAACTCCCTCTCTCTTAGCCTTAGGAAAATGTAGTAATGGCAAACCACTTCCAAAAAACCTGACCAAGAAAACTGTAAGGACTAGCCCAGACACTTACAAGGAATCAACGCTCACCCAAAGGGATGGCAAAAAAAAGTTTTTCAGATACATTTATATTTAAGTATAAGTGTGGTCTGAGTATCCTAGTACAGATGCAGAGGTGGGATTCACTTAACTTCCCTATTGGTTCACAAATGTGAGCATGCTGGCATGCTTGCTTGCTTTGCTCTCATGCACTTCATATGCGCATGCGCACTGCCTTCTGCACACCCACAGTGCTCACACATTATGTTGAGGCATGCAGCCAGAGCCTCCCACAGCCACCGCTACCAGTTTGCCCGAACCAGAGAGAACATGCTGAATACCACCTCTGTGTAGATGGCAATAATGTGCTGGTAAATATTAAGAGCTGACTCTGCCAGCTTTGTTGCTGCCCCCAAGCTAGCTATGGAAGAGCTCTATAGGCCACTAGGCATAATGGCTTAACTCTACTTTCAACAGGCTTTAAAAATTCCAGATAATATACTATTAGCTGCTTCAAATCAGTGGGATCTGGCTCCAGCATACCGATGCGGATTTATCTGTACAGGTTCCTCTGGAATCAACTATAAACATCTGATTGACTTGCCAGCAGTTTGAAAGAAGTCTGGATTGAGGGGCAAATGTTTGGTGCTGTTGATCTTTTTATTGAAGATCTTCGATGTTGCCACAGAGGAAGGCATTCACTAGCATTGCTTCTCTAGCCAGGCTGAAATCCCAACCACTGTATGAAGCATTCTGTGCTCTGACATAGGAATATGGGCTTGTGCTCGTCAAACAGCAGCCCCTCACCCATCAATTTCCCATAGCAAGCTGAAGATACTTTCAAAAACAGATGGCAGTCTGCTGATCTAAGAAAAGAAAATGTTTTAAAAAAATCTATCAAGCATGTCAAAACCCTTGGGCATATGTAAAGTTTAGTTTAGGAATTTCAGCTCCTGAATATTAAATGCATAATCCAAATCATGTAGTAGGGTTAAGTAGTAGTTTTATTCATTATGCATCATACTTCAAACGTTAATATGCATATTCTATGCACCAAAACCACAGTATTTTTGTTTAAAATTCACTATGTATATAATGGGTATGCAAATTCCAAATATGATAACATTCATTATGGTCTTCCTTCCCTCCTTTAAAAATTCTCAGAGGAAAAGCAAACGATCCACACAAATGCTGGATTATAGCCATTTGTACTGATTGGCATGACTGCAATTTCATTCATTTTTGTGGTTGAGAGGGATGAGACCAATATCAGGCCTCAGGTCTGTGCTCCCTTTTTAAAAAATCCATTCCCCTCCAGGTCAAATGTATTTTTCAGCCTTGTCTGTCAACTATGTTTTTAAAGTATTTAAGTTCAAAGATGAGGAAGGAAGCATTTGTCAATAACAATAATAAAACACTAAGACAAGAATACATTGGCTGAGTCACATAACAGAAATGTTTAGAGTTATCATCTGGATATGCTTTCCATATTTTAATTAATAAAAATTGACCAAGGAATATAGAAGGAGGAGCTGCTGCAGAAGGTACTTCCAGAATAGTTTAGATCAAACTGTAGGCTGAGAACCCAACTATACTGAAACAATAATCTCTTACAAAACGTCTGTGTGTATGTATGTATGTATGTGTGTGTGTGTGTGTGTGTGTGTGTGTGTGTGTGTATATATATATATAATGTTATATTTGTGCTGATAAATAAATAAAGGGAGACTAGTATAGATCTATTTCAAGCTATTTAGCTCTCATCAGCTAGCCATACCCATGCTGGGAATCGAACCTGTGCTCTATTGCCTCTTAGGCAGATGTGTTAACCATTGAGCTACAGAGCTCGACTCCTTATCAGCCAGGCCAGGGTGAAAGGTATATATTTAAAGTCACAACCCCTGGTATGCCCAAATATGGGAGGAAGGTCACACTTCCATTCTCTGCCTTCGGCTCGTCACAAGAGACCATCCAGACAGAAACCCAATATTTTTTACTGTTGCCTTTTTGTTACATTTGTTATATTTGTGCTGATAAATAAATAAAGGGAGACTAGTATAGATCTATTTCAAGCTATTTAGCTCTCATCTGATTCCGCTGATTGGGAGGGAGCTTGGCTGTGTTCCAATTGGGTGGAGGTGTGTTCTGATTGGTACAAACACCCACGGAAACCTCAGAAAACAACTTGTTTTCTGTGGCTTAGTGGTTAACACAACTGCCTAATATGTAATACAGCACAGGTTCGAATCCCAGTAAGGGTATGGCTAGCTGATGAGAGCTAAATAGCTTGAAATAGATCTATACTAGTCTCCCTTTATTTATTTATCAGCTCAAATACAACACAAATGTAACAAAGGCAACAGTAAAAATATTGGCTTTCTGTCTGGATGGTCTCTTGTGATGAGCCGATAGACAGAGAAAGGAAAGCAGCATGCCTCCTCCCATATTTGGGCATACCAG
Source organism: Thamnophis elegans (assembly GCF_009769535.1). Classification (NCBI taxonomy): domain Eukaryota; kingdom Metazoa; phylum Chordata; class Lepidosauria; order Squamata; family Natricidae; genus Thamnophis; species Thamnophis elegans. The sequence continues at coordinate 94,345,173 of NC_045541.1, read as the reverse complement.
GAGTTGTGACACTAAATAAATACCTATTTCCCTGGCTCAGCTGATAAAGGAGGAGAACCTTGTGGCTTAGTGGTTAACACAGCTGCCTAATATGTAATATAGCACAGGTTCAAATCCCAGTAAGGGTATGGCTAGCTGATGAGAGCTAAATAGCTTGAAACAGATCTATACTAGTCTCCCTTTATTTATTTATCAGCTCAAATACAACACAAATGTAACAAAGGCAACAGTAAAAATATTGGCTTTCTGTCTGGATGGTCTCTTGTGATGAGCCCATAGACAGAGAAAGGAAGCAGTATGCCTCCTCCCATATTTGGGCATACCAGGGGTTGTGACACTAAATACACACACACACACACACACACACATGTGCGAGCAAAGCGTGATTGGAGCTGCCGTCCCTCTATAAATACTGCTGTGTGTGTGTGGCGTGCTGGCTCTGTTGCAGATTGGTTGGCTGTGTTGTAACATCTTGATTAGTTGATGGAGTTGATGTTTGTAGATTAGTAAGCTGTTTTGTAACATACTGTGTGGCTGAGATACTGACTGTGCGCCTATTGTTCTTTTGTGTTGTACTGACCTGGGTAATGGGCTGTGTGATGACCTCCTGAGCTTTATTGTAGTGATATCCTGAGTCCTGTGCTGCAACCTCCTGGGGGGGTTGGCTGCATTGTAACATCCTGAGCCTTTGTGTTGTAACCTCCTGAGTTCTGTGATATAATGTCCTGAGCAGATGGCTGAGGTGTAACATCCCAGGCTTTGGTTTGGCTCCGAGTTTGCATCTGGCCATGTGTTCATGGCATGTGTTAATTTGCTTTGTGTGTGGGTCGGAGCGGGGTGCAGCAGTTGGTGATGCCACCGGCATCTGGATGGTGGTTGTATTTGGTCTATGGGATGGGTTTGGGTTTGAGTCTGGTGAGGGTGATTGGTGGTTGCGTCCTGTGTTGTTCTGGCTCTGGTGTCGGACCCAGAACCAAATTAATCGAACCAAATTTGTCGAACCAAATTACTCTCCAAAACTGAACACTTCAACAAGAGAATAATTATGGAAGCCATATAAATAGAGAACCCCCCCCCCCACAACATGAATAAACGTGATGATACCTCCCGCCTACCAGAAATCTGGAAACTAGCCCTAGTCAACAAACGAGTCCCAGCCACAAAAACCAACACCGGGCCCAGAACAACACAAAAAACCTGCATACTTGTACCCGTGAAAATCTATGAAAACAAACACACACAGACACACACACCATGGCTTTGTTCATAAATGAAGTGATTGGGAACAGTTTAATTTACAAAGGGTACTAGACAGGGGTGGGTTTCTCACCCCGTTCCAACCAGATCGGTTGGAACGAGGCCGGCGGCGTCCTCGCGCACGCACGCGGCGTCCTCGCGCACGCACGCGGCGTGCACATGCGTACTAGCGTCTGCACGATGCTCCAGCTGCTCCTGGAGGATCGCACAGGCGCTGTATGCGTTCTGCGCATGCGTGGAAAGCGCAGAATTAGTAAAAACCGGGTAAGGAGCGGGCGCGGGTGTGCGGGCACGCGTGGGCGCGGGGGGGGGCTTCGCCGTTCCCGGAAGTTACTTACTTCCGGGTTCGGCGACCAACCGGATCGCAGGGACCGGTGCGAACCGGTCGAAACCCACCCCTGGTACTAGATATGTGTTTATGGGGCATAGATTCAATCTAGATGGCAATAAAGTGATAGAAGAAAATACTAAATGTGTCCCTGAAACAGTTGCTGGTAACTGTAGGATTACTAGATTGATCATCTTGCCAAATTTGTTTAAAATACATTTCTATATTTCTTTCTTGTTACCTAGTGGTGTAGTTGTGCAGCCTACAGTAGATCTGGTAGGCCTATCTAAATGCGGAGGTTGTGTACTCCAGATGGGGAATATATTGGGAAGGAGCTATATAAAATATAGCTTAGCCATAATTTTTAAAAATTCAGATGACTGCTAGCAGGAAGAAAAGAGATGCAGAAAATTAACTCCTGCTTCCATCTAGAGATCACCTGGATTTTTACAGTACTGTCTAGCAATTCTAGTTTTAAAAAAGATTGTGTAAATAGCTTCTTTATAGCCTGGAACATCTGAAATTTACACATATAAGGGTTCTTCTTCACCACTATATTAATATATTTTTCTCAAATCCATTAGTGGGTATCCTTTGCCCTGCCTTTTATGACCCTATTCTTTCACCTCACACTTTTAATGCAGGAAATTCTAATGAAAACAATTGGTAAATTTCTCCTGATGTGATGTGCCAATAGGAAAAACATCACCAATCATTCCCCTATGGGAGAAGGCATTTTTCAGCAGTACTTAATAAAACACAGGGAAGTGCCTAAAGAAGGCACCCTTCTCCCCCCAAAAAAGAAATAGTGATTTTAAGTGAAAATTGAGATGCTGCATAACTTTATCTGTGTTTCTCAAGCAAATTGTCTAACATAACTAAATTTCTCCTTCTCATATCCGTAATATGATATAGTTGAAAATTCACACTAGAACGAAAAATTAAAAATTGTCCTAAGATCCGCATATAAAATATCGTTCAGCTAACATGCAACTCAAAATATTTGTAAAGCTATTTATTATGTTTAAAAAGCAAAATATTTAATGTTAATGAAGCCTTCCATGAATTCACCATAATAGGTACTATTGACTTTAATGAAGCAGTTGTGAGTTTTATCTCTAGATGGATAGTAGTAAGCTTGCCATATGAAAAAGAAAGAAGGATTACTGAGATTTTAATAACACAACACAGGAAAAATGTAGTTGAAATTTCACATTTTAAATTATTAATTGTGCAGGATATTAGTCTTGTTGGCATCTGTTAACTTTAAGGTGAAACAAAAAATCTGGAATTCTACCATTATGTTATCTTGATGTACATCGTGAAACTTTGACACTATCCATGTCTTTGTATCTATGATTATGTACCTATGAAGTAAATATTATTGAGCCAATAAGCTTTATTTCCAAGATTAAAAGGTAAAGGTAAAGGTTCCCCTTGCACATATGTTCTAGTTGTTCCTGACTCTAGGGGGCGGTGCTCATCTTGGTTTCAAAGCTGAAAAGCCAGTGCTGTCCAAAGATGTCTCCATGGTCATGTGGCCGTACTAAAGACACACAGAATGCTGTTACTTTCCCACCAAAGGTAGTTCCTATTTTTCCCACACACATATGTGCTAGTCATTCCTGACTCTAGGGGGCAGTGCTCATTTCCGTTTCAAAGGCAAAGAGCCAGTGCTGTCCAAAGACGTCTCCATGATCATGTGGTCAGCATGACTAAATGCCGAAGGCGCACGGAACACTGTTACCTTCCCACCAAAGATGGTTCCTATTTTTCTACTTGCATTTTTTACGTGCTTTTGAACTGCTAGGTTGGCAGAAGCTAGGACAAGTAATGGGAGATCACTCCTTACAGGGCACTGGGGATTCAAACTGCTGAAGGTACATATAAGACGATAACATATAACTCTAGTATTTCCAAAGCATAAAGAAAATAAAATTAATAATCCATGCTATATGCTACATGGAAGGAAGCATGAAGTGGGATACTCCAAGGTTCTGTTTTAGGCTGATCAATGATTTGGATGAGGGAATAAATGGGGAACTCATCAAATTTGAAGCAAAGCCAACACAGTTCTAGGCTGCATTAACAGAGGAATATAATCAAGAACACATGAAGTGTTAATGCCACTTTATAATGCCTTGATAAGACCACACTTGAAATACTGCATCCAGTTTTGGTCACCACAATGTAAAAAAAGATGTTGAGACTCTAGAAAGAGTTCAGAGAAGAGCAACAAAATGATTAAGGGACTGCAGGCTAAAACATATAAAGAATAGTTGCTGAAATTTGGTATGTCCAGTTTAATGAAAAGAAGAACTAGGGGTGATATGATAGCAGTATTCCAGTATCTCAGGGGCTGCCACTAAGAAGAGGAAGTCAACCTATTCTCCAAAGCATTTGAGGGAAGTACAAGAATCAATGGATGGAAACTAATCAAGATGAGAAGCAACCTAGAACTATAAGAAATTTCCTGACAGAACAATTAATCAGTGGAACAACTTGCCTCCAGAAGCTGTGAATGCTCTAACACGAGAAGTTTTTAAGGTTTGGCAACCATTTGTCTGAAATGGTGTAGGGCTTCCAACCCTGTTATTCTATTCTATATTAAAGTTACATTTTTTAAAAAAAAATATCAAAAGGATATGGCAATCTGATGCACACTGATTATTTCTGAAAAAATAAAGAGTAATACACAAATATGTTCACTGATAGTTAAATCACTGTATCAGCAGGGAGAATAAGTTTAGAAAACTAGATTTTTTATTTGTTTGTTTGTTTTGTTTATTATATTTATATGCTGCCCTTTTCCCCCGAAGGGGACTCAGGGCGGCTCACAACTCAAACCAGGGAAGGGGGATACAGACAAAAAATTAAAAACAACACATAACAATGCATAATTTAAAACACACAATAATCATACCATTCGAGACGGGGGCAACAGCTCTTTAGCCCCAGGCCTGTCAGAACAGCCAGGTTTTAAGGGCTTTGCGGAAGGCCTGGAGGGTGGTGAGGGTTCAAATCTCCACGAAGAGTTCGTTCCAGAGGGAGCAGCCACAGAGAAGGCTCTCCTCCGGGTAGTTGCCAGTCGACACTGGCCGGCGGATGGAATTCGGAGGAGGCCTAATCTGTGGGATCTAATCGGTCTAGTGGAGGTAATTGGCAGCAGGCGGTCTCTCAAGTACCCAGGTCCAATACCATGAAGGGCTTTATAAGTGACGACTAGCGCCTTGAAGCGTATCCGGAGACCAATAGGCAGCCAGTGCAGCTCGCGGAGGATAGGTGTTACGTGGGTGAACCGAGGTGCACCCATGATCGCTCGCGCGGCTGCATTCTGGACAAGCTGGAGTCTCCGAATGCTCTTCAAGGGCTGCCCCATGTAGAGCACGTTGCAGTAGTCCAGTCTAGAGGTCACAAGGGCGCGAGTGACTGTTGTGAGGGCCTCCCGGTTCAGGTAGGGACGCAACTGGTGCACCAGGCGAACCTGGGCAAATGCCCCCCTGGTCACAGCCGACAAGTGGTGTTCAAAAGTCAGCTGTGGGTCCAGGAGGACTCCCAAATTGCGAACCCTGTCTGAGGGGCGTACTGTTTGACCCCCCCAGCCTGAGAGATGGAACACTTGGCCAATTAGTATGAGGGAAACACACCAGCCACTCGGTCTTATCTGGATTGAGTACAAGCTTGTTAACCCCCATCCAGTCCCTAACAGCCTCGAGGCACTGGCACATCACATCAACCGCTTCACTGAGTTGGCACGGGGCGGACAGATACAGCTGTGTATCATCCGCATACTGATGGTATTTTATCCCGTGCCGTCGAATGATCTCAACCAGCGGCTTCATGTAGATATTAAACAGGAGGGGGGACAGGACCGAACCCTGCGGCACCCCATAATTCAGGGGCCTAGGAGTCGATCTCTGCCCTCCGACCAACACCGACTGCGACCTGTCCGAGAGGTAAGAGGAGAACCACCGTAGGACAGTGCCTCCCACCCCCACCTCCCGCAGTCGTTGCAGAAGGATACCATGGTCGATGGTATCGAAGGCCGCTGAGAGGTCAAGGAGCACTAGGACGGAGGCATAACCTCCATCCCTGGCTCTCCAGAGATCATCAATCAATGCGACCAAAGCGGTTTCCGTGCTGCAGCCAGGCCTAAATCCCGACTGGAAGGGATCTAGATAATCGGTTTCCTCCAAGGATTTTTGTGTCTCTGCATGTATGATTTCATTGCTTCATTTCCTACATTTTAAATATCTTTTCATAGGTGTGCAAACAGATACTGAAATGGATTGCATGTTAGCACAGGATTTGCAAGAACTGAATTTACGAAGAGCAAGAAGGATTAGAGTCAGATGCATGTGCCACTGGCTGTTCAGCACACACAAGTTATCCTTGAGGATATATATTCACCCAACTGTATAATTATTTTTTTAATCACTGAAAACACCCAATACACGCACCCTAACCACATACTAATGACTTCAAGTGCTCCTAAAATAGTGATGTTAGAAGTACTCCCCTTGTTTGCCTGTTTAGTGGTTTATAATTTGCCTAGATAACACAGCAAGCAAACTACATTATAGTACAACAGATAATGGCAATCAGTATTAAATACAGTGATTGAGACTTCAAAACAAACAAGAGATTATGTGGAAACCCAGCTATAAAGTTGCAACATGAAAAACTATTTTGTTATGTTTAAGAATGTAATAGCTTTTGCATCAATCATGAAACTATTTAACATTAGATAAGACATTGATTTAATAACTCTATTGGCCAATAGTTCATGAAGGTAGAGATGATCCAATATTCACATAGAAATGAATGCCCATTCTTTATCTTTCTCTATATTCTAGATTTTTTTCCTTTGATATTCTCAGAACATTTTTTTTAAAAAATACCATCCATCCTTGAGGTAGGAAACACTATTTTGCATCACAGAAAGAACATTTTAATCCTGCATTGTGTTACCTTGATGGCAAACTATGTGAAACAACCACAAGAAATAAAAGTGCATAAAATATATTCCAACAAATATTCTACCTGTCATATTAGGGCTAATTGAAACCTAGCATTATGAAAGTTTGAGAGTTTCTTCATCTTTTGTAGTTTCTGATAACTTTATATTAAAGTAATCCGAACTGGACCGTAAAAATCTGGATGATCAATAGATGTCAGCAAAATGATTCAGAAAATTGTGTCTTCTGCCATCCAGTGTTCATTCAGGTTTTGCATGCTAGGGCTAAATCGCCTACACTATTTGAATCCTTTTTAAATTTTTGCTGTGAAATGAATTCCATAGTTTAAAAATGAAAAGTGTAAACTACTTCTGGGACAAATATTTTGACAGAGGAGAAAAACATTCTTCTGATGACTTTCTTCATTTCATGCAGAAATGTATTCACTTTCATCACATCCTCTATTATTCATTTCAAACCACTATGTAACCTTGATTGATAGAGAAGGTCCTTCTGTTGCACTATTTGTTAGTCATTGCACACTTTCAGACCATTTTTTTCTACAGCCTAAACTAGATCCCGGTGTGTTTCATCCTAGAAATATAGTTAAGGGGGGACTTCAAGTTCCCATGTCAGAGGCAGGAAGTTTCAGTCCATCCCAGACAAATGGGTGCCCAATTCCTGTTTGAAATCTCTCTTATTTGTTTTATTTTATTTTAATATTTTAAATGTCACGGCTTCTGCCAAAGTCAAATTCCGCAAACTGTAATTTGAAAATGTTGAGACTTTTTTTTATCAGAAATCTTTGAACCTTCTCAGAATTACAGATTTCTGGAGAGGAAAGGGCGATGGTTAAACCAGTGTGCAGTGCACCTTGAGGTAAATATCTTGAAAGTGATCTACACTTTAATCCGATTCAAACTTTGTGGTAGGTATCTTCCAATACACAACACCTCTAATCAGTGTTATTTGAAGTATATCACACTCAAGATCTGTTGGCAGAAATACAATATCTTCCTCATTGTGACAGACTTTTTCTACGCCAATTTCAGTTTTAAGTTGTTGACGGAAATATCTTAATTCTGGGCTGGACTTATGACCCTCATAGTGAAGTTAGATGAAATATGGGTTGGTTTAACTGATGTCATTTGAAGAGTGCCTAAGCAACCTAGACAACTTTTGAGAGTTCTCATACGTTCACGGTGATGAAAATCCTGTTTAGTAATTATAAGCAATCATTAAACGGATTACGCAAACAATGGGATCTAATTGAGCTTCACTTTGTTTTTAAACATATACCACCCACTTTGTCATATTTTTCTGAGTCAAATCCAGTGTGCTTGTTCTAACATATAAATCCCTTCACAGTTCAGGACCTGCCTGTCTAAAAACTTTCCTTTTATATTACTAATTGGCAATTCCACTCATCTTCTGACCATCCTTTGAAAGACCTACTAAGGAAGAAAGCTTAGCTGGAACACATTCAGGCTAGGAGCTTCTCTAGTGCTGTGAATTTCTCTTCCCGTTGTCTTAACCTCTTGGTTTACTTTTTAAGTTATCCCAAAACCTGATTTTAGAACCTGGCATTTCCTTACTGAAGCTCATTTATGCTTATACAAATGCTACTTTTAATTGCGATGTGATTGGTTTTTATCATTTATTGACAGATATATTTGTTTTCATGAGCATATTATTGTTTCATGTAAACTGGCTTTGCCAGGAGCATGTGAGTATATATTTAAAACATAAATAAATGAATAAATGCATTTATTATAATACATATGGTAAAGGTAAAAGTTCATACTAAATTGGACAGGTCTTATTTTTAGAGCCCATTTTTAAAAGCTTAATAACATGTGGCCATGTGCAAGCAACAAGTTGCCACCATGACCATTCATTGCCAACCATCCAAAGGAGCATGCAGAACTAATATTTGTAGCGTTCTGTTAGTACATGCCTGGAAAATCATGTGCAGGAAAGAAATGTTAATAATAAATGCAACATTCCAGGATATAGTTCTGATGGGGAACATCTGGCCAAATTTTTGATAGAAGAAGAGTGACAGAACCAGGAGGATCAGTGGCCACTCGGTTTTATTTTCTAAATACACTACCTACCTTTGCTGAACTTCTGATGCTGGGTGGCCCTGGTTAAAGTAGCAAAGAGTAGACAAATCAATCTGCTGTTAGCCATAGCTGGTGGTTGGAATGGCAAGGTCTGAAAGCACGCACTCCTGAACTGGAAATGCCAGTTAGCACAGCTCCAATGGGCATTAGCAACAGCAAGCTTTGTTATTTTGCTTGTAGCAATTTGTATTTGTTGGTGAAAGTGTCAATCATTTTTGAGCTAGCCATTCCACAATCTCTGTGGTTTTCTTTTTTACTCCTCCTAGCACATGCCCTGTTTATTTACTCAATCAAGCTTGCGTTCTGGTTCTGAGCTGGGTGGCCTCAGGAAGAAAGTTAGAAGCAGAAGGCTAAAATCCCACCACAACATAAAAGGGCAACATGTATGACTTGCCATAATGAGCCATTTAGTTAACAGCTGGGTTCAAGGAGGCTTTCTTCTCAATCATTACACTGGAGCTCAGGCAGCATGAAAACGTTTGTAACAAGAATAGCAGGCAAAGCTTATGCATCTGTAATGTTTTAATGAAAACTGTGCAGGCAGTCATGGCTGATTCCTGCCCTGACTAGTACATTTGGAACATTCATTGCTATCTCTGTTTAATTACATAGTTTTGTTGCCACAATACTAGAATTGCCCTGAAAACCTTTGGCTGCGGGATACACTTGAAATGAATGGTTTTGTTCCCCAATTATGAATATTTACACAAACACATATGCACTGACTGTTATTTAAGTGAGTAACAAGTGTTCAAACCTTGTAATTAATAACAGAACACAATGCACCAGTAGTATATAATCACTGGGCAGGAACTCTGCTGAAGGATTTACTACAACCTCTTCATGCCCCCCAAATGTATATAAATACACACTGACAAAAATAATATAAAGTGATTTATACATTTATCAGATTTGTAACTGTATACACACATATGCATTTATATAAATTATTTATACAAAGCTAAATGGGACTTTAGACTATGTTTCTCTTTCCACAGATAGGAAAGGATTTTGCCCCCTTGCTGGAGAAACTGAACCTTTCACTCTTAATTTATGTATTTTCAACTTTCCATTTTAAACCATCTGACACAAGGAAAAACCTGGTTTATTTCAGGCTTGTCTTTTGATTTAGAGCAGGTTGTGGTTGCTTCTGACATTCCTTCCATTAAAAGTAATAACTTGTTACTGTTAACGAATCTTGGAAAGGTACAAAAATTCAGCTAATATAAAAGGTAAAACTACTAATTCATAGCTTTTGAATTGAGAAATCTTACAACTTATTATGTTCTCTCATCATCATAAAACACAGTTATATTTTAGCACATCAACAGCAAGTGGAAAGAGTGATAGCAAGGAAGGAAAGAAGGAAGGAAGGAAGGAAGGAAAGAAGGAAGGAAGGAAGGAAGGATCTATAGAAGTTTTCTATGCATGAGTAGTCTCGATTTATATGAGGACTATATCATCATATTTTCACTTTCTGAGTATAAAATGTACATAAAATATAGAATGTGCGTGAAATGATCTGATGGACAGAATGAAGAGCATCAAGAAAAAAGCATGCATGTTATGTTCTTTTATGCAGGTTTCTCTCTAGCTATGTCATTTTGAAAAGCTGCTTTGGCAGAAAATAGTATTTTCAAAGACCATATATCAGGTATCTGTAACAAATGTTTCCTGTACAAATTAATGACACTGGCCATAAATATTTATTTTTCCTCAAAATGTAAATATGTAAGTGCCTTTATGCTGAAGTCTTTAAGAAAGCTACACTGGGTGGAACAATCAGTATTTTAAAATACCATAAATCAGTTTTCCAGTCTAAACTTGCACACAATAAATCAATGACACTAGCCATAAATGTTTTTCCACATTTAATGTAAATACAGGAACCTTTTATTATTCACTAAATCACTTCTGCAACAATCCATGCAGGTTGGTGAAGCACAATTAATTTTAGTTTTCTCTAACCTAATTGGCATTTCCTGTAGGAGATGCTGAAAACTGATTGTGATCCACATTAAGTATACCCAATCTGGGCTGCAAAAATCCAAATGAGCACTAGAGGACAGGATAGAGATGCACCAAAGCAGCTTTTATAGAGCTAGAATAATACAGGTAGTCCTCGACTTGCAACAGTTCATTTAGTGACAATTTGAAATTACAACGGCACTGAAAAAAGTTACTTATGACCATTTTTCACACTTATGACCATTGCAACATCCCCATGGTCACATGATTTATATTCAGATGCTTGGCAACTGACTCACATTTATGACCATTGCAGCTTCTTGGAGTCATGTGACCATCTTTTGAAACCTTCTGGGAAGGTTTTCAATAGGGAAACCAGATTCACTTAACAATCGTGCTACTAATTTAACAACTTCAGTGATTCAGTTAACAAATGTGGCAAGAAAACTCGTAAATTGGGGCAAAACTCACTGAACAAGCAACATAAATTCTGGCCTCAATAAGTTGTAAGTTGAGGACTACCTGCATTGAAAGAGTAACACATAGACGGCTAACCTTTTACGTCACCATGTGCCAGCCTGTGTACCAGAAATTACACACAGAACCTCCCGCCTGGACCGTGCAGCCTCAGTGGTCTTTATGCACGCGGGAGCGCCGAAACCTAGAAGAGCAGTGTTTTGGCACGCATGTGTACACCGGTACCCAAACTTTCAGTTTTCAGTGCAGGCACATGGTCGACAAACAGCTAGCCATCATGCATGCGTGTGACGGAAACCCCGTGCCGGCACACGCATGCGGGTCAGAACGCTTTTCTTCTGGGTTTTGATGCTCCCACTTGCACAAAGGGCAGCTGACTGGCACACATCTGTGCACAAGGATGCAGAAGAGGAGCCTGCGAGGCTGCGCGTCCTATGCGGGATGGCTGTGCATGCCGCTGGCATGCATGTCATAGGTTTGCCACCATGGACATAGATAGTTCATTTTTCAGCTTTACGTGTTCACTGCAAAATTCAGGCCTTTGAATCAGCCAGTTTTCTGAAGCATTATTTAAGTTAAACCAAATATATTATGATGGTAACAAAACATAAGATATTCACATACTTTCCTGGTTATCAATCTCATCTGGAAACTTCAAACATTAATTTAAACATTATTTCCAGGACTTCCTCTCTCTTTTCCTTTGACAGTGTCCTCTGGAAGGTATCTTCTACCATTAAGAAACCTGGGACAACACAGCACTGGAATTAGTGCTGGCAGAGAAGAAATTTGTAAGTTGCAATAATTGCTGTTTGGTGATGTAAGCATTGGAATGAAATGCTCCTTTCTCTCCAACTCTTCAATATACAAGAAGTCATTGAGGCTACTCTATCTGTCCTACCAAAATCTAGATAATCTCTAGATAGCAGCACATTCAATAGCTCTTCAATAGGCACCATTTTTCTGTGGTTCTCCTCCTACCTCTCGGACAGGTCGCAGTTGGTGTTGGTCGGAGGGCAGAGATCGACTCCTAGGCCCCTCAATTACAGGGTGCCGCAGGGTTCGGTCCTGTCCCCCCTCCTATTTAACATCTACATGAAGCCGCTGGGTGAGATCATACGCAGGCACGGGATTAAATATGATCAATATGCGGATGATACACAGCTGTATCTGTCCGCCCCGTGCCAACTCAGTGAAGTGGTAGAAGTGATGTGCCAGTGCCTGGAGGCTGTCAGGGTCTGGATGGGAACGAACAAGCTGGTGCTCAATCCCGACAAGACTGAGTGGCTATTGATGCTCCCTCCCAAGGATGGTCCAGCTATTCCATCTCTCAGCCTGGGGGGTGAAATTAGCAATAGTAGCAATAGTTAGACTTATATACCGCTTCATAGGGCTTTCAGCCCTCTCTAAGCGGTTTACAGAGTCAGCATATTGCCCCCAACAACAATCCGGGTCCTCATTTTACCCACCTCGGAAGGATGGAAGGCTGAGTCAACCCTGAGCTGGTGAGATTTGAACAGCCGAACTGCTGAACAGCAGTCAGCTGAAGTAGCCTGCAGTGCTGCATTTAACCACTGCGCCACCTCGGCTCTTGTACGCCCCTCAGAGAGGACTCGCAATTTGGGAGTCCTCCTGGATCCGCAGCTGAGACTCTAGAACATCATCTGTCGGCTGTGACCAGGGGGGCCTTTGCCCAGATTCGCCTGGTGCACCAATTGCGACCCTATCTAGACCGGGAGGCCCTTCGGATAGTCACTCACGCCCTCGTCACCTCAAGACTGGATTACTGTAACGCGCTCTACATGGGGCTGCCATTGAAGAGTGTTCAAAGACTTCAGCTAGTCCAGAATGCAGCCACGCGAGCGATTGTGGGTGCACCTCGGTACACCCACATTACACCTATCCTCCGCGAGCTGCACTGGCTTCCCATTGATCTCCGGACACGCTTCAAGGTGCTAGTTGTTACTTTTAAAGCCCTACATGGTATCGGACCTGGTTACCTGGGAGACCACCTCCTGCCAGTCGCCTCCGAAAGACCTATTAGATCCCACAGACTAGGCCTCCTCCAGATTCCATCTGCCGGCCAATGTCGGCTGGCGACTCCCCGGGGGAGGGCCTTCTTTGTGGCTGCTCCGGCCCTATGGAACGATCTCCCCGTTGAGATCCGGACCCTTACTACCCTTCTGGCCTTCCACAAAGCAACTAAGACCTGGCTGTTCCGGCAGGCCTGGGGCTGTTGAATTATCCAGCCCCATCCGATGTTATGACTGTTGCTGAATTTTTAATTGTTGTTTTTATTTTTGTACCCCCTTCCCTTTCTTATTGTTAACCGCCCTGAGTCTCCCGGGAGTAGGGCGGCATACAAGCCAAATAAACCTAACCTAACCTAACCTAACCTCTTTGGTAGTGTCTGGATTTTTATAACCACATAACATAGGACTAGAAGTCCTAGGCAAAAGGTAGTTAATTTATCAAACCAAGGCCATCTTAGTCCAGTATTTGTTACTTGAAGGACCAACAAGATTTCTTGGATATACTTGCAAGCAAGAAATGGAAACATACATTTGTTTCTTTGCATCTAGTATGGGAGGCATGCTATTTTCAGCTTGGGTGATAAACCAGCATTCCATGAATTTATCTAATTTTCTTCTAAAGATAGGGTCCATTACCATAGTTGAGTATTCATAAAGAATATATGAATTAGGACATTTCAGTTCTCTTAAATCTCCTTTCAATTTCCATTGGATAGCTTCTGATCCTACTGTATTGAGAAACAAGTGAAAGTTCCTTACTATTTTATTCATGCCATACATAAATCTATATATCTCAGATATGGTCCTCTTTTCTTATAAGGGAGGTTTTCAAGGTCCCTGATAATTTTCACTGTGATTTTTCCAGTTCTATTTTCCAAAGTACACAATATTCTACCATGTTTCCCTGAAAATAAGACATAGCCTTATTTTCTTTTGACCTCCAAAATAAGCACTTGGCTTTATTTTTGGGGAGGTCTTATTATTTTTGAGGTACAAGAGGTGGTGAGCGTGATCACCCTATGGCTGCTGCTATGTTGCAATATTTTCGGGGAGGGCTTATTTTAGCATATGCGCTCAAAAATCCAATTGGGCTTATTATCCAGGGAGGTCTTATTTTCAGGGAAACAGGATAGGTGTAGACATATCATGGATTTTTATGACAGCATTTTAGTGTTGGCAAGTTTATTTTCATTCTCTTTCTCAATGGTACTTAGGATGGAATATCATTTTTTCATAACTATTGTGTCAGAATCCATAATGAGCCCAATATATTTTTGTCCTGTTAGTTACAGAAAGTGTTAGTGTTACTCATTATTGTATATGGGGTGTTTTTCTTTTGCCCCAATGTGTATCACTTTAAATGTACTTAAACTGAATTTCATTTGCATTTCTTTGATCATTCAATTCAATTGACAATTGAAAGTCTTTTTATCTCTTCCCCGCTCCAATAGTTTTCACCACTTTGAGGAGTTTGATATCATCTGCAGACTTAGGCAGCTGAATGCTTACTTGTAAATCAAGATAATTTATGGACAAATTAAAAGGCACCAATTTTTAGAAATATCCTTGAAGGAAGCTAGTTGTTGTTCTTTATTTATTCCAATTCTTTGCTTTCTACTTTTTAAAAAACTAGTCAGCGATTCATAAAAAAACCTGTCTTATCCCATAACCTCAAGAACTTTTGATGAGGCAATTTATCAGTATACTTTCAAAGTCCAATTACACAGTGTTGACAGGGTCATCTCTATCCAATGTACTTGCTGATATTGTTAAAGAAAAACTCCAGAAGATTGGTAAAGGCAGTAGTAATCATTGTAAAATCCACACATATATTCCTCTATAGGCTTAGTATTTTTTTTACAATTGTATCCACGATTTCCCCCCAAACAGATGTTAAATTGAGCATCCTATACCTTCCCAGATTTCCCCTAGATTCCCTTTTTAAAAATGGTATCATGTTGGTTACCATCCATCCCTTTGGCCCTTAACTAGCAAGTTACTAAGTTTACATCTGAAGTTTTAAGCTGAGCTGAGTGGATGACATCAGGAGCTATTGATATATTCTGTCAAGGTGTTCTAGAGTATTGTTGCTTATTATCTGAGTCAAAGTCAGCTTGGCCTCAGCTATATCTTCTCTAAGAAAGACAGGTTTATATAGTTCAGTCAATTCATGAACAATCTTCATATCCTCCTTGACAATCACTTTCATTCTTTTTTTCTTTCAAACCAGATGCTTCCTACCTGTTTTCTGCTTCAATATAAGTATTTAAAAATGTCATATTTTCTCTGTTTTATTGCCACAGGCTTTTTAACTTAATGATGATGATTTCTTGTTACTTTTTCTGTCAAAATGTGTGCTGCATTTCGTTCTCACTGGAACGTTCTTCATTTTCACAACTGCCTTGACATTGCTAGAAAGTCATGCTGGTCTGTTCTTAGGCTTGATTATTTCTTTCTTATATTGTGGACTATACATTTTGCCCAAGCCTACATTATTATGGATTGAAGCATCATGGAGAAATAGCTCTTTATTGCCTTTTCTTTTCAGTCTTTTTTTAATGAATTCCTCATTGTTGAGGAGGTTTATTTTTGTAGTCACATTTTTGAAAATCTTGCACTAGATCATAGTGATTATCTAGGATTAAATCTTGGGTCACCTGTCTTCTGGTCATTCCAAGGCCAATTGTTTTGAAGCACTGTCATTGGTATCTCAAAAAGTGAATCCTTTGAGGGTAACTGACCCTATTCTCCCCCCCCCCCAATCCACACACATATATTAAAATATTTTTTTCCTTTCTATACCTCAAGATCACGATCATAGTTTTTAATCAGGTACCGTACAGCCTTTGATCTAATTTACCTTTCTAATCAGATATTGCTTTCCTATCATGAAGGGCTCTAGTCTTCCAACATTTTCTAGTATATTAACTTACACCTGTTTGATATGTGGTACAATACCTTCCTCCTCCCTGTCCTTTCTATGGCATTTGAATTCAGGAATGTCTATCTCACTGACTCCTTTCATTCCACCAAGTTTTTGTTACACCAACTATATGTTTGTTCATAACTAATGACTCTAATTGCGCTGGGGTTTGTCACTAGAAGTGTTACCACAGAAGAATCTATACGCTATGTCTTATTTCTTGTGGTCTGCATGAACCATTCTGCATGGCATTTTAAAAAGTGCCACACTTTCTTATTAATCCATTTCTAATCCTGACCCTAATCCTGACAATATTTTCTGAAATATTTACACCCTTCCAAATCAGATGCCCGCCCCCAAGGATCAGTTTAAAGCTTACTTGATATTTCAATATATGAAATGTGCCAGCAGCCTGCTTCAACTTTGGTTCAGTTGGAGTCTATTTCTTGGATAGAGATTCAGTTGGATCCAAGTCTGACTCCACTTTTTCTTCTAACACTATTGTCTTATCGATAAATTGAGACTACTGAACTATATCTGTCTAGGAGATAGTCATGTACATAGAACAGGCCAGTGGCCTTTTCCAGAGTGCAAGTGCTCTTTTCAAGAGCCGAGGTGGTGCAGTGGTTAGGGTGCAGTACTGCAGGCCACTTCAGATGACTGTTATCTGCAGTTCAGCGGTTCTAATCTCACCGGCTCAAGGTTGACTCAGCCTTCCATCCTTCCGAGGTGGGTGAAATGAGGACCCAGACTGTGGGAGTGATATGCTGACTCTGTAAACCCCTTAGAGAGGGCTGAAAGCCCTATGAAGCGGTATATAAGTCTAACTGCTATTGCTATTGCTACCTTAATTGTTCTGGATTTCAATTAGTGGTGGGTTCCTACCAGTTTGGCCAAACCGGTAGTGGTTTGGCAGCCTGGGTTGCTGGAACTGGCAGCAACCCAGGCCTGCCACGCCCCTGAACTGGATCCCTGGTTGGTGCTGTTGGCGCCACCATCTTGTTTTTCTGTTCTACGCATTCACAGAACAATTTTAATTGCACTGTGCATGCACGTACAGTATGCATCAAGGGCGCATGAAGTGCACATATGAGCAAACCAGCAGTAGTGCCGGCCGGAACCCGCCCTGATTTCAATCTATTAACTAGCAGCCTATATTGGTTTCTAGGTATGGCCAGCTACATTTCTACTGTTGTTGGCTCAAAGATATAACCAATGATTGTTTAGTCTCCAGCACAATATTTTATAGCAGGTTGATGTCTACAACCTTTACACCATGCGGACAAGCCATTATAAAGCCTATATACCAACCACAAATTCATCTCTTTGTGCTTCTAATCTTTCCATTGCTCATAATCAAAAGCCTTCTTCCTCATCCCTTCTTAACATCTAAGGAATGGATTCTTCCTATATCATAATCTTCCTCATCTTTTAAATAATATCCTCTCATCTGAGAACATTTCTAACTCCATCACCTTGGTTTTGAAGGGACCAGACTTTCTCCCTGAGAGTCAGGAACTCACTATATCCAGCCATAAGCTCATGGGTTGTGCCCGGTGGGCAGGCATAGATAGCATTTTTGCTCCTTTTGGCTTTCTATTTTCATACTAGTGATTCTATTGGTTTTTTTCTTCTTTTGCAATTGTTTGACCTAACATATAACCTTGTCTTCCTCACAAAGTTGCTAAATTTGTTTTATGCTTATTTTTGGGAAGTGGGAGTATGTGTTGAGGCACATGCGGTCCTCTGATCCAGCAGACGTCTTCACTTGCAACTTCAAGGCTGACATACTGTCATGTCCACCCTAAATATATCTCGTTATTCAGCAAAACATGTAAGTATCTCTGCATGAAGCAAAGACCTTTTTTTTTAAAAAAAAAAAAATCTGTTATGTCCAATAGGGAGGAAGGGAAGGAACCGCAAAAAGTTCTTTTCATAGATCATTCAGCTAAGACTTCAAAAGAAGAAAAATGTTATTACTACAGCAGTTTCAAAGTAGTATTAGTGTTAACTTCAGAAAACATATTAACAAAGAAAGGCACCTGTAAGAAAGCTGAACCAAAAGATCAAACAAGGCATGACAAACCAAGTGAATGTCACATCTTCAAGGTTAAGACTTACATGTTATCCAGCCATGCAGGGAAAAGCAGGTAACAAAAAAAGCAACATGGAAAGAGACATCTAGTGATATATAAACAACCTCTGCGTCCACCTATTTCATAAATCCAAAATAAAAAGATGATCACAATTCTTTACACCTTAGTGGCCGAATAGATACGTAGTAGCATAATCTTCTCTTATAAACTTTCAGTGCTTATTGGGGGGCAATAGCTGATTTCTTTAGGCATCCCATTTTTCTCTGTAGCCAAACAGGTGGATTTTTGTGACTTACCTACTATATATCTGTGCAGCAACACACCAGCCATACTCCCGAAAAAGAACCCTGTGGTTTAACCACTACACTGATTTCCCACAGGTATCTTGATATTTTGCACATTGGCTTTTCTTTAATGGTTATACTTGGGCTTCTAACCTAGAAGTAGGCAAGGCTGCTGATTAAAATCTTAGAGGTATTTTTTTTTCTTTATACATATGCTAGCTCATTCCCATCTGTGCTGTTAATTAGTTCCTGACTGTAGGTTAAATGTAGGACATGTTGTCAGGAGGCTAAGGTGGAATAGCCAGACCTCCTGCTATTGCAATATGGCCCATTTTTAACTCTTCCCTTCCTAGTCAAGTTTATAATTTATAGGCAGGCAAGCAAAACCACTATGTTAGCTTTGGAACAGAAGGAGGGATGTTTGTTCAGTTTCATTTCCACTGCCAAAGAGATACATAGTCTTTCTAAATGCAGATTTACACACACACACGATTTAAAATGCAGGTTCCCTCCCTCACTGCTTGCTTTTCTCCTAATTACATCATACACTGCAAAATTATTATTAAGGACAGGAAATTACTATGTGCATGAAGACAAATTATTGGTCATTCCAATTTTTTTAAAATCCTTTTACAAGAAGTGGTAAGTTTGTCTTCTACCAGTACTAAAACTGCGAATGTGTTTTACATACAAGGCAGGTGATTGGGGATTTATGGGCATAATATGGTGGGCTGGGAAATAATTTAACAAATCCCCTGCGATTTCTCATTCCACATCGAACTTCATTTATAGGAAAGAAACAGTGGTTGGATTTGCTTAAATATTTTTGGATATAGCAATAGCACTTAAGCTTATATACCGCTTCACAGTGCTTTCCAGTCCTCTCTAAGCAGTTTACACAGTCAGGATATTGCCCCCTACAATCTGGGTCCTTATTTTACCGACCTTGGAAGGATGGAAGGCTGAGTCAACCTTAAGCCGGTCAGGATCAACTGCCAAACTGCTGGCAGCCGGCAATCAGCAGAATTAACTGTAGTACTGCATTCTAACCACCGCACCACTATGGCCCTTAAAATATGTATGAAATATTCTATAAAATGAGTTATAACACTAAATTGTAAAAAGTGTTACCCTGCAAGCCTAAATTACTCATAAGGGGGAAAAAACTAAGCAACTCACTGAGACTTTTGAGTGAATATATGCAAACAGACTGTATTGCTTGGCTATGAAATCCAGCATATATTTTTGCTTTACTGAACAGTATATCATTCTGATAAAAGACAATTAATACATTTTTAAACAAGTTGATTTGCATACTGTATAAGCCTTATTTTTCAACACAAATTGATTTGATTCTTATTAGATACATACATTGATTTTGATTTCTAGATTAATAAAAGCGAATTTCAACTCCTTTGCAAAGATTGTAGTATCCTACTCTGTTTAATAATTGGGTTCAAATTAGTAGAATTTGTTTCAGAGTAGTTCGGTTTATCTAGTTTTTGAAAGAAATCTCTATGTATGCATCTCTTTCATTTTTCTTGGATATTGTCTACTATTTATTAGAGATGTATTAACAAAATTCCCCTACTGCATAAAACATACTACAGTATCCATCTTGAACTTTTTGTAACAGAAAGCAGGAGACAGGAAATAAACTGAATGAACAGGAAAGAGATAGACAACAGAGAGAAAGGCTCAAAAACAAACAAACAAAAGAAAAAAAGGAAAAAATGCATAAAATTACTGATGGAGACCAAGGAAATGGAGATAGCTTATAGAGAATGTAGAAGTAAGATTCCTTTAAACTTAAAAAGGTAGGAGTAAGAGAAATGCTTTAATTATATGACGCTCTACATTAGTACAAACAGCATAACTGAAATATTAAATATCCTCCCTCAAAAATTATGATTATATTTTGTAGTGTAAACATCTGTTTATGAGTGATACATTGAAAGAGTTAAAAAAGCAGTTCAAGAATCTTTTCAAGCTGTGGCCTTCAGAAGAGCCTGCATGAATTTGATTTTCTAGAAGCCTTATTATCCTGTGGAATGAATATTCTTCAAGGATTAAGATAGATAAAGGACAAATCTAACAATAGGAAAAAAACCCTGAGGAATCCTGGGAATTTTAATATGATGTAACACACCACTTTTTATGTTACAACTATTATTCTAGAAAAAAAAGGAGATTTGCAAAAGGAAAGAAAAATGTTCTGCATAAAAAAAGATAAAAGTAGAGTCCAACACCTGGACTGGAGATATTCTAAGCTACTCCAAGACATAGATTTTGCTTTTGCAACAGCCAGAGTCCAAAATCAAGCTATGATTTGGCAATAAACTCAAGCTCTGTGTGGCCATATTTCTCCTGTTGATACTTATACTTTCCAGAAGGTAGGATATTTATACTCTTGGCTTCCCATATGGAGATCGTATGTACAATAGTCATAGTTTCACTCAATTTCTTTTCTAACTAAATAGAAGAACAGCTGATGCAGGAGAGGAGATAGTGGGTGTGGAGTAGTGAATTCTTGGAAAGATAAGGACTCTACATATTTCTGATTCCAGATTGTAAACAGACTTTTAAAGCTATTTCCAAATTACCACTTGATTCCGCTCCTGAGAGAAGTGTTATTCGTGCATTATACATTGCATAATATGCACAGTTTTCAAGAGATCCAAAATTATTCAGTTTGTAAGAGACAGAGATAATAAAGAGGCTTCTGTGATTTAGGCACTCTTTCTATTTTAGTAATACAAAACCTTTTCATTGCCGTGGGCAATGGCATAAAGGGTCTTCAGTTTGGGAAGATGTTTACTAAATATTGCATTCCACCTTTTTTTTGTGAACTTCAAACAACCTACAGTACATGAGGATCTTCTCTCATATAATGCTCATAACAACAACCTATTGAGAAGGTTGAGTTAAAAACATGACCTTGTTTGTTAAACTTATGATTTAAACAGCAAGATGCCTAAGCTCATCCACTGAACTCCATGGTTGAATGGGAAGTTGAATCTCAAAAATTGAAGGTTTTTTTTTTTAAATTGTAAATAAGCCTCTCCTAGAACTAAGTTTCTTTCTTATTTGTCTTAGCCCGAAATTGGTGGAAAATTATGCCTCTATTCATTGGTAGCTCAGGGCTGTATTCCAACCCTACAATTTCAAAGCCCCCTGACAGCTTAGAGAAGAGGTTGCTTGGCTGCACTGCACAACCTGAAAAAAATCTTTCAGAAATTGTAGTAAGGTTATCCATCTTTTTATATTGCAAGGTTTTTTTTCTGTAAGGGTAGCATTTATAATCTTAGCTTTAGCTGTTTTAGGTAAGAGGTTTATTTTTAAAAGCTTTGCCCCCCAAACCTGTAGTTTACTAGTAAACCATGGTTTATTAAATCTATAATGGGTATGTTGAGATTTGTCATAGTCAGTGTCCGTTTATCTATTCAATGGGATTACAATAGTGTAGTTGAGGGTAGGATGTATAATATCTTTATGTGTCAAGAGTATCCCCATCATCTGGAATATTAACTTTATTTACTAGGCTCTACTATAACACAAGGGACGTGATGGCTCAGTGGTTAAGCTTGAGCTTGTCAATCAGGAAGGTCAGTAGTTTGGTGGTTCGAATCCCTAGTACTGCATAATGGAGTGAGCTCCCATTACTTATCCCAGCTTCTGCCAACCTAGCAGTTTGAAAGCATGTACAAATTCAAGTAGAAAAATAGGAACCTTTGGTGGGAAGGTAACAGCGTTCCCTGCACCTTTGGCATTTAGTCATGCTGGCCACAGGACCAGGGAGACATCTTCAGACAGTGCTGGCTCTTCGGCTTTGAAATGGAGATGAGCACCACCCCCTAGTGTCGGGAATGACTAGCACATACCTTTACTTTACTATACCACAACAGTTTCTGACTTCATTGTGAAGATTTTTTTTTCTTTATATTATGTTAGAGTTAGATCTTTATTTTTCATGATAGAAAGTTCAATACTAACTGGAGAAAATAACGAACTAAATCTGGAATTCATATTGATGTGCCATCAGCATTCATATGCAGTACTTCAGTGGAAACAACAAGAAAAGGGAGACGAAGCAGAAACAAGAGTAAATAAAGAGACAATATGGGATTGTTTCACTGACAAGGCTTAGACTTAGTGATGGAAGAGCATGGGAATATCAAAGGGGATGGGATGAGCACAACTATATTTGTTTGGTGTTGCTTAGACTTTGTGACTGTAAAAGGTCTTTATACTGCTGTTCCACATAATAAGCATTTGTCCATTGGGGAAAATATGTTTCCAAAATAAAAGATTTCCATTTGAGGCCAGGGAGGAGGGGGAGCCATACTCAGATACTTCATGAAAAATGGGCACTTCACCCCATCCTTCTCTTGTCATACCCCCAGGAGTTTGAAAAAGTAGTAAACATATTTATAGACTAAATTGTAGTTAATAAAAATAGAAAAAAATAGGTTTGGTATTATTGGTTTTGCAATGGCCTGTTCTAACCCTGAAGGAAGACGCTGGAAATTGGTTTAAAAAGGCACATAAATCTTAGCTCTTTTTTATCTTATTGATTAACTTTACTAAGCTCAGTTTTTAAGTTATTGTGTAAATGAGAAAGTGGCAACAAATTCTGGGCAACAAAATTTGGGTGTAGAGAGTACAGAATAAAAAAGCAGAATGGCAAATCAAACGTTTGAGAAGGATTAGAATGCAAGCTCAGTATTTTCCACTGAACAGAAGTTCTGGGAAATGTAAAATATGAGAGAGAATGAGGTGTGGTGCCTAGAAGTAAGACATGTATGAAACAATCATAAATATAGCATGAGCAATTCTGCTTTAACATCCTCCTAAGCTTCCTGTCACATATTTCTTTTTAATTATTTAAATAGGAAGCAAAGTCTTTAAAAGCTTTTGCACTGATAGTGCTTTCAGCATGAAATCTAGGTCTTCGACACCCAGAAATTTTTAATTTATAAATACTATCCCTTTTGGTGAAAGTAAAAAAAATGTAAGTAAGTGTCTCATGAGCAATATTAGTCTTTGATGTTTGAATGTTAGATTTCAGTGAAAGTGTGGAAAGATTCTTGTATTACTAAGCAACAATAGAAAAACATAGCCATGTTGTGCTTTGTGATATAATTGCTCTGACATATTATTTTTGATGGGCTTGTCTAAAGCTCTTCTTTCTTTATAAGGCAACTTGAAAGATAAGAACAGATGCTAGTTCTAAATGTATTACTATTAGCAAGCATGAAGATAAACCAGGAGGGAAAAGATGTGCTACTAAAGTAGTATCACAAGCAAATCCCAATGTAACACTAATGGCAAATTGTCTAGAGATGTGTTAAGAAATCATATGTAGAGGATAACACAAAAAGATATAAAAGTGCTAATTTCTTGCAGTAGTGGCTAACAAAATAGAAGCCTGAGATGGAAGCAGCATTGCTTGCTCTATATCAGGCATGTTCAACCTGTGGCACAGGGTCACATGCAGTTCTGGACAGGTAATGACACAGCCCTGCAATATTGTAAACTTTTAACATTATTATGAGATTTTACATTATAAAAGTATATTATATATTGTATATGAAGCCCAAGACTATTTCTCTTCATTCAATATGGTCCAGACAAGCCAAAAGGTTGGACGCCCATGTTCCAGATGTTTTGTGGGGCCCAAAGGGGAGTATACTTTTCGTCCTTTAATATGGACAATCAAGATATTTCAGCTTATGAGTTGAGGGTTGGGAGGCTGGACTGCAGTGGTTCTGCTCCTTAGATGAAAAGAATTTACCACAATTCCTTCAGGGCTTTCCCATATATTTTTCAAAAGGCCTCCATGAAGTTATGGGAAAGGTCAACTATTATTTAGATACAGTATGATCAGTAAACTGGTGGTACCCAGTTGTACTCTAAACCACACAGAACATGCTATTAATGTCTTGACCCAGTGCATGGCTCCTAAGAGTCATAAACTGCTGAATCGGGGTGGGTTCCGGCTTCTGTTACTGCTGGTTTACTTAGGGATGCACTTCATGCACACTTGATGCATGCTACACACGCAGGCACAGTAGTAAAAAACAAGATGGCAGAGCCTATGGCACTGCTGATAGAACCAGTTTGGGGGCATGGCCGGCCAAGTTACTACCTACTTTCGCAAACCAGTTCAAACCGGTAGGAACCCATCTCTGGGTTGAATGGGGAAAAACAAGTTGAACCTGAATCAAACCAAGATGAATTTGCCATTTGTGCATCAATGTTCTCTGTCAGAGAACATGTGAGCCACTGTTTCTCTTGATGGGCAAGCACTACCTAGGAAGGAACAAATCTATGACTTGACTCCTAGACCCTTAGCTACTTCTAGCTGAACTGCTAGGTGAGGAGACCATTTGCCTAACTTTAGCTATTGTATCTGGCAGACCTTGCTAAAGTAACTCATACTATTATCATGATTACCTTGGACTAGTGCAACATGCTCTACATGAGGCTTTCTCTGAAGACCTTGTGGAAGCTGCAGCTGATACTAAATCCAGCAAGCCACCTATTAACTGAAACTTGGCACTGATAATGTGTTACACCTCTGCTCCAAGCAATGCTTTGGGTTCCAATAAGCTTCTGGGTGTAATTCAATGTACTGCATTTGACCTCTGCTACATGGCTTAGCACCTGAATACTAGCAGATCCAGCTTCTTCTGTAGTACTTGTACTAGGATACTCCAGTACATGTAACTCCACCTCCATGGAATGGCTGAGCTGCAGAGATACTACTTTTCATTAGCAATGACTGCTCTTTAAAATAACCTCCTGATGAATATTGGGCTGACACCCATCTTCCTTCAGGCAAATACTCAAAATGATGATCTTCCACACCACATTTGTAGACTGATTTGCAGTATCTAGTCTGAATGAATGAATGAGTTATTGAGGTATTATTGTGGATCAGTATGTTGAATTTGTAATCTTGTCTCTTAGTATGGAAATTTTATGTATTTTAATTTATTTTTTTTAGCATGGATGCTTTATGTCTTAAAGATTGGGCTAGCTATTATTCCATGTTCAAACACAATTCTGATGAACAAAACTAATTTGTAATCATATTTATCGCTTGGACAGTAACTCTCTCAGAGTCAACAATATATACTTCATTAGATATATCAGATTTGTCTTACAAATTGGCTTTGAATAGGGCATTTAGTCCAATATAACTTTACCTACATAAAAAGATCTTCCTCCCCAACCATTAAAAGATAGGAAGGATAAAGACATGGAATTTTTTGCTCTGGCACTCTTCACTATTTTGGGGAAATAATTCAAACACAGACTTATTTGGCTTAGCTTCAGGTGAAATCTGACTGGTAGCTTTTGTTTTGGATATTATTTTTTTCTTTGACTGTGGGTTCTTATATTTTCTTATTTTAACAGATGGTTTACAATAAATTATTACATTCAGCATCATGAAAACACAGGCTTGATAAAAATAAACAAATAAACAAACTACAATATAACTCCCAGTTCCACTTGGATCTTTACAATATGGTAATTAAATACTAAACTGATAAGGCACTGAGTATTAAAATGCCTAACAAAACTAAACAAATAAGCTATGTTTCTTTGTTTTTCCTTGAAAATGTTTAGCATCTTATCCAAGAAGAACTGAAAAAGCTTCTTGGATGAGGATCAAAACATCTTCAAGGAAAAACAGAAAGTCCAGTTGCCTGTTGAAAATAATCAGAAGAAAGAAAATACTACCTTTTGCTAAAGTAGGTTTAGAAACCCCATTTTTATAAATATTTTAGTTACAATTAGTTATATACTATCTGTATCTAATGCTTTCTCCAGTTCCTTATATGATTAAATATAAAATCCAATATAATAAATCTTGAGTAGAGTCCTACTGATAATAATATACTTCTTTAGTTCTGCTGAAATTAGTGGTCAAATTAGTGATGACTAACATTGAAAGTGATAAAAGTATGACTAATTTCCTTTGATCCCAACTCAGTAATTTGCAGCAATTAAAGTTTATTGAAGCATCGGATTTCTTAGGAAAATCAAATAGTTCCAAAGACTGCTTTTATAGTACTGTTTAACAACTTATACACAGTACGTTGTTTTAGCTGCTTAGGAGAACACGCAACATTAAAGTCTAGAATTTAAACTTCACTGCTTTAAATGATTTGTGACTTAGCATCTTCTTTTTTAAAAAAAATTACATAAATTATAACTTAAATAACTGTTGGCACTTAATTCATAGTTGAATTAAGCTCCTCTTGATGACAACTAACTCTGCTTCTAAACAAGAGATTATCCTTTTCCGCCACATAGTCTCGTATGAAATATGTAAGCAATGGAAAAACAAGGCTGTTTTAGCAATAACAGTACTTCATTTTTGTCACTACTGTTTTTAAAAGTAATCATACCCAGTATAATGAGTTTTCTTGCTTTCTTTTTGTTAGTTCTTTATATGGCCAAAGATACATTTTGGCAACACTGAAACTAGATCATAAACTTTATATGCTTAGGTAGGAATGCTCCTGATTTAGTGCATGGCATTCCATTAGCAAATCCACCAACTCCTTTGGTGACATGAAGCAGTCATTGTTAATACTTTAATAATAAAAAGTAAGGGGCTTGCTATATATAAGATCAAAGGCATGATCAATTGCCATTGAGAATCTGAGCATAGTTCCATAGGGGGCAAAACCGCAGTTCATTTTTAGAATGACTGGATTTTTCAAAGTCTCCTCTTTCTTTGCAGTTAATTCCAAAATGAATTAGATACTCCCTTTTCTTCTTGCTGATTTGATTCACTCCTCACAATAGGGCAACCATAGATATCAGATACTATCTATTACAGTGATAGCGAAACTTTTGCTTATGGCGTGCCACAATTGTGTGTGTGCCCACACCAATTCAATCCTCCCCACCCAGCTGTGCATGTGTGTGCGATCCCTCCTAGCACATGAGTGCACAACCCCTCCCCAGGCTTGGGGAGCTTTCCTGAAGCCTGGGGAGGGTGAAAATGGCCTCCCCCAACCCCCTGGAGGCCCTCTGGAAGCCGAAAACAGATCATTCCCGAATTTCCAGTTGGCCTGTTGGGCCTGTTTTTCACCCTCCCCATCCCCCAGAGGCTTTCCTGAAGTCTGGGGAGGCTAAAAACAGCCTCCCCCGGCCCTCCAGAAGGCCAAAAAATCAATTGGAAGCTGATGGCTGACATGCCAGCAAATTTGGCTCTGTGTGCCACCTGTGGCGCACATGCCATAGGTTTGCCATCAGGAGTCTATTAGAATGATCAAATTTGAATACCAACACCGTGCCAAGAAGCAGGATAAGGAGCTAATATTGCAAAGGCCTTAATGTGGACTTAATTTTCCAACTTTTTTGTTATGCATCTTGACTAAAAGATTTATAGAAGACAAATGAATACCAAATTGTTTTGGTGTATCTCACTTGTTGCAACAACATGTCACCATAAAGGTAGTCCTCGATTTATAACCACAATTGAGCCAGAAATTTCCCTTGCTGAGAAAGACAGCTGTTACATGAGTTTTGCTCCATTTTACAACCTTTCTTGACACAGTTGTTAAGTGAATCCCAGCCGTTGTTAAATAAGTAACATGGTTCTTAAGTGAATCTGGCTTCCCCCATTTGCCTTTTGCAACAAAGGCAATCACATGACCATGGGACACGCAACCATCATAAATACGAACCAGTTGCCAAGTGTCTGAATATTAATAACGTAACCATGGGGATGCTGCCATGGTCATAAGTGTGAAAAATGGTCCGAAGTCACTTTTTCCAGTGCTGTTGTAACCTAAAGAGTTATTAGTCTTAAGAGCCACGGTGGCGCAGTGGTTAGAGTGCAGTACTGCAGGCTACTTCTGCTGACTGTTAGCTGTCTACAATTTGGCAGTTCAAATCTCACCAGGCTCAAGGTTGACTCAGCCTTCCATCCTTCCAGGGTGGGTAAAATGAGGACCCAGATTGTTGGGGGGCAATATTCTAACTCTGTAAATCACTTAGAGAGGGCTGTAAAAGCACTATGAAGCAGTATATAAGCCTAAGTGCTATTGCTATTCAAATGTGCAGAAATAGGCAGTTTTAAGTTGAGGACTGTCAGTACTGTACTACAGTTCACCAGCAAAAGAAGCAGAAGACCATGTCCGTTAGTGTGAATTGACAAAGACTCTCAGCCTTTGCCTGGGGTCAACTGGCTTTAACACCAGGAGTTAAAACTTATCTGTTTTATCATTCAGACTCTTTAGCATAAAAATCCCCTTCTTTTGGAAGCATTTTAAAGGACTTTCAAAGACTTATTAATAAAGGGCAAACTACACATTACATGTTGTTCCACTATTCAAAAGCTACCTTTCATAAAAAACAATAATACTAAAACTGGCATACTACATTGCTTTACTGCATTAGTGAGTATTGTATAGTTTGTCCCAAGGGCAAAATGCAAAGGGCATATTATTTCAGTACCCCTTGTCTCAGGGACATACAAAGAGAATTTGTTCTTCCTAAGCCAGAGCTCAGTTATTCAGAACAAAACACTCCAAGAAAGAGTTCAGTCTTGAGAAAGGCAGAGCGTGCCAGCATATAAACCTCTCTTAGCAATGAAAGTTGTTCCATTAAACTACAGCTCTGCAGTGGGGAACGGGGCTGAGTGCTCGCAACAGTTATATGAAAAACAAGTCAATGCAGGTTAGTAATTAACCTATTAAAAAGGATATATCCGCTTAAATAGCAATCATCATACTGCCTAATACACAAAGCACATTTACAATGCAACCATAAATCAAAGGATAGAAACAACATCTGTAGATATTAAAGAGGCATTCACTTTAAACAACAATCGGCTTTACAATTACTAAAGATAGTTTTTACTTTCTGTTCTAATAACATCTGGTTCAGCTCCTGTCCCAAGAAAGGAGCTTGACCGAATGATAATTGTTCTAAGGCAGGGGTGTCAAAGTCAATTTCATTGATGGCTGCATCAGGGTTGTGTTTGACCTTGGGGAGCTGGGGTGGGCGTGGCCAGAGTGGGCATAGCCTGCTCTATGTCAGTCATGTCAGGGGCACCTGTGGCAGCCAGAGTGCTGTGCCAGTGAAAACAGATTCCCGAGGTCCATTTCTGGCGGTGTCCTGCAACCCTCTGCTAGTGAAAATGGAGCTCCATTTTCACTGGCAGAGGTTGAGGAGGCCATTGCAGCCAGAAACAGAGCTCAGGAGGCTGTTTTCATTGGCAGAGGCACTGCAGGCCCTAATTGTTTCCAGGGTGACCATGGGGGGGCTGGATCTAAGCATCCCACAAGCCGGATATGGCTTCTAGGCCTTGAGTTTGACAATCCTGTTCTAAGCTATAGTTTCCTTGTTTCAATTTTAGTTCCTGGCACTGAAGCAAAATGGGGCTAACTATATGTGTAGTCATAGGAAACAATTATCAGCAAATTCTCCCTTTTCAATTACTGAAAGTTTTGACTTTTTGCTATGTAAGATACTGGTTTTGATAGCAAACACAAATAAGCAGAACAAGAAAGACCTACAATATGATCTTAGCATGCCAATTCCTAGGTCTGTGATGGCAAACCTATGGCACGCGTGCCCGAAGTGGCACACAGAGCCATGTTGCCTGGCACACACTGTGTTGCCCATTCCTCTTCTGGGTTGCTGGCACACATGCTTGCACGATGATCAGCTGGCCTTCGTGTGTGTAGCAGTGCCAGAAACTAGAAGAGGTGGTCTTCCGTTTTCTGGCATGCTCATCGGCCAGCTGATCATCATGCGTGCATACACGCCAGTATCCAGAAAACTAGCTGGCCATTGCACATGTATGCACTGGAAACTGGGAGTTCATTTTCCAGCTCGCGCATGCCTCCTGGGCTTCTCTTCTTCTGGGTTGCATCCCAGATGACCGTGCGCAATCCCTTTTTGGCACTCAATGCCTAAAAGATTTGCCATCACTGCCCTAGGTAAACACAAAACAAAACTGTGTTTTCTGAGTCTTCCTTTTGTTTAGTATAGTATTTCAATCTTAAATCCAAAACACTGGCTATTAACTTAGGTGACTACTAAAATTATAAGCGATCTCATTTTCAGATATTTTTTTGAAAAAAAATCATCATATCAAACTACCATTAAACCTATATTTAACGTATACAACATTAAACATATACAACAACTGGACTCGTCCCATTCCACCCGACTTTTGTCTACTATTAAGTAATCCAGTATAGAATAAAATGTTTAAATCTTTTGACTTGTTATGCCATCCACAATTTACAGCTTCTGAATGATGACATCCTCCTGGTTAACAAGAAAAATAGGGCTCTAACAGCGAGTGCAATTTTTTAAAATGGGCTTTCCAGCTGTGATTCAGTGAAGTTGAACACTAAGTGGCAGTACTACAGAAGGAAAATTGTTCCAAGTTGTTGAGTTTCAAAGAAAGATCTTTCTTTTTATCTCTTTTCATTAAATAAACAATAGCGAACAGCTCTTTTTCAATTGCTTCATATTGGAAGTTAAGTAGTGGGTTTTATCTGCAGTCCTGAGTAAAACAGAATGCTTGAGAGAACTGTATTTTTTCCTGTTTTTTGGATTAGTCCTTTCTTATCAGGAACAGCTATAATGTAAGAGGCAGGTAAGTTTAGGGCAAAGGACGTGGGCAAATACAAAACAGAATAGGTGTTCTGTACATTTTGATATTTTTTGGACAATGGGAGGGGTTCTTAAACAAGTATATTTTTTCAGATGTACATGACAAAACTGTATTTCATATAGAATTATTACAGAAATGGAATGCAATCCTTAAAATTCCAATTCCATTACAAAGTTCACTGGGTAATTCTCTATTCGTCGTCTTCTGCCCAAATCTACCTTGGAATTTATTCTCATTGAAACAGAAAGTCTCTGTGTGCCAGGATAAGTGAGAGAATTATGTTTATGTAGATAAAGATGTTATTACATTCCAAGCACTGAAATTCCATCCTTCATACACATGAGGATGAGTAAGTGACTGGACATCCTTCAACATACCGATAACAGTTGTCTCTGCCACAGTCAATAGGAATAGATGAGAGTTAGTACTTGTGGACCAATCTTCTATACATCTTTGAAGAAAAACAATATAGTTGCTTTAAGACTGATGGAAATCATTTTTCATAACTAGTTCTCCATATTGGAGAAAGGATACAAGTTGTTACCTCCTTCTGGAAACTGCACTGAATTTACAAAAATTCCTGAAACACAATTCACAACTAACACATGGCAAGGTAAGATAGGTAAAGAGTAATTCAGGATTATTCATGTCACAGGGTTAGGTATTTGCTCCTCTCCTATGACTTCATCCTTAATCATTTAAATCAGAATATATAGATAATGAGGAGAGATCCATAATATGGCTGCTACTCATTTAACTCCCTCTCTTTTTCTGTCATACACAGATATAGATATAGACGCATAACAGGTGCAATAGTAAATACACTCAGTTACTGTCATCTGATTTTTCTCTCTTCTGAATAGTTTTCTAAGTATGGTACTACTATAGTACATAGCTAATATGTTCCAGTGCTTATGACCAGTGTTTAATAAATGGAAAAAATCGTGAAAATCCTGAATGCATATTTCTTACACATTAATTTTATTATATCAAACTTAAAGTAGCTTTAATGCTTTTCTAAGGCATAACATTTTCACATAGCAATATTTTCTGTTTTCCTTGTACCGAATATAACAAGTAGATCTATGTAAGAGAAAAAAAACCCCTCAAAACATATTATGGCAACTGGATTGACAGACTTCGTTTGTTGGATAAGGGAATGGATGAAAATTGGTCTCCTGGCCATCAATATGGCTCAAAGTCTGGAGTGCAACAACGAATCAAAGAACACTCCAAAATTCAAACAATGGTTGAATAAGAGCCAGATGCTTCTACACTTTTCTCCAGGATAGAAGTTCTTTCCTTGGTTGTTGTAGATGATGCAGATGATGAACTCTACCACACCACCAGTCACTCCATCTGTAAATTATTCCCAGCATGGTTTGAAGGCATCACATTTTCCTCACCATATTTTCATCCATATGCCCTGTAAACTCTGGAACACACAGAAGGCACCTTCAGACAAACATTGTTTAACCTCTGCCAGTCTGTCAGAACACACCATTTTTGCTTCAGATTGGCAAATCTGTGAGTTTAATACACCTTCCAGAATTCCCAGCATTTTATGAATTAGCAGACTTCCTTCACAGAAAGGGAAACCAACTTTCTCTCTTCTCACTTCTTCTGTGTCTGCTGCAGGATGGCTTGTGAAACATTCCTTCTCGTGAGTCAGAATGGAATGTATGCAAAAGGATTGATTATTTTTTTAAAATTAACAAATGCCTATACAGTAGGAAGTCTACAAAGATTTCTTTTCAAAGCACCACAGAGGAGTAGTAAGTTTCAAGGCTTTCCCTTGAGTTAGAGAAGTAATTGAAACTGATTTGGAAGTTGTGGTGTGACAGGCAGTCTCCCCAAGGAAGGAGCAACTACAGGGCAAACCTCTGGAATCAAATTTCATCTGTGGTCCAATTGAGGAAGGACCCCCTCCCCCAATTTTGCAGCACTGGTTAGAAATCAGGACTTTTAGAAGACTAAACAAGATCTGTTGTTAAAATTGTATGACAGGTAAAGGAAGTATTAAGCAGCTAAGGCACAGTACAATCTTTACATGAAATTACATTAGATTCCATTACATAGCATGGATTGCTAGTGCCAAATTGATATAATCTAGTATCTTTTCAATTACCCGCTATTATTCCTTTAATCATATTGCATACATATGAGATTTGGAACAGACTGAATTTTATAGTAGTAAAAGATCCATCCATCCATCCATCCATCCATCCATCCATCCATCAAATTTATATAGCTGCCCATCCCATAAAAAGTGATTCTGGAGATATATACACACTATATACAGTATACACAATTTATTTATTTATTTAGCATATGGTAAGTATATACAGTGTGTAGTATATACAGTGTGTAGGATTGAATGGTACTTATATATGTCTATATAAAGTATATCTACACATTGTATGACATTACATGTCAGAATTGGAATAAACCAAGGCACTAGTAATCTTTTAACAGTCTCTCTTTTTGTCAAGATTAAGCAGAATTATTCAATTGCAAACCTAATAGCAACAAAAACATAAATTTAAAATTGGATTGGAAAAATTGCCAATCAAACATCTTATTCTAAAAAAAAAAAGCAGAAATCAACATAATCTAACTTACAGTAAATATATTATCACCCTTAGCATTTGATGTCTGGAAAGATAATCATTTTTTTAAGGAAATGAGCTACGTTTAAAAATAAACATCACATTAAAAATAAACAATGTTTCAGATTCATATAGGTTGTCCCTACCTTTTTCAATTGGGCTTTTGAAAAAAAAGACTTTGGAATAATTATCATAGTGAAAGAGCTTAAGGTAGATGCTGGCTGGGGAATTCTGGGAGTTGAAGTCCGGACATCTTCAAGTTGCCAAGGTTGAGAAACACTGGCATAAGGCAAATGTTTGCTGCCTGGAAGTTACAGACAGAATGCATTGAAAGGTTTTCAATGATGCTGCTCTCCAGTAACTCAATGAGCTTCACTTCATTGGTTAGCTTATCTAAATAACTGTCATTCATAAGGGTACTTCATCTTTTTTTTGGTCAGGCCATATAGCTGAGCCATTGCCTTGATTTGTGCATGGATTTATAAATATCACACCAGTTCAATTTCTAAATATTTTTATCAACCCATAAATTAAAGATAACACAGGTACTTACTACTTGCTATCTATCAGGATAGCTTCTCTGCATACATTAAAACTCAGTTACTAGAAGTATAAATAAGTAATAGTTATCGATCCCAAAATGGCAATAACCTAAAAAAATGTATATCAAACAAAATTTTAAAAAGACTTTCGGAAAAAAAAACTGTTAATGTTCAAGGCAAGATGCTAATGGCAATTCTGGGAAAAAAGAATATACATGGTTGTAACACGTTGCTCTTTTAATCTTATAAAAAATTGAAGAAATAGAGCAATCAATAGTGTACAACAAAGCTGCCAAACATTTCATTCGTAATTTGGACATCCAGAAACAATCACTGTAATGTTTTCGAAAGCTCTGCATCTAGGTTATTTATACCAGATTCCAAAATAAATCTACTTGGAAGTAAGATCCAATGGCTTTGATTGAAATTCAAAAGAACCTGTCATGAACAATATCTACAGTGAAAGTCCTAAGGCATCTTACTGCTGGAGAAGTAATCTCCATGAAGCATGAGATCTACTTCTGAGTAAAAGTCCTTAGAATTAGTATTACCACTTTGTTAAAGCTCAATGTCAATCATTACTTCAATAAAAGTTAAGCTTTACAAGCCTCAACTGAAACACTGGCAGATGAGGAAAACAATTCCAAGGAATCTTACACTGCAGTTGTAAACATTCTGATTGTATTCACAAAGTAAGACAAAGCTGTAAGTTTATGCACACATTCTTGAAACGTTAATTATTTATTTTGGTCATACCTAAAGTACAGGTAGTCCTCAACTTACAACCACAGCTGAGCCCAAAATTTATGTTGCTAAGTGAGAAATTTGTTGAGTGAGTTTTGGCCCATTTTATGACTTTTCTTATCACATTTGTTAAGAGAATTACTGAAGTTGTTTAGTTAGTAACATGGGTTGTTAAGTGAATCTGGATTCCCCCATTGACTTTTCTTGTCAGAAGGTTGCAAAAGGGGATCACATGACCTGGGACTGTCATAACTATGAACCACTTGTCAAGCATCTGAATGTAAACCACATGATCACAGGGGTGTTGCAACCGTCATAAGTGTGAAAACAGTCATAGGGTCACTTTTTTCAGTGCCATTGTAACTTTTAACGGTCACTAAATGAACTGTTGTAAGTCAAGGACTATTTGTAGTCCTCAATTTAGGGCCGCAATGGAGCCCAAAATTTCTGTTGCTAAGCAAGACCGTTGTTCAGTGACAGTTGCCCCAATTTACAATCCTGTAAATTGCCACGGTTGTTAAGGGAATCACTGCAGTTATTAAGCTAGTATTACGGATGTTAAATTAATCTGGCTTCCCCATTGACTTTGCTTATCAGAAGATCAGATGATACTGCAAGCATAATAAATATAAGCTAGTTGCCAAGTGTCTGAATTTTGATCACATGACCATGGGGAAAGTGGTCATAAGTCACTTTTTTCAGTGCCACTGCAATTTTAAATAATCATTAAACAAACTGTTGTACATTAAGGACTACCTGTAGTATATTTGAAGTTCGTCTACTGTAAGCACACTGAGGGTCACACGTGTTCTTCCCCTATTCACCCCCCCTCCCAAACATTCTGAACTGGTATCACATAATTATATTTTGCAGGTCTTACTGACACCACAGTGCAATGTTTTTTTTCTGTAGCATCTTGCTTATGCTTCCTTAGTTACAGAGCAGTAAGTAGTCAGAACTTGAGGATTCATTGCTACCAGCCCTTAATCAAACAAATATGAATTTAGGCTGCATTTACAAATATTACCATTCACTTTTACATAGAGTGCCTTAGTATCAAGGTATAAGAAACATATGGCTGTGATTAAGAAATTGGTTATGCAACAAGCAATTTTACTCTATATGAGAATGCTTAACTTCAGCCAATGGATGTTCGTATATTATGTTTTCAGGATAGCCTAGTTGAGCAACCTGATTCTTAAGTAGCTAGAATGGCACAATCCTCCAATAGGATTAAAACTGTATTATGGGAAAAAGGAATCCAGATCTATCTTGTGATAGTAAGTGCCCATTAGTAAGAACCCACAAATGAAATGAATCAGATGCACACATCAAAAAAAGGATTGAAAGGATGCCACACTGAGTGTTTTGAAGTCCTGCTTTCTCATAGCTAATAGAGACTTATATGTGGCCATCCTCTCTTTTTCATGCACAATTCCTGAAGAAAGGACTGTTGAAGATTTATAGAGACCACTGAGGAAAATCCTGTACACAGAGGATTAACTGATAAAACACAATGAATATTTCCTCTTATCTTGAGTGGAAGCAGTAAACAGCCAATGTCAAAGATAAGGCAGTGGATGTTTTTATCATCACACCCTCCATAAGCACTTAATAATTTGCTGAAAGCATTTTCATATACTCTTCCATCTAGCAAAGTGGACAAAAATGACAAATAACTTTATGGCCCTGGAATTTCAGCTATGGTAACTGGCGTGCCTGAAATTCCAGGAAAGGTTGCGTTTCAACAAGTGTATCTTTCCATTTACTTACTGAGCCTCACTGAGTAGAGTAGATGCATAATTCTACACTGTAGCCAAAAAAATTGTTTCCTATTACATTCCATTTATAACCTTTGGCAGTGTATCATACCTATGTGGTTAGCCATGCCTATTGCTGCTACTAAACAACCCTCTTCTCACTCCATAAGGATTTCACATTGTCCAACTCCATTAAAAAAAAACACAGAGAGAAAAATGAAGGAAAGCTTTTTCACGGTTCCTGTGTTTGTACTATATGTGAATACTTGATGTTCTGAGTCCATGTTGGAAGGCATCTGAAGTCCCATAGCCAGCTCTGAAGAAAAGATAAATCATTTCTGGAAATGGCTTTATTTTCAAACAAAGTTCATCAATTCCCATTCGATTTAAATACACAATGTATCTTAATCTAGTTGATTAAAATCTATACAGTTTTGTGCCACCAAAAGGGCCCAACCTACCCAAAGTCTTTGGAAGTTCAACAATTGATGGCAGACTTCCCAGGTATTTTTGCAAATAGCTGGCACTCAAAGATATATTGCTTCTAAGCATGGAGGTTCCCTTAAGTAGTTATCATAAATGGAATATAACTTTTAAAAAGTTTAGCAGAATAAGTCTAGTCTTCTTCCCCCAAATATCACAAGGAAAATCTATCACCATGTGAAAGTATACAAGCAGACTTTTTCAACTCACTTTCTCCACAACATTCTCCAATTGGCCTTGTTAGTTGGAAAGGGCAACATTTGTTACCCCAAAATACCAAAGGCTCCAAGGTAGGGATAGCTTGGGGTTCAGGATCACAGTACCTCTAAGGCTTCATCAGCACATCTTCCCACCCTAAATTATCATGGGTTGGCCCTTAGGTGAAGATTGAGCATCCCAAACATCTGAATTCATTTCTTGCTCAATTTTAAGTCCAATTTCTATTCAACCTGTGTTAAACACATTATTGGCTAACATGCATTCCAGCCCCCAGAGAGGTTTGAACCTGCATCGCTTGTTCAGATAAATGGAGATGTCTTCTACTAATGTAAAGGGATTGTCTAATTGCTTTTGGAAAAATAGCCTTGAATAAGAGCCTGCCTGCTTTATTTCACCTGGCCCTGGTGTGGGGTTTTTTTTGGGGGGGGGGGGATCACCTTAAAGTGTGAACTAGGTCCCGGCT
The DNA here is from genome assembly GCF_009769535.1 of Thamnophis elegans. Taxonomy (NCBI): domain Eukaryota; kingdom Metazoa; phylum Chordata; class Lepidosauria; order Squamata; family Natricidae; genus Thamnophis; species Thamnophis elegans. The sequence continues at coordinate 94,307,245 of NC_045541.1, read as the reverse complement.
GATATTTCAAAGCCCAGAAATCCTCTTTCAATGAACGTAAAATCCAGCAGATCATACCAAAACGAAGCAGGGATTTTCTATTCTGGATCTGAAGCCGGCTTAATCTCTGTAAGCAAACAGGTCGGGGCACAAGGGAGTTAATTTACTCAAACACGGGGCAGAAGGGGTTTCCTGGCGCCTCCAATCAGGGCCAGCAGAGGGCCTCCTTTCCCACCGAAAACAAAGTCGCATGACAAAAACTCCGGCTACCGATCCAGCGTGTAAGGTCTGGCCGGCGGCGGGATTCGTAGGCTGGGGCTCCTGGGCCGTCCCAACTACGTAGCACCAGGACCGTCGCGCCCCGAAGCCGCCCGCTCGCGGCAACTCCCAAAGCAAGAGCGGGAAAGCCCAGCCAGGTAGTCGCCAGCCACCCACGAACCCGCTTCCTGACGGCTCTTCCCACGCTGCAACCCCCGCTCGCTTCTCTCCTCCTCGCCAGAGAGACTTCCTCGGACATGATGCCCCCCACCCAACGACCCCTTTCCTTTGCCCGGCATCCAGGCTTAAGGGAACGCCGCCTCTGGGGGCGCTGGGGGGGGGAGCGCGCGGGAAGGAAGCGAGAGGTCCGGCTGAGAAAGTTGAAGAGGACGAGCGGAGCAAGAGGGTGAGAGAGGAGCACAACAGGCTGGGCAAAGGCGGCAGAGCGAGCGAGGGAGCGAAGCTGCCAAGCACAGGGGCGCCTGCCAAGATACCTGGTGCCGAGCAGGTGCCTGGTGCCCAGACACGAGTGTCTGGCGGGGTAAGAAACAAACAAACAAAAAAAGCGGCGACCGAGTCGCCCGCCCACCCTGCCGTCCGCCTCTGGAGAGCGGGACGGGGGCGGGGGCTTCCCTTTCTGCCCCCTTCCAGCGCCCTTACCTGGAAGTGCAGCTCCCCGAACTTAGCCAGCCTTCCTTGCGAGGAAGGCTTTTTCCCGCCAGAGCCTGATCCAACTGCTAGGAGCGCCCTGGGCAGCCTGTGCCAACCGAATCTCGGGCCAATCGCCCTGCTGGGGCTCAGCCTAAACTGACGGAGAAGTTCTTTCTTCCCGGCGGGGCCTGCCTTTCTCTTCCTCGCCCCCACCCCCCAACTCCTTGGGCCTCTCTGGCTCGGGCAGCCGCGCCGTCCCAGCCCTCCCAAGGCTGCTGGGATGACTCCCCCGGGAGGCTCCGACAGGGCTGCTCCGAGCCAACTTCTCCGCGCCTCCGCCTCTCCCTCGCCCCTACCTTGCCGTCCACACAAAGCCTGCTGGGGTCCCCTCCGGAGAGTCACATCGTCTCCCAGCCGTCCAGTCCCTCTAGCCGCCTCCTGCAGCTCCAGGAACACCGGAGGAGGCAAGCGGCTCAAATGTCTCATCAAAGCTTTATGAAGGGTGGGAGGCAACGGAGTTGTTGGGAGCCTCTGATCTCTTTTCTCTCCCTTCCTTCCCCCCCCCCCGGCTGTCGTAGGAGCCTGGCTGTGCCCCCACACCACCGCCCCCTCCTCCTCCCTCCCTCCTCGCGTTTGCTTCCTCTCACTCAGGAATTATTTAGATCTCCATTTGGGTTGCTATTGGTCAAGCCGCTTCCAAACGGGCACCAGCACCGGGTGGCCCCCCGGTTTAAAGGAACCGCACTGCCTACTCCGCCCGCTCCCCGCTCCCCCCTCCCCAGTCCGCCGCAACTGCACGGAAAACTCCGGCGTCTTTGCAAGCAACCCCTTTCGCTTCCCGGAAACTTGGTTTTCCGTTCGCTCCCTGCTTAGATCGGCCCAACCTCTCAAAAGGGAGGCCTCTCAAAGACGCCGGCAAATATGCTCGGACTTGCGTCCGGATCCACTTTCCTCCATCCTGGGTGCCCCTTCCTCTACGACCGGGAAGCAAGAAATTAAATTTACCGCGGGGAGGGGTGGTGGAGGCTGAAAGACACCCGCGCTAAGTTCTGTTAAGAGTCCTCTCCCCCCAAATTTCAGCGTGGTAAGAAGGCGGCGAGATCTAGTGCAAGTCTGCCCGGGTGACCCACGGCGGGGAGAAAGCGTCGTTTTCGCGGAACAGGTTGGGTGCTAACGGATAAATCGGAGCAGGGAAAACAAGGAAGCCCGAAATAAAGGGTCCCCCCCCCCCCGCGGCTGGTGGTTTCTTAAGTTGCGGGCTCTGGATCCCGGACCAGGGGGTGAGGGGTGGCTTGGTGGCGACTTGAACCGCTAGCAATCTCTTAAAGCCGGAGCAGATTAGTTTTCTACTTGTTAGTACATTAAACAAACCAGATCCATTTAAATATAGCTCTCTGACTGACCTCTCCGTCGTCTGCCTATTAAGAATGCAATCAAGATAATAACAAGCATGGTTTATTAATGAAGGGTCCGGATAACGTTACGAGTCACTTTCGAAGAGAACACGCAGCGGGCAAACGTGCCCAGTCCCGCCGCTCGGCGGAATTTTCTCGCAGACATAACAAAACAGTCGGGAGAGAATCAACCCCAAACTCACCTTTGCGCTCGCTCGCTCTTTCCCCCTCTTTTAGGCGCCTAGCCGCGAAAGACAGCGCCGAGAGCTGGCATGGGAGACGCCTGGATGGCAACCTCCGGCTTGGGTGGTGGAGTTGGTTGGAAAAGAAAAACAGCATTTAAAACGCCAAAGAAGGGGCTTGAAATCAAAACTCCCCACCTTCTTGCCCAAACCTCTTTCGCGAGGCGTCCTCATCCCTTTCCTCCCCGTTTCCCAGCACCCCCGTTCCGCTTGCGCCGCAAATGCCGCTTAAATTATTGATAGTGGAAATTGCGTGATGGTGGTGGTGGAGGAAGTCATTGTGGCGTCCCCCGATGGAGTAGCTCCGTTTGATCGCGCTGGAGAGGGAGAGGTTTCATGCTCGCTCGCTAGAGTGAGCTACGCTCGGATCCACAACTCTCCCAGCCGTGAATGGAGGCTGTACGGGAAATCCACACGAGTGCGCCGCTTTGACGTGGATGTCAGATGATTCCCCCGCCTGCCTGTAAACGAGACACCCCTGCGTAGCTCACGAGCAATCAGATTTCCTCCACGCCACTGATCTCTCGCGCGTAGCAATAAATAAATGAATAAATAAATAAATAAATGAGGCGGCGGCGCGGCGGCGGCGGCAGCAGCCTGGGTTCCCCGCCTTTGCACGTGTCTTCTACCGCGGTTCTCGCTTCGCTTGTTTTTGGGCTTCCCCCTTAAACGCCGGGAGAAGAGGGTTTCCCTGTCGCGCAGGGATGTTTTTAAAAGAACTTTGAGGCCTGAACTTGATTTAAGAAGCTTTTGCTTGGTGTTTTTTTCCCCCCCAAAGTTGCTAAAGATTTATTTTAGGCTGAAAACTTTAAATTAGAATTCTTTATTGGCCAAGTGTGATTGGACACACAAGGAATTTGTCTTTGGTGCATATGCTCTCAGTGTACATAAGGAGAATAAAAATACATTCATCAAGAATAAAAAAAATACAACACTTAGCGATAGTCAAGGTTACTAATAAGCTTTAATAAATCAAAAATAAATAAAAGCATTAGATGCTTCTCAACCTTGGCAAGGTGTGGACTTCCAACTCCCAGAATTTCCTCAACCAGCATGCTGGCTGGAGAATTCTAGGATTTGGTCCACACATTTCCAAATTTAACATGGTGCTGACTTAGAAAAAGCTTCCAAACCGTATTGCCTGTTGAACTAAAACACATCTGTTAGTTTTGGACTTAGAAGGAGCTGGATACATAGGCTCAACACTTTCGAAATCTTTTTGTCTGGCAATCCCTCAAATCTTCAAGGAAATGAGGACAAAAAGATGCCTTTTAGATTTAAGGAGGATGAAAGGCAACTATCAGTGTCTGACAGATTTCTCCCCTTCACTTCCCCATATTTTTTGTTTCTTTAAAAATAAAAAAAAATGTGGTTGGAAACATGATGGTGGGATTTGAGGCTGAGTCACATATTCACAGGACAACAAAGCACAGGATATCTGGTATGACATGAGAAGGCTCCCCTAGAAAATGGAATGGAACTTGAATTAAGTTAAGAAGATCTGAACAACCAAGCACACATGACTTTTCTTAATTCTTTTCTGTCATAAGGAAATTCGGGGATTATTGGGCAACTCATTAGTACATGGCTAATATTTGCATGGCATGTTGAATTACAAGATAGCTATTTTATTAGCTTAGCATGGGGTCCAAGCAGGGGTTTTGTTCCTAAAATTAATGTGTTCTGCATCTTAGAAAATGAGATTGACGGAGCAAACAAAATTGATCGGCCAGCACTGTGCCAAAGAGATAATGGTGGATTAACTAGTATGCTAATGATGAGTATGTCATTACCAACTATTGACTGAAGAGATTGACTTCAAGCTTAAACATCTTGATAGGAGTTAAAGAGAGTCACCCATCAGACATTGCAACACATCCATCTTGCAGCTTACTTATACCTTCTTGCTATAAGTATTTTACTATTCTTATCTCAAAATCTCTCTCTCTCTCTCTCTCTCTCTCTCTCTCTGTGTGTGTGTGTGTGTGTGTGTGTGTCTCTCTCTCTCTCTTTCCCTCTCTCCATGTGTATGGAGATTGACACAAGGAGTCATATGACTTTTCCTTTCCAATGAAATGGTGTATTAAAATATCATCTATTTGTTTTCCGTGTGTATGACTATAGCCCATCCAACTTAATTTACATCCTTCTCCAACTTGGCTGCTTCTAGATTGATGGGGCTATACTTTTCTTCCAGACCAGTGGAGAAGAATTTGGAGACTGGACAGAGAATTCTAGAGTCTTCATACCAGAATTCTTCCAAGCCTTTTTTTCAGTACTCCTTTTAATTGGAAAGCAGAAGGAGCAGACGGGGTTATTTGATATGTTAAATGTATTACACTTTGAGAGATAATCTTTTCTTGTTATCATCCATCATTTTTGCCCACCTCCAGTGATTTTAAAAGGATATAATTTCAAGAAAAAGCTACTATGAGTTAAAAATTATTCCCCACCCATCATTACTTTTTATGTGCATAGAAAATGCTATCTGGAATTATTACTTTTTTTTTACAAAAAAGAAAAGACAAAATGAGAAACTTTTTCTCACTAGCTTTCTAACCATCTGTTTAGTTAATGTGATTTGATCCCAGCCTGATTTTCTGAGAAGAAAAGGTCAAGGAAAAAAAGGGGCTGTATTTCCATTTCTTCTTATTGTCAGGAAATCTAAATTAATCCTGATTATACAAATGGGAATGATGTCAATGAACTTGGATTTTTTACAAGAGAATTTTATTCTATTAATATTTTTTAATTGGCTGAGTTCAGTTCTAATATTATTTGTCACATTTTACATGTAATTGCATATGTATATGTTTCCTAGCTACATGCCTTCTGCTAATGTCCCCACCCCCCCCCGCTGGCATCCCCCTCCCCCCTCCCCAATAAAAGCTATTGGAAATTACTAATTCAGTTATGTGCAAAAACAAATAGCATATTTTTTAAAAAAAAATCTATCCTGCCTTTTTAAATTACAATTTGCTAGTAGTGGAAATATAGTGCATATGATCTGGATACAATCCACACTTTTGAAAATATTCAATATTTTAGAAGGAAAAAAAACAATTTTATGATTCACTGTTGGGTTATGTATCACAAAATCAGTTCACCTGCCATTGCAATTCAGTAAAACAATACAGCTAGAACAGTGATGGGTTTCCAATTTTTTTACTACCGGTTCGCTCGTGTGCGCACACATGCACCTTCTGCACAGAAGCATCTGGGCAGGTGGGCGGAGCCTCCCCCACCACTACTACCGGTTTGCCCGAGCCCAGCCGAGCCAAACCAGGAGCAACTCACCTCTGAGCTAGAAAAGTATAGAAGTGATCCTGGTGTCACGCATTGGGCTTAATGTGAGCAGAATAACAAATAACATTGGTTTGTATTAGGCTACAATTTGGATTGTCTCATGCCAAAGGCAAACTCTTTGATTTTGGGTTAGTACATTCTTGAAACTTGTGTAAACCCTTGTTTCTGAGTAGTGTGATTTGTGAACTCAGTCACTGGGATTTCCCCCCCCCCCACAAATCATAATTAAAAGAAAGCATTGCATGTTCCTAAATCTTGGTGAAAGGAATTTAAGTAATAATTCATTCCTTTGTGTTGTTGAAAATCCATAATTAGGTTCAGTAGAGCTGTGATTAAACTCTAATCAATCAACCAAAATGAAAAAAAAATGAGTGAAGATTATTTCAAAAATTGTCATTAGATCTTAATAATGGGCTTCTTATATCAAGTCAAGACTTAACTTACTCCAGCATCTTTCTTACAGATGTTTTAAGGGTAACCAGAAGCAGGAGATGGTAATAAAACCCTCTTCTATTTTTTATTCCCTCACAACTGATATAGGGGAACATGGTGCTTCCAAATTAGAAGTATATGATAGCCCTTGATAAACTTGCACAAGTGGTCCTCAATTTAAAACAGTTCATTTAGTGTCCATTCAGAGTTGCAATGGCACTGAAAAAAGTGACTTTTGTTTACAACCTTTGAGGCATCCCCATGATCATGCGATCAAAATTCAGATTCTTGGCAACCGGTTCATAGTTATGATCATTGCTATATCCCAAGGTCATGTGATCACTTTTTGCAAACTTCTGACAAGCAAAGTCAACCAGGATTCACTTAACAACCAGTTTGCTAACTTATCAAATACTGTGATTCACGTAATAACTATGGCAAGAAAGGTCGTTAAATGGGACAAAACTCACTTAACAAAATAAATTTTGGGCTCACCTGTGGTCATAGGTCGAGGACTTCCTGCATTCTGTTTATTTATGCAGTCCTTCTTAAAGCCATTTGGTTGGTAGCCACCACCATCTCAAATGATAATAATAATTTGAGGGTTATGCCCTGGGTTATGCTGGATTATGCACTGTGTGAATAAGGACTTTCTTTTGACTATTCTGAATCTGCTTCCAATGTGGGTCATTTGTGTTTTGAGAAAGTTAGTAAACTTTTCTCTAACTATTCTTTTTACAGCATGTCATGCATGATCCTTCTTGGTAATGTATATACAATTATTATTAATGCTATGCCCTATTGTGCTATTTATTGTTGCATTAGATCCAGCTATTGCATATCTAAAGCTTTTAGTCTCTGTTATTTTTCTTCTTCATTGGTATTGTGCTAGACTGGGCTTTTGTAATCTCATTTTTCAAAATTTCCCAAGCTTCTTGAGTTGTTTTCCCCTTGAGGATTCTCATCAATGGAATTCTTCCCAAGCTCTCTCTAAGTTTATTGAAATTAGCTCTCTTAAAGTCCAAGACTGTAGTTTGACTTTGTTCTACTACTTGTGTTTGCATAATGCTGAATTCCAATATTGCATGGTCACTTGCCCCCAGGGTTCCTGTGGCTTCAACACCTTCTATCATTTCCTCTCTGTTAGTGAGAATTAAGTCCAATATGGCTGATCCCCTTGTTCCCTTCTCTATTTTTTGGGAAACAAAGTTGTCTGCTAGGTTTGTTAGGAACCTGTTGGATCTTCCACTTGGTGCAGAGTTTGTTTCCCAGTTGATGTCAGGGTAGTTAAAATCCCCCATTATTATTGTGGCGTGCTTCTTACATACCTTAGTTTGTTGACTAGCAAAAAGTTCATCTACTTCCTCTGCTTGGTTGGGTGGCCTGTAGTATAGACCTATGGTAATGTCATTCCCCTCACCAACCTTTAATAATGACCCAAATGCATTCAAGATAGTTCTCATCATTGTTGTGCTCTATTTCTGTAGAGATGTAGTTATTTCCTATATATAGTCCAAACCCACCTCCTCTTTTATTTGGTCTATTTCTTTTAAATAATTTAAATCCTTATAGCTGTATGTTCCATTTGTGAGTTTCATCCCACCAAGTTTCTGTAATAGCAACAATATCGTATCTGCCCTCATTTACTTGAATTTCTAATTCACCCTGTTTATTCCTCATACTCTGTGCATTGGTGTATAGACATTTCAAATCAGCAACTTGGTTGTTAAGCGAAGTAGTCACTAGTGAAACCGCAACTGTGCTAATGAGCTTTCTTCAGTTTTCCTTTGCTTACCATCATAACAGCGAGCAGTCGCTAAACAAAATAGTCACTAAGGGGAATCCTCTTTTGATCTATATGTGTGATCTCTAAGGTTTCTTTTGTGACTTGATGGCACAGTATCAGTTTTTGATTAGGGGAATATTTTTTGTTACCCTTAAAGAATCATGAATATAATTCCCTTTCCATAAAGTCCCCCCCTCCTCCTCCACCTCCTCCCTATAGTTTAGTATTCAGAAATTCTAAAAGCGTGGTTGTGGGAATCCTTATATCTATCAAAGAAAGGTAAGCATTTTGTTTACTGTAGGAAATTGGGAACATGCTCCCTGTCTAGAGACTTATTAAATAACAGAGTCAAAACACAATACTGGCTTTGCATAGCAATAAGATGATACCCATATACCCAAAGTAAACTCTTTTACTTTGCAGTTGTTAAGCAAGTGGTGGTAATTGCTCAAATTTAATGCCAGGTTAATAAACTGACATCATTTGCATAAACTTGTACCTGTTCTGTTCTGACTTTGGCATTTGAGATGTTGCCCTTATGAAAGACACGACATAAGGCCAAATCTAATGTCCAAAATCCTGATTCAGGCTCCTTTTCTAAATACTTTGGGAGTTCATTAGTGAATTAAAATCTGGATGTATATCAAAACATTCATGAAATGCTTCACATTGGTAAAATCCAGAAAGCTGAAAGTTAATACAGTTAAACACAACAGTCCCTGATATCACCAGTTATTTTCAACAACTGATATTCAAGATGTTATCAAAAGAACAGTGCTTACTTAGGTATATCTTCCTTGCAGGATGTTACATGGTTGCATTGCTAGCAGTGGTGTGTTTCAAATTTTTTTAGAACCTATTCTATATTTGTGGCCTGTTTTGTGGGAGTGGCTTGGCGGTCATGTGACCAGGTGGGAGTGGCTTGGCAGTCATGTGACTGGGTGGCAATGGCCAAGTTAGAAAATGTGGTGAAACTCTCTTAACAATGCTCTTGCTTAGCAACCAAAATTTTGGGTTCAATTGTGATCATAAGTTCCCTTCCTTCCTTCCTTCCTTCCTTCCTTCCTTCCTTCCTTCCTTCCTTCCTTCCTTCCTTCTTTTTTCTCTCTCTCCAACTTTCTTTCTTTCTCTTTCTCTTTCTCTTTCTCTTTCTCTTTCTCTTTCTCTTTCTCTTTCTCTTTCTTTCTCTCTCTCTCTCTCTCTCTCTTACAACACACACACACACACACACACACACATACACACACACACACCATTTCCCTCATGTCTTCCACTGTCAGCTCTCAAAGAGAAGGAAGGACTCCTGCCTTGAGAAGGGGTTGGACTAGATTACTTTGATGTTCCCTTGCATCCCTCTATGTTCTCTGTCCCATTTAGCCACAAACATCCCCATTCACTTTAAAGTTGGTCGCAAACTCCACTCACCCTGCGCGCCCCCTGGTCCCACCTAAGGAGGCGAGCTGTGGGGCAGGGGAAAGGGGGGAGTCTGTGGCTCCACGTCTCTTGATCTTCTTCCCTGCCTCAGTTCCATGGGCAAGAGGTGCTGCTGCTGAGGTATCGCAGCGGTGGCGTCAGTGGCAGTGGTGGCGGGGGAGTTGGAGTGCTGCCTGCTGAGCAGCATGACCCACAGCTAGCCCAGGAGCAGTAGCCACCATCGCCAGCCGCCCTGCACTGTTTGCTACCACTTAGGCTGGAGGGCAGGCACACAGAGGGGCATGGTGGCAGCTATGGCAGCTGAGCGGGGGCAGCGATTCGGATCCTGAATTAGAGCTGAGGGAAGGAAGGAATGAAGGAGGCTACATGCTCCTTTATGTCAGCTACGCGACCTTATTTCATTCTCTGCTGCCCGAATGAGTGAAGTAGGGGAGACAGAGAATGAAAGGAGGTCATGTAGCCAAGGGCAGATGAGTCTGCAGCTTCCTTCTTTCACACATTTGGGCAATGGGGGGGGGCTTTCTCGCACACCTTCGGAGAAAGAAAGAAGGCATGTGAGAAAGCCCCCCTGCCTCTCAGAGGCGGGGCTATTGGTGAGCCAGCCAATCAGTGAGCGGCGGGTGGGGAAAGCATGGTGCAGATGGGCGGGGCAACCGAGAGGCGACCAGACAGGCAGGGGGAGCAAGCGAGGGTGGCAGGCGGGAGGGAGCGTTCCAATACTGTGCCACCGGACAAATGTACACTAAAAGGTACACTAAATTTCACGAATGGGTTCTAGCGTACCGGTGCGAACTGGCTGAAACCCACCCGATTGCTAGCATGTGTAAAATTAAATTAAAACTGCATAGATTTTAACAGATTGCACACAATTTGTTATATTAGTTAAAATATTTTTAGCTCAGTGGGATTTCTAAGCAAACCTCCACAGGCTAAAGTGGCAACATTATTGAGATATTGAAAGTCCTGTTTTATTGGTTGAAATGGATCTTAATATACATTGTTTGAGAGTGCATCAATAGTATTTCTGCATAAACCTAATAGCAATTTTTTAATTAGTGGTCAGAAGTTAAGCAGTAAGATAAAGTCTTTGCTATTAAATACATGGTGTCTCTGACAAAAATCATTAAAATTTTCCACTCAGGCGTTTCGTGACCTGTACCAATAATCACTGCAGCACATGTACATGTTTTGCAAACTAGCACATATGCATCAATTTGTTTCATTTCACAATTGTTTATTCTGGGAATTCCTGAGATTTGGTAGGTGGTGTGAAACCAAACTTCTGAGATTTTTCTTGGCATCGAGTACACATTTTAAAATACATATATTTGTATCTATAAGACTTTGCCTTATAGACATGTAATATATTAGCAAACAGATTGATGCTTGCATTTTTTTTCTCTAGATCTACTTCATTGTAACATTCTGGGAAAGCCAATTAATTAATATAGTATAGACTTTTGATTTCCTAAACCATACTGTGGTGCTATGAAAAAGGTCTATGAAATGGAATGCAGCTGCAATAGATACAGATTTTTCAACTGAGAACCAAGAGGAATGTTTATACAAGATTAATTTACTCCAGGAAATAGTGACTCCGATAATGTTAGGAATCCTTTCAGCTTCATCCATGTGTGGCAGACTTACACCTCATGCCTTTGCACTCTTGCACTCATACCTCAGAGGAATTGGAATTAATTTCACTGGTGTTACTAGATTACTTACAGGCGCTTTGGGTGGCATTAAAAAGCAAGTGTCTAGTAAGACAACCAAGTGTCTGGTGTCCAGAACCTTTGAGAGGATTGCATCCTTTCATTTTGGAGACATGATAGCAGTGTTCCAATATTTGAGGGGCTGTCACAGAGAGGAGTGGAGTCAACCTATTTTACAAAGCACCTGAAGGCCAGACAAGGAATAATGGATGGAAACTGATCGAGGAGAGATTCAATCTAAAATAAGGAAAAAAATTCTGACAGTGAGAACAATCAACCAATGGAACAGCTTTGCCTTCAGAAATTGTTGGTGCTTCATCACTGGTGGCTTTCAAGAAGAGACCGGACTGCCACTTGTCAGAAATAGTTTGGTGCAGTTTGGATGAGGTGATCTACAAGGCTCCTTCCAACTCTGTTATTATTCTGTTAAGTGGAAGGAGCAATTCTAATCATAGATTATAGCTGCAGTAGAAAGTAAGTATACCACCAGGAGAAAAGAGCCAAATGCAGCTGAAGATGCTGTGTAACAAAGGAAAACAAAACACCTTTCCTTTTTAGACACTTTCCTTTCTAAAATTGAATCTAAAATTTGCTTGGTGAAAGATTATTGCATGAGTATGTAGAATTATTGAGTGAATATACTGTATATAATAGTGTTGAAATTCAATTTTTTTTACTAATGGTTCTTTGGGCATGGCCTGGTGGGCATGGCAGGGGAAGAATACTGCAAAATCCCCATTCCCTCCCCATTCCTGGAGCCAGCCAGAGGTGGTATTTGCCAGTTCTCCGAACTACTCAAAATTTCTGCTACCGGTTCTCCAGAACCTGTTAGAACCTGCTGAATTTCACCCCTGGTATATAGTTACAGAGTGAATCTTCTCTGATTGAATCAAGAAGCTTCCTGTTTTGAGAGGAGAAAAGCGCAAGGAATGATTTTTGTCTTGCCTTCCTAATATTTCCATACACCCACTTCCTCCGATCCCTCTGGTGTGACACTCCACCTGTACCATTCTCCCCCAATCAGGTCAATTTTCCAAAAAGCGCTGGCTGAAGTCCCAAACATCTCGTTTCCCAGTGGGGACAAAGTGGTTTATAACTCTATGAGGGTTCAGGTGGATCCTGCAACTTCTTCCCTCTCCAAAAATTTCAATTGGAATTGCAGGCCCTTGAGACAAATAGGCAAGTAGAAAGATATAGTAGAAGTTCTCCATGCATTTCCCTCACTCAGTACTTCTGAGTGTTGGAAGAACAATGAGACTATATTTGGGTTTTTAGAATATGAGTATCAGGGCACTGCTAAAAATTAAATACCCAAATGGAAACTAATTCAAACCACATTACTCTTTTGCGCCAATACATAAGGCTTGTGGTCAGAGGCTTGCTTTTTGTTGCTACGTATATGGCGAAGGGTTTCCTTGATTCTTTGGTATGCTATCATTCATTTCATTGATTACTTAACACAGGCAAGTGCATTAATTTAAAAATCTATGTGCCTATTAGAAGTGGTCTTGAAGATTTTGTAGTCCAATCCTCTGCCCAAGGGGAGACCCTATACCAGTGATGGCTAACCATCCTGCCTGGTCATGTGGTCTTGCTAGCCTTTGCGTGCACATGGGAGAGCCAAAACCTGGTTTCCGGCATGGGCGGTTGCCTGACAAACAGCTGGCCATTACGCAAGCGCGCAATGGAAACCTGGAAATTTGGGTGCCAGTGTGTTCATGCGCGCCAGAATGCTTCTTTTCCAGGTTTCAGAGCTCCCACCCATGCGAAGGCCAGCTGACCTGCACACGTGTGAACATGAATGCGGAAGAGGAGCCAGCGAGGCCATGCGTCCCACACGGGATGGCTCTGTGTGCTGCTTCCGGCACGCATGCCATAGATTCACCACCATGACCCTATGCCATTCTGAACAAATGGCTGTTTAGTCTCTTCTTTAAAATCTTCAATGTTGGAACATTCACAACTCCTGAAGGCAAGCCATCCTGCTGATTAACTGTTCTCTCTGTCAGGAAATTTCTCCTGAGTTGGATCTCTCATTGATAAGTTTTAATCTGTTACTTCTTGTCCTGCTCACAGGAGCTTTGGAGGATGGGCTGTCCCCTTCTATGTGAGAGCCTCTGAAATATTGAGGCAGTGGCTAAACCAGGATTACCTGTAATATCAAACAGAGGCCCATCCATGACAGAGCTCCATGAACATTTGGGCCCCATTGCCTGGGGAAGAGCTATCTCTTCACTGCCTTCTGAAACACAATTAGGGCTACCTGATGGTGCTTTCAGGAGTCTTTCTACCCCTCTGTGGACTTCACTTATTAAAGGCAAAATATCATTGGAGGAGCATCAGGCATGCACACATGCTGCTTGCACAAATGGAACATGTGTGCATGTGCTCACCCGCTGCTTGTGCAAGTGAGGATGCACACAGGCTCTCCTGCTGTTTCTGTGGCCTGGTTTCGAATGGCTCATGGCCCAGTAGTGGGCTATAGCCCAGAGATTGGGGAACCCTGAGTTCAATGTCTAGCTCACCACATTTGAGTGCAACCATCTAGATGACCACTGGATGGCAGCAAATAGATAGATTTTGATACATCCCTTTGCTGGCCATCTAGAGATTTTCCAGATTTTTGCAGCTCAGCTGTGGTAGCTCTATGGTTTGAACATCCTACACTTTATTAGACTTGCCTAGCATGCCAAAAGTTTGCATTTATGTTGTGCTTTTGCCTTGAGGTTTAGAATGCCTCCTCACATCCTTCCAGACATGAACCATAATTTGATGTATTAATAGAACATATGCTTTGCAGCATTTCAATCTTAAATTTAAAATATTATGGATCTGAGGATGAGAAATTCTCCCTCGTCCAAGAGCATAGCTTACTGTTGCCATTTAGATAAGAAAGACTGTGTGTGTTAAATTAATCCCAAAATGTATCTCAGATTTAAATCTTTGTGAAATCTTTATCTGGTCAATTGGTAAACCATGAAAAAGGTAATACTACTAATTTTACTATTATATTACATTTTTATCCCAGAAAGACAGCTTTTTTTCTTTTTTTTCAAATATCTTTCTGTATTAGATAGGTTTGGGAACAGGTTATTAGGACAGTGGTTGACAAGATAACTTTGGAAATGTGTTGTTTTGTTTGTTAAATGTATGTTTTTATCTTACATCTCTACATTCTAAGGCATGTGAAACTGTTTAGAATTAGAAATCCTCCAATTTATTAATTTAACTTAGAATCCATAAATCCCAACAGATAAAGTTTGAAGAGCATTCCTGCAGAGGAAGGTGAATCAAAAGGAGTATTGTTTTAAAGATTCAACCCAGATGCAGCTATCAAGAAAGAAACAACACCCCTATCAAGGTTTACAAATTACCTCATATAAAAAGCCAAACTTAACTCCCCCATGCAATGATGGTTTTTTATTTAATTTATATACCACCAATCTCACTATCCATATGTTATCTAATGGGGTTATGAGACATTTGCCATAGGAAAAGCAACTTCCCCAAACACCAAGAACCCGACAATTTAAACCTGAGTTATCTTATCCACTGTTGGTCTTGATTGTGTTACAATTCCTTCCTGTACAGTGAATCTGACAGATAAGGAGGGATCTATATACATTTTCCTGGCTATAAATTTAATTGAAAGCAGTGGAAATTAAATGTTGGTTAATTTTCTCAATGAGATAAAGTTCTTTTAATTGCTGGGGGTATGCCTCAAAAGGGTATCTTAAGCAGTTAGTAGAAGTACCTATAAACCCCCCATCCTGGGCCTAATGTTTGGGAAGCCAGGCTCTGCCTGTCACAAGCCAGGACAAAGGGTGAGTGATGGAGGAGTAACACCTCCTTAAAAAATCTTGGTCCAGCTGCCCCAGCTGGTAGCACCTTGTAAGGGTCCCTTTCCAGGGTTACAGGAGAAGATGGTCAATGGTTTTGAAGGCAGAAGAGGGCTTTACGCCCCAACGGCAGATAAAGCAGCAGAACCATTTTCTAGGAGAAGGGAAACTCTGATTATACACCTCCACTGCCTTGTGGCTATATCCACTACTGGAAAAGACTTCAGGAGTCAACCTTGAGGCAAAATCCAGAGCTGGAGTGCTGGAAGCAGTGCGTAACTGTGTACAACCATGTTCTGATAACTCCTGCGATGCAGCTTGAACCAGTCGTATTGGCTCTGCCGTTCCATTGGACTATTTCAGTGATGTGAAGACAGGAGATCTGCTGACTGGGTAACAATCTATCCTCCATATTAATCTACCCAGCCCTCATGCTGGAGAGGACACTCCAGCTTTGACCTCTTTCCAGAGCATGATACCATGGTCTTTTGAGACTGAAGGATGCCAACGAGAAGTAGCTATTTACCTCTGAAAACATCTGAAGCACCACCCTAAAATGGGCTCTGGGCTGGTACATCCACCAAACTCATGGATGTTGTTCACCTCTATCCTGAAGTATGGCCGCATGGCCACTGCTCCTATCCCATACATGCCTCTCAAAGCTTACTGTGTCACTCCTGGCCAACTCCTAAGCTACCATTTGTTTGTACATATGCTCAAATTAAACAGAGTGCTTTAAAACAGGGTTAGGTGGGAAATTATTCTCTTATTTCACTTCAATGATACCCAGATATATTGCAGAAGAGATCCATCTCTTGACCAAAACAAGACTTTGATCCAATAGCCCAAGTAAGATATGGAACCTTTGCCTTCCACAGACTTGCCAAACTATAATACCCAGCAGCTCCAAACTAGCCAGACAATGAAGAATGATGCTGGAAGCATTCAGTTTTCTAAAACGCTTTTCTATTAGTATTTGTAAAATAACATATTGAATTCTGGGGTGGGGGTTGTAATCATTTACCAGCTCTGCCCACATTTGCATCAGAGTGTTAGAAGTGTTGAAACCAGTCTAATTTGCATCTTACTAACATTTAGTTCATTAGGCATTATGCATTTAATAATTGTGTTATTAGAGCCTAAATTAAATACCAAGCAAAGGAAAATATTTAACAGGTGTGATTGTGATTGTGATTGTGTGTGTGTGTGTGTGTGTGTGTGAGTGTGTGTTAAAGAAAGCTTGTGAGAATATGGGTGAAGACCTCAGCTTCAGCAGCTGCACTGCTACTTGAAATGAGCCAATGGGCTGCTGGATAACTGTTGGTATTTATTGCAAACCAGCAAAAGGCTCTGACTCATAAAAATGCAGATGATTTGATATTCAGAAGCCTTGAAGACTCATAAATCACCAGAGATTGGATTGCCAAAAATGCTGTCTTCACAGATCGGTGAAAGATGTTTCCCCTTCCTACTATTTCTAAATTATTAGCTTTTTATTTTCCCAGCAATTACATTAGGGGTAAAGCTTAACAGTATTCCATAGGAACAGAGTCAAGGGTTATCTAAACCATTATCCTGTTCCTATCAAGTACAGCAGCAAGCCTTGCTTAATGTCAGAATCAGGACTAGAAAAGCGAATATAATCTCATGGTGAGATATTATCCAAGATAAGCCAAATAAGCTTGGCACCCAATGGGAAAAAATACCCTACAGCCATGCCTGTTCATCCTAGCCAAGTAATGCCAATGGAATCAATACAAACAAGTAACATTGGCAATCTTTTTATAACCGCAAAATGATTTTTTTAAAATCTGAAGTAACATTTAAAGCCAGAATTAGAAGCCATCGTGGAAGTAGATCATTCAGCAGGGTCACATGATTCACTTCAGACAGTATATTATGAAGTGCCATATTATTAAGGGAGAGGGAAAGATGTGAATTTCTAAAAAGATTCTCTCAATGTAACTTTACAATAAAGTAGAGGTAGCTCATCTGGTTGTGATTCCTATCTGGTTTACCCCATAAGACTGACATCAATGTGTCAAGTATGAAAGAACAATTCATCTTCAAACCCCCGGTCTCCTTTTCAGCCTGAGAAACTAGGAAGGGTCTTCTTGGAGCCTCTTACCATACCCACTATCTAGCTGTGGACTATGTTGTCTCTTTTCTGACCAGTCCCTTGGTAGCATCTCTTTGCCCTGTCTCCCAAGGTCTCCCAAAGTCACATACCATAACAAAAGCCCTGCAACAGGTAAAAAGTAAGCATTAAAAATACTCAGCATGAAAAGAAGAACTGAGACCCTATAGCAATAGGATAGCAATAGCACTTAGGCTTCTGAACCATCCCATAGTGCTTTACAGCACTCTTTAGATTGTTTACAACATCAGCATATTGCCCCCAACAATCTGGGTCCTCATTTTACCGACCTCAGAAGCATGAAAGGCTGAGCTGCCAGGATCGAACTCTAGGTTATGGGCAAAGTTTGCCTACAATTCTAACCATTGTGCCACCAGGGCTCTGTACTTCAACTCTGACACGTTCTTGCCCAAACTTTCAAAGGATATGTTCACTTAACAAAATTAGGCACTTCTGGCATAGAAGAAATTCCCAATGTATTGAGTTGTATGGAATCATTGAAATGGCACTTTCTTAATGACTACGTTCCGATACATACCTGACAGCCACAATTAGATAATTATTTCATATATTATTAGTGTGCCTTTTATATTCTGGTTTTCTTATATTGCCATTCTAATGGTTATTGTGCTATGAAATGTATCCTGTAAGTAGGTGCTTTGGGCCTTGTTTGATAGCTAAAAATGAGTCACTAATCAAACAGATATATATTCTGCAAATATATAATTAAGTGTGCTATAGTTTGTTGACTGAGATATGTGTCTTCCAACCTTAGAATGGCATTAGTGATTTGGACAATTAGGTCACTTTATTCTGTCCTGTATAGCAATAGCAATAGCACTATATACCGCTTCACACAGGGGTGGGATTCAGCCGATTCAGACCAGTTTGGATGAATCATAGTTCCAGAAATTAGTTGGCCACACCCATCCGTCCCTGCTCTATTCCATCCTATATTTCCTTTATTTGAAGCCCAGCTGATTGGCACGGCAGAGCAGATTGCCGCATCTCAGCTGTTTTACTCACCGAGACTGCAGAAAAAGATAAGATTTAGTGCTGATTTCAAATGTAATGTGTATGTGCGCGTGGAGCGAACTGGTTGTTACACCAGTTGAAACCCATCACTGGCTTCACAGTAGTTTACATTCTTCTCTAAGTGGTTTACAGAGTCAGCATATTGTCCTCAACAATCTTGGTCCTCATTTTGCCGACCTCAGAAGGATGGAAGGCTGAGTCAACCTTGAGTATAGAATAGAAAAACCTATTGCAGAAATCATCTGCATTTGAATCTGTTACTTTTAGAGAGCTCATTCCCTGTTCCCAGTTAAACTCCATGGCCTATAGACTTAAGATATCTTGCAATGGACTTTCTGCAAATCAAAGGTATCAGAGAGCTTAGTAGCTCAACTCCAAATATCTTAACCTGGGTTGTACAATTGGGTCAACAATCATGCTCTGTTCCCTCAAGCTTCAACATTTGGGTTGATTAGTCTAGCAGTCTTTATTACAGTCTTCTGAAACATATTATACAGTTTTCCCATGTTATTATCACTAGAGCTCTTATATACAAACAGTTAGGAAAGTGCTAGCTACCTGCTGAGAAGAATGTGGAATTTTATCTGACACATAAGACTTTTATCTAGATGCATAACCATCTAGATATTCTGGTAACTCAATTAAAAGATAAATTATCACTCCCCAAATCAATGGGGAATGCTTGAGCATCCTGCCCAAGTTTCCTTCCAGACTTGGCTGCCACATATGACTAAGTTAAATTCCAGAATATTCTTCCTATAATTGCAGCGAGAATTTCTGATATCTTGAGGAGGGTCTACCACTCACATGCCCTACACTACAAAATTATCTTCATGTGGTTTGGTCCATTGGATAAAAAAAAGCGACACCCAGCTTCATAATTCTTTTGTGAGCACCCATGTAAGATTCCATACAAATCCTTGGTCAGAATAGACTCTGCCTTCCCATCCTGATTTCTTTGCAAGAATATTTTCCACTCCAACCATACAACTTCTTCATAGAAATGCTTTCTGTGGAATTTGAGTGCAGAAATGTGATTAACTCTTTGCTAAAATCAAAGTGAAGCATGAATTTGAGGAACCTTTTATAATCACAGAAAGCCTTTCCTTGTGCCTCATCTCATTGCCAGGCTAAGTTTTTTCAAAGCATGTAGTGCAAAGGTTCTCAAAGGATTGAAAGATTTGCCCCAAATGACAACAATTTAACAACCCTAGTAAACATTAACCATGGGATTCTGTGTCAATGAACTTTTTTTTTATTAGGTGCAACTTTGTCACTCAACATACCTCCTCTTTATCAGTTTTGTTTCTTAAGAACTGTACTTCTGGCCTGTTAATTTTTTTTAAAAAAAACACTCTTCCTCTTCCAGTCTTCAAAGCACTTTCTTTAGTGTGGAAAGTTATTCCTCATAACCTTTTGCCCATGATGCCATTAATCCTTACTACTAACTCATGGATTTCCCTTGAAATGTTTTTCTATATCTCTTTGAAATATGCCTAGGGCTAATGAGACTCTGTAGGTGAACTATTGTGGTAATACAACACTTGGGGAATGTTGATGGTTACACTTCTTTTCAAACTCCATTTGTTGGAAAGTCTGAGTCCTGCCCAGTTTGATAAAATTCCACCCCACCCCACCCAATTTTGCCTCGGTTCATGGAATGGTGTACTTTTTGACTATCCGTGTTCATAGCAAATTCTTAGAACTTCAGCAGATAGGTTGGCATTTATTGCCATGGATAAATTCCAGATAGGAACTTGTCAACCAATGAGCTCAAGACATCATTTTAACTCTGGCATCTTACCAAAATCAATAGCAGACGCATGAAAGGGCAATCATGTCCACTGTGGGCGTCTGCCAATTGTGTTTTGGACTTCTATAATAAACTAGCCAATCTAGGGGAACAGTTCCTTGCTTAGATTGGTTTCTATGTGTGCATTCTATATATGACACCCACATTTTTCTTAATCATCTTCATGACCCAGAAATAGTTAATGTCAACTTTATATGCATTTCTAAGATGCCCACACACTATATGTGATGCTTGGGTTCTCAGCCCCTTTTCAGATTTCTTTTTTCTGGTCCATCTAATTAGCTGTTATCAGCCCTGTAAATCATGCATTATTCATTAATTTCAAGGTGTAAATAGCTTCTGCTTTAAAAGGCAAGATGTGTCTAATTACCATTGTATAAATTTCTCTTCTTCCCAGTTGCAAATAAATAAATAATGGTAACAGATAAACAAAGTCCACCAGCCTTTGGTCTGATTATTGATAAATGAACAATTGTTTTAATAATTCTTGCATCATTAAAAAAGGGTTCTGAGTTCTAAACCAATCCATACACTACTAGGGGCATAAAATGGACTCCCACCACTCCCAAGGACTGGAGAAAACCTATGTTCTTCTTTTCCACAACTTACATGGTCAGGGAAAGGTCTAAAATGGCTAGCATATGAAAAAGATTGAGGCCTCATGACTAAGTTACTTAATCATTTGACTTGAATGTCAGAATAAATGAGACACCATAGGATATAGGTTAAGCACCCAGCTGGAGAAACTGTTCCTTAGTGCAACACTGAAGACAACACAGGGTTTCTCTCCCATGTTTGTATGTAAAGGTAGAAAGAAAGAAAGAAAGAAAGAAGCAGAAATGATTTAGTGGAATTTATAGATGCACTGTCCTACATGAGAGTCTCACTTTTCTTTTCTTGGCAAAGTTTCATCTCATTTCAGATATTTGACACAGTGTCTCTTTTATATGTCGTCTGATGCTGCCAACGTTTTTATAAGTTATTTCTTTTGGCACTTACTTCTGTTTGCAACTTCACAGGGTTGTAACTAGGAAAAAGTGGTTACTTCTTCAAAGGTAGAAATGACAAATATGTACAGTTATGAAATGTAGAAAATCTCCTTATAATGTACCTTTTAAATATATTGGACGTATTTGTTGGTAACACTTAGAGCTAATTACATTACTTTGTTGTATTACTTCAAATTGTTACAGTATACAAACTGGCTAGCTAATGTGTACATTTGAGAAGCATAGATGTCTGTAGAAGTGATGTCACAAAGCATATCTAAAAGGGGTGGAGCTTATGTCACAACACTGCAGCGATGCTGTTGTTATTCTGCTCTTTGCCACTATCCTCCAGGATGTTGCTAGTGAGAAACAAAAGAGTAAAGGATTCCCCTATGCCAGTGGTTCTCAACCTGTGGGTCGGGACCCCTTTGGAGGTCCAATGACCCTTTCACAGGAGTTGCCTAAGACCATTGGAAATCACATATATTTGGGAAAAATACAGAAAACATAAAACAATTTTATGGTTGGGGGTCACCACAACATGAGGAGTTGTATTAAAGGGTCGTGGCATTAGGAAGGTTGAGACCCATTGCCCTATGCAATTGTGTCTGATTCTAGGGGCAGTGCTCTTCTCCGTTTCTTAGCCGAAGGAGAGAAGCAGGAACCTGAAAATCAGTAAGCTTCTCAGAAATGTGGAATTAACTACAACTGACAAATTCAGGTTTATTGCTATGGAATACAGTGATCCTCATATACTTTTGTTTTAGGAAGCTCAGAATAATGTCATGCAGTTTCTCATTTATGCACTGAAAAAGTTTAGGATCAATTAACTTGAACAGTATAATTCTAAGTCATGCAAGCCCATTCTTAATACCCACTCCCTTTTTTTTCTTCCAGAGGCATCATGAGGCCTTTAAAATCGTAGCCGACAATGCACAATATAATGTTACATGCCTAACCCTTTGAGAGTTGATCCTGGAATCAGTGGGATCTGTTTTTCACCCAAATGGTGTCAATTAATGCAAACTGCCAGTTATGCTTTTTTGCACTCTTAAACCTTCTAGAAAACGTATTTGTTACTTCTCTCTTAGAGACATTTTAGCCAGATAGATGAACAGCCAAAGTAGGTTATCTGATGTTCATGCATGGAAAACACATGTCCAGGTGATTATATATGCACATACAAATGTGTGTGTGTGTGTATGTATATATAAAATTTACATAAGTATGGTGTGTGTGTGTGTATATGCATGTATATACACATTATAGGGAATTAGGGTGGAGCTGCTGGCAACCCGTACCACCAAAATAATGGTTTTTTTTTTTCTGAATCCAGAAAACTTGTGCTGACATTAGCAATCTTGTTTCTCTATTTCTATATAAACTCTGCAATCCCAGAAGAGAAAGTATCACAGATTCTCTATTTAAGTTTGAACAGCTTTATGGAAATCTTTGCTAGAAATATATTTTGTGTGCATTTCACAGGCTTGATTCGTGTATATCTGTTTATCATGTAAGGAAAACTTGCACAGGAACATAGTTACGCTCAGATACTATGTTAATGAGAAAACGTTTTTCTTCTACCCATATGTCCAGTCTACTCAGGAGAAGAATGTCTGAGGAAGGCTTCTAAAAACAACAAATATTTGTCTTTGTGTTCATGCAATTTGATGGAGAGGGAAAGAAATATGAATTAAGTCAGCCAGATGTTGAGATTGGATTTGAGATTTTTTATCCACCTATTGAACCTTCCCAAGGACCTGAGATAGGCAGATCTTATTGTTAAAGATATCATCGCAGGATATAAGTTGTTCCAAGTAAAGCTGCCTTTTGCAAATGACTAATGGTGATTTTTGTAAATGCTGATGGTTTCAAATGTTCAAAGTCCCAGAACACTTCTTCTTAATTTTCTACTACTATATTTTGTAGTCTCACCAGTTGTTGTTGTTGTTTTTGGCTTGCAGGTAGCGCAGTGGTTAGGGCGCAGTACTGCAGGCCACTTCAGCTGACTGTTATCTGCAGTTCAGCGGTTCTAATCTCACCGGCTCAAGGTTGACTCAGCCTTCCATCCTGGGTGAAATGAGGACCCAGACTGTGGGGGCGATATGCTGACTCTGTAAACAGCTTAGAGAGGGCTGAAAGCCCTATGAAGCGGTATATAACTCTAACTGCTATTGCTATTGCTATTTTTTACACATATTCAAATAAACTTGTGTTGCCACTTTGCCATGCCATAG
Source organism: Thamnophis elegans (assembly GCF_009769535.1). Lineage (NCBI taxonomy): Eukaryota > Metazoa > Chordata > Lepidosauria > Squamata > Natricidae > Thamnophis > Thamnophis elegans. Next base: position 94,284,001 of record NC_045541.1, on the reverse strand, counting down.
TTTGCAGTCAGTCCGGGTGACTTTCTTGCAGCACCTTACTAGGTGGCTCATTAGATTTGCTTCTGCTTCTTTGCAGAAATGGTATTTGCTATCTGTCGCTGCCTTCTTTGTGTGCATTTGTTCTTGAGGCTTGGTCTTATGCGGCCAGAATTAACCCCTCTGTATTTTTCTTCAGTTTTCCTGCTTTGAACCAGGTCTTGTTATCTGCTTTGCCTACTATTTTTCATGTACTGGCTATGTAATGCTTTTCCTTGTCATGTCTGATTTTTGTTCTTCATTTGGTATTTTTTGTAAGCTAGTCAGCAAGCCTTCACTTAAGCGCATCTTATTCATTGTCCTTCAAATATTCTTCCAATATCCTTTTTCTTCTTTGACTGTCTGGTGTACGTGTAAAATCCCTCACCCATCTATTTTCTTTGGTAAGTAGAGTCCATCAACATTGCTGTGTGGTTGAAGGGCACAATTAATTGTCATTATTTTTCTGGTCTTCCTAGCCAGGACTTTTAATTCTGCTTGAGTACAGTCCACTATCCCAACTGTGTTTTAAGGGCTGAAATTGCCCAGATGGTATTTCTTCCACTGAATGTGGACTTTAATATTTTCATTACTCTATGTATTCATTTCCAACCTCTTGACTAGTGTATCTTATAATATCAGCTTGAAGGATGCCCAGGTATTTGTAGTGAATGTCCTCATCCAGGTTGTTGATATTATTTCTACAGGGCATCTTGATTCCTTCAGTTTTCATTCTTTTTCTCCAGTTGCTGACGAAGAGGACACATTTGTGCAGTCCAAACTCCACTGCAATACCTTGGTTGTAAATATGGACAGGAGCAATTCTATTTCAGATGGTGTTTTCCCATACAACTTCAGATTGTCAATGTAAAGGAGAAAGGATAGCCTGTCAGATGTTTTTGAAGTTTGATTACCATGCCATGGTTCAGTATTGTTGACAGAAGAATCAATGCAATGACAAACAATAGTGGTGATAGTGAGTCTCCTTGAAAGATTTCTCTCTTGATATTAACCTCTTCCAGTCCATCATCATCATTGATCAGTAACTCTGTCTTCTTTTGTGCCATTGATCTTTGCACAAAGCTTCTGATGTTTATACTGACTCCTGTTATTTCTAGGCACTTGATTATCCAATCATGTAGCAAGGAATCAAGTACCTTCTTTGTAATCAATCCATGCTACATTTATATAGTTCTTTCTTCTCTTGAAGTTTTCCAAAATCATGTTGTCAACTAAGAGCCGATCTTTTATTCCTCTGGTGTTTGATCAGTTTCCTTTTTGCTCAGGTGGAAAGAACTTGTCTTCAACTAGATGGTGTTCAGCTATCACACCAGATAGCAATTAGAAATTTGTTGATAAGCAGGTAATTAGCCTCTTTTTTGGATTTTCATTACCAAGTAGGTTTCATGATGTGTTAACAAATCTTCAACTCCACCTCTTTGTAGGATGTTGTTAAATTTCTTGGCAATGAGTGTATGTAGGCTGGTCAGATGTTTCAATCAGAAACAATACAGTTCATCACCTGGTGCTGACTAATAATTGATTTTCCTTGTCTTTCCTTTTCTCCACCATTTCAGCTGTTGCTATGTTATTTCATTTCAGCTTATTTTTTATTCTTATTAACCACCATTATTCAAGTTACATTCTTTTATTTCTTCCAGTTGTCCCATAGCTGAACCCAGAACTGCAATGTTTCTTCTTTGTCAGGTGTTGACTACCATATTTTTCAAAGTATAAGACACACCTTAGTTTTTGGGGAGGAAAATAAGGGAAAAAATTCCGCCTACCAGGTATTTATCTGGCTAGTGTCCTTAGTCTGGTCAGCTTCAGCACATAAAGTATGTTTGCTGGTTATGAGCATGTGCACGGTTTTTATTCATGGTTTTTATAGGGACATGGCAGGAAAATGTGACACAGTTGTCTGGAACAGAATTATATGCCAGTAGAAACAAAGCCATCAGATCTGCAATATGACCCAGTGGGGTTGGTGGGGGAGAAGAAACATGAATAAAGAGCCTGTTCTGGAAATGGACTCATCACATATTTTGGGGGGCGGCGGGGGAACACACTTCTTTTTGTCCAGAAAGTGTATGGAAAAGCAAATTACTTCTGCTTTCTCTCTAAGTAGCACCAAAAGCAGCACATAAGCAAGTCCGCTTTTAAATGCAGTATATGAAAAGGGGTAGCTCCTAAAAGTATTCATTTAACTATTTTATACAGCAGGAGAACCCCTTGCAGACACATAAAAGAAGTTGGCAACTTTTATTAGTTTTTGCAGTTCTTCTGCAAAAGTACACAAGTACGCAGTGCAATTCTCATCTTGTAGAGCATTACAAAGAATTAGTTGTTTCTTCTATTGTTTATTGCTATGTCACAAGAGTATCGGCATATCATATGTAACAGATCCAACTTTGCTGCCATCATTTCTATAGCACTGTAGTAACATCCCTACCACATTGTGAACCTGTGTGGGTTTTGAAATGACATTGGGATTGCAACTCAAATTATCTTCATGTTAAAAAAAATTGGCTTCTCATTTGAAACCATTTATTTTAAGACAGACTTAAAATAGTTTTAAGACACATTTGCAATCTGTTATCATGAAGGCATATTTTGAAGTTATTACACTGGAAACTGCTTGTTGATGCACACTGATGTCAGTAGGGTGACTTGAATGTAATTTGTTTGTAAATGACAGCCAGAGATCAAGTCTGAACTACATCACATGTGAGAAAATGTCATAGAAAGTGAAGGGATTAGCAAAAGAAGAAGACAGGTCAGCATAATTCTTCTGTTTACCAAAAACTCCTGAACACCATAGCAGCCATGAGATATAAACAGAAAGGTATTTATATGCTGGTGACTGGTTAAAAAAATAGGAAGTAGAAAATAGATGATATAAGCCATAGAACTGTATTTTTTAATAGTTAATGAATTATCTACAATTGATAGGGAGAAATAAGGGCAGAAACTTCACTGCCATGATTAAATTATTTGGAGCTGTTTTGACAATAAAGTTGGTGAAATTGGTAAAATTTGGTAAAATTTTCCAAATTGAGGAACTAGTTGGCTCTGCAAATGCTATTCAATGAAGCACATATAAAATAATTAACATTGTTGTTCATTCATATAGCAATGGTTGATGGACTAGATCAATAAACATAATACAATAAACATCTACTGCAAAAAAGGCTAATTCTTGTGCTACCTCTCATAGATAAAGCCCAATATGGCACAGAGTTAGTTATTTATGCCATCACTTCTCCTTGAGGGTATCTGTCCATCCCACCAGGTCAGCTGGGATGGGCATGCTCCAGGTCTCTTCCATTTTGATATTGTCATATAGTTTATCTTCAGAGATGCCCCTGTTCTATGGAGCACCCATCCTGCAGATATATAGGAGGGTCTCACCCTCTTTGCTTTTCAGGAGGCCTTGCAGAGAAGGCCCTTCCCACAAACATTGGGTTAGGATAAGGCTAGAGCCAGCAGGATAGTATGTGGATATGTGGGAGAGTGCTGTCCCAAGGTACCATTAGTTTTTATTGAGTTTTCATTTTGATTGATTGGGAATGGCTGTATTTTACTGTTTTGGAAGTTGGGTTGTGGTTACAATATTGAAAGCTATACAAGTCTTTTTCAACCAACCAACCAACCAACCAACCAACCAACCAACCAACCAACCAACCAACCAACCAACCAACCAACCAACCAACCAACCAATGTTCTTATAAATAAGAAACAGATATAAATACCATCAAATTTAATGAAACAATTCCACTATCAGGAAACGGAATTATTCCTCTATCAGGAATTGTTGCAATCTTTCAGCTTTAAAAATAATGGAGAGTTGTTCTAAATTATGCATCAGTTAAAAATGGATCAAAGAGAATATATTGCAATCTAGGTTATCCAATGAATTCAAAAGGTGAGAAGAATACATCTGCACATAGCACAGAATTAGCCAATAATACGATATACTCAGGGCCATCAATTTGGAAGATTTGAAAAGGGCAAATTCCATGAATATTAATAACTACTATTTGTGATAACTATATATCTCCTCCACCTTTAGAGCAGTATGTCAGTGAATGTTAGTTGGTGGGTATCAGCTGATAATATATTGAGTTTTTCCTTGCAGGCATCTTACAGCAGCCACTGACCATTTTGGAAGCATAGATAAGATGGATTTTTTTCCTTTGATTCAATATTGTTTTTCTTACATTGTGATGATCATAATGCCAGTTATAACTGTCTGTGACAAATATAGTATGCATTATTTACATTTTATTATGGCTACTAGTAAATATGCTTGTGTGGGAAAGTATATTAACTTCAAATTACTGGTTTAGTAATTATGGATAAACTCTTCTGAAACTCAGATGGCCTCAAACTATCAAGCTGACTTTACAATGTACAGAAAATACTATTGGATATGCTACCAGGATATGTGAGACAATAATGAAGTCCAACAGGCCTGGTATTTGTTCCAAGTGCAATTAATTTGTAACCCATTGTCTTCACAGAGATGCCATGATAGACCAAAATTAGTTCCTCAGTACATATTCTTCTGAATTGGTTTTGCTCTAAATAGGAAGTTTGAGAAATACTAATTAGAGAATAAAACTTAAAGACACAAAATATAGTCTAGGCTTAAATTCAGCATGGAAAATATAGTTGTACATTTTTCCCCAATCTGTGGCCAATCCATGCCCCATAGAAAACCATAGCTCTATTATTTGTAAGAGGAGTTGAATAAAGTCAGCAATATTGAATTTACAACTCAATTCAACTCCTTTCAAGTTTGAAATCATTCCATCTCTTTTAGCACATTGCATGGATTCTAAATATGCCCAACTGAAAATCCTGACAAACTACAGAAAGAAAATAAAGAAAAATGCACATTTGAAGACAATTGATGGGAATTAACTGGGATAGAGTAACTGTAGATCTAAGAAATGCTTAAACCAATCACAAAGATAATAAACTGTTCAAATCACATCATTTATTTTTGAGCTACATAGCATTCTTCCTCCATATGCTCCTGTATTTTTAGAAAGAATCAAATGAACTAATGCACTATACTGATTGTAATCTCAAGGAAAGCACACACAGCTAAGGTCTGCAAATAATTATTTGTAAAAACTTTTAATTAAAAAGTGTAATAACCATTATTGCATAGTCGCTCCTTATATCCTAAACAATTTCATAATCATGTGCATTATGTTTTTGTACAGTACAGATTTTATATAAATGTGCACAACTCAGGAGAATGGTCTTGTCCACATTAATGATTCCAACACTGATAACCTGTTATAGGTATTCAGTCCAGAACCAACTCATTTATTTTGTTACTAGATCCACAGATAATTCCAGCATGCCAAGAGGGGTCTTGAATGATTGCTACTAAGGGAATAGACAGGGATACAGGAAGGCTGTATATCATTCACAGAAATAGTGATTGAACAATTTGCAATTGCCACTGGTACCTTCCAATTTGTATATATTTGCAGCCTCTCACATCCCATCTCTCCTTCCTCAGTGCACCTCCTTGTCCACCCATTAAAATAATTATTGAAAATATACCAAGTATGAGGAATCCCTTGGAAATAATACCTGTGAGAAGATCTTGGAATATTTATTGCATATAGAATACAAACCAGCAGTGTGATGTAGTTCAAAAGAAAGCATGTGGCTACTCCTTTTTATTGGTTATGTTTAAGCAGAACAGCTTTAAGATGAACAGCTATGTATCTAAAATATTTTAATTTGAATTTCTGCATTGAACAAGTGGTTGGATTTGATGAGCTAAATGATTATTTCTAACTTTATGTGAATCTACACATTTTCATTATATATAGTGCACTGGATTTGTTGTTGTATTAGATCAAGTATGAAGGAGTGATGGACCTCCAGATGCTGGGTTCCTGGTTTCATAATATTCTACTATTTCACTCAGGATTGATGGGAACTAGAAGACAACAGAAGTCCATTTCTGCATTTAAACATACTAATTGTACTGGATCAATCCAAAATTTGTCTTATCCAACAGGCAGTTTCAACAGTGGACAAGTTGCTTTACAAATTTTAAAGTGCTGAAATTTAGAGATATACTATAGTATATCTACATTTCTGAAAATTGGGTTTTATCCATAATTATCAGTTATTGCTAGGTCTATCTTTTAGCCATTTAATTAATTCCTTTAAATACCATGCACTATAATAGCCAGTCCAATATTTTGTAGCAGTGAATCTCGGCATTTATTTATTTAATAAACAATTATTTATAATACAATATTTTCAGACTGCCAATCCTAGAGTTTCTGGTCATGGATTGAAATAATGTTACAAAATATATAATTCAATGCTGTGTTATTTGGGACACAGCCTGGATATTTTTTTCCCTTGATGATGTTTCTCTTTCACACTAATAGTTTAAATGATGAAATTCCTTTGGAGAATGCCTAGATATACTTAAAAGAAATCTTCAAAATTTTACAAGTTGAATTTTTGCAGGAGTAAGCACTGATGTATTCTATGGTACTTGTTTCTAAATAAAAAAAACTATACAGTACTGAAGGGGGCATTGATCTGAATTAATGGGGCATTATGTTGCTCTTATAGAGATGTGTACATAGTACCTACATCATGCTTCACCCCTACACTTTTATAACATAATGGCATGGCTTGACATTCAACAATATTTCTCTTTCATCTTCAACATCTAGTAGAGATATGTTGCCTTGATACAAAATAGAACGAGACAATTTGCCAGTCAATTGGCCAACTCGCCATGGCCAACCAGTCATGGGACAACTGGCCAGGATAATTCATCACATGACAATTTAATTAAAACAATTTAACAGATATTTTAATTTTTGTCATTCACATTTCAGTTTGTCCCTCCTTTGGCATTCTTTCTTTATGATTCTATGCCACCATTTCTTCAATATTAGTGTAACTCATATTTACGCTAAGAGCTCTCCTCTTGTCCTGAGATAAGTTGCCTTACAACAATTTGGCCATGGTGAATTGTCCCATGGCAAGGTGGCTTGGCGAGTTGGCCAGAGGAGGTTGTCCTAGACCCAAAGATCAGTATGACTTTTTACTAATGGATGTAAGTTGAATATTGCAAGAAAAGCTTCAAGTGAGTCTACAGGCTAGTGCTGTTCCTCTCCTAATAGTAGACTATTACTGCTAAAGTGGCTCCTGAAAGACTAGAATTAAAAATAATACTAAATAACTGTAATGATTCAATAGGTGCCATGATGGCATAACAGAATGCAGTATTACAGGCTAATTCAGCTCACTGCCAGGAGTTCGATCCTGACTGACTCAAGGTTGACTCAGTCTTCCATCCTTCTGAGGTCGGTAAAATGAAGACCCAAATTGTTGGGGGCAATATGCTGACTCTATAAACTGCTAAAAGTGCTATTGCCATTGCTGCTTCTGGCCTTACTTAAAAAAAAAAAACTAGTTTCAAAGTTAGTATCAGAAAAAGAAACAAACATGAAAGTTTAGTGCTGTGAGTTGAGCAGAATCCAGAATTCAAATAGACACATTCAAATCATTTCCCTTTTTTAGAGGAAAGGTTGAACAATTAATCACAGCTAGCAACCCAAATATTGATGGCTGTTGTAGCAGTTGGGAAGTTGTTCATCCAAGAAAATGTTACGTTATGCATATTCAAAGTTATTCTATTGATTGACATCAGATACTGGGTTTGCTGTAACAAGACAGTCCTTGTCCTATCATCATTTGCTCTGCAAAGTAGATATGAGTAACATCAGTACCAATCCCAGCCCACCTTTGGGAGTCAGTTGGAACAAGAGATTCATCATGGCTCAGCTGTAAACCTGGGGTTCAATATTAGGCTACGTGGGCTACTTATGAACTAGCCTAACAGCCTCTGGGAATAAGGATGCTGCATTTCTCGCACAATGCATTCTCCTACTTCTGAAACATAAGATTCTGTGGGCCAGCCTGCCAGGTTTGTTGAAGTCTTAGTATATCACTCTTTCGTATGCTCAGTTCCTCCCCAGCTAAATGTATTGTTTGCATTGATGAGTCCCCCGCCCCAGGTATTCTTTATGAAGATTCACAGCCGGGTTTATGATTCATGAGAATTAATGCATTAATGAACCACCAGCTCGTGGGTCCAGTTTCAGCTTGGCTACATAATCAATCCCATTTATCGATTGCTTCATTTATAAAGTCCATTTAATTTCTTAGCCAAGAGGATGTGACAGATGGGCTAGGAAAGACTAGGGCAAGTCTAAACAGCTGAAGGCTGTATCTCCCTGTCCCCTCCCCATTTCCTCAAAACTCCAACTGTCATTTAACTTACTAATTCCATCGAGGGCACCACCGGGGCGCCTATATTCAGAAGAAAGCCTCAATAACTCCAGTGGGACTTATTCCCAGGTAAACGTGTGAACTGCATGGCAGTCGGAAAAGGCCAGAGCTCTCCTCAAGCTGGCACCACACACACGGGGGCGCGCGCGCACACACACACACAAACACGCAGTTGTAAAGTGAACTCTTGTTATTGACACTCTCCGCTTCCCTACCCCCCTCCCCTCCCACCCCCCTCCCATCAATCATTCCAGTGGCGAATGTCACAATATTTACTTTTCTTTCCCGACAAGCGCAAACTAAGACGTCGGAGAAGGGCGGGAGAGAAAGGGGCCGCGCGGCGCCTTTAACTGCGGGCCGCGGATCTTCTCTTGAAAGCTTCCTCGGCCCCGCAGATCCGTATTTAAAGGCGAGCCAGCTGGGCAGGTGGGAGGTGTTGGTAATGCTCCTGTTTTCGGAGTTCCTTTGCAGCACGTTTAGATTGCATCAGACAGAACCGAAATCCTACCCCAATTCCCTCCCCCTTCCAACTCCCCATGACGCTTTCCCCTCTTTTGCTGTGGTCCAGGTCCCCCGAGAAGGCGGCCCGGCGCCGCACCTTTCGGAACCCCCAGATCCCCCAGGCGAAGTGTGCGTGGGCAGCCTTCCTCCTCCGCCAGCCACACCCTGTGGCGAATCGTCGTCCCCTCCTCCTCCGCGCCAAGCCTGGCTGCTCGGGATTCTCCCTTCTCCCCTTAGCTACGTGTTCGCAAACGCGCCGACGAAAGAGCCGCGCGGCCAGAGAAGCTGCGGCGGGAACAAGGTGGGAGGAGGAGGAGGAGGAGGAGGAGGCGGGGGGGGGAGGGAGGGAACTCTGGCCTCACGCAGCGAGCCAGGCCGGCGGAGTTGAACCAGGAACAAAGGAGGAGGCCTGCGAGGCGGAAACACCCTCTTTCCTGGACGCCGCGCTTGGTCTGGAGCTAAGTGGAAGGGGCTGATCCCCTCGCCGGAGTCGCCCTCGCTCGTCAATCTCGCCTGGCCAATTGCATCTCTGGACAGTTTGCAAGCCGGGGGTGGGGGTGGGGGGTGAAAAGAGAAGCGCGGCTTGCGACCAAGGCAAATGGTGCCCTGACTTGACGGGCTGTTTTTCTCTGGCGGCTGCGGATTCCCGCCCCTCAGCGGCCCCCCAGTGTTAGCGGGCGGGTAACAGACTCGGGAGAGCAGCCAACCTCAGCTCCCCAACCGGGATCCCTGCAATGAGTCAAAACGCTTCTTCGGGCGGGGAAAAAAAATAAAAGCCGCCGGCTAGATTAAAATCGGGATGAACCAGAGGGGGACGCCCCATCACCGCCGCGCGCTCATACACAAAGCAGCTCTACCTGCGAGCGGCGGCGGCGGCGGCGGCAACAGCAGCAGCAGCAGCTCGCGCGGCTCCAAACTGCTGACTTTCCAGAGCTTATTTTTAGCCCGGGGACTAAAATATTCTTAGCTACATTTCTACGTAGGAAGAATCGAAAGAGGAAAAGGGGAGGAGGGAGAGCGCGAGAAAGGGAGCAAAGGAAGCCTGGAAGGGAATGGAGTTTCCGCAGGTTGATGCTGAGGCAGCCGAGGCTTTAGCGACTCCCTGCTTTCTCCCGAAAATAAACTGGCAACTTCGTAGCACGGGAGGCTCTTTGGAAGAACGTACGTCACGTGAAGGCAAGCACTCGAAGGCACGGGAAAGCCTCCTGAGCCGAGCCGAGTTTGAGAGCCGGCGCTCGTTTCCAAGCTCCGGTTCCGTCAGCCGGTCGCCCGTTTGCCACCTTAAGGGTCACCTCGCGCGTTCCCCCTCTCTGAGTTCCCAGAAGAGATTCACTCTTCTCGCCGCTCCCACCCCCCCAGGAGGCATCTTGCAGGCGCCCAAGAACATGCAAAGGGCAAACCCGAAGGCATCCCGACGAGTCGCCTCAACTCCGCGAAGTGAAATCGCGCCTGCAGCCTCTCTCTCTCTCTCCTACCTTGCCTTTCTTCTTCGACGCACCCAGATCAGCAAGCAAGATAATATAAACTCGGCAAAGAGCAGCTAACCGGTTCCCCCCATAACAAGAGACGGGGAGGGGGGGCACGCACACACAGACGCGTACGGGGTGGTGGTGGGGGGAGAGGCGATCTGTGCCAGCCTTTGGCTTACCTCACTCGACAGCTAACCCACATCGGTGACTAGATCTAGTGGAGAAAACACTCGCTTTCCCAAAGTTGACCGACCCGTTGCTAAACAAAACGTACCCCCCCCCCCCCGCACCGAAGCTTTCTACTGGTCTCTTTCCATCCCCCATCCCAGGCCCCGCTGCTAGGATCCTGCGCACCCAGGACGCAGCTAACAACTCGAAGGGAAAGCGGGGTTGTTTCGGTTTTTCTTTTTTTTTTGCTTGCTTTTCTTCTCTCTTTTTCCAACCAGATCTAATCAGTGTGACGCGAGATCTGGGTTAGACGCCTCGAAAGAGCTCTGCTGGCGGAAGGAAGGCAGAGACCCAAGGCGTCAAAGCTTTTGCCTCTCTCCAAGGTCCTGATCGAGTCCCTCTGTCTCCACGCGCCCACCCTCCCATTCCCCTTTTCTCCCGTTTCTCAAAAACCTCCAGGAAGGATGGGGATGTAGCGGGGGTCCGAGAATTTACACTTCTATGAAGTGTGTCACTTGATTCAGTTTTAAGCCCATCCTTTCCCTTTCCTCGGCTCTGTCACGTGAAGCTGCGTTTGTCAAAAGAGCTGGGCTGTAAATAGAAGATCACATGTTGAGCAGACCCTTCGGTCTTCAGCGGGGGATCACCCCTTTCCGTGTTCTTCTTCTTCTTCTTCCTCCTCCTCCTCTTAGCACTCCGTCCGCCTTCCCTCATCCCGAAGTATCCCGCATTCCCGACTGGTACGCCCGTTCCGTGGGCCAGGCAAAGGTCCCTGTTAACAGCAGCCACAACCACAGCACCCATCATCCATCACGACCACCGATACCATCCCCTCGCGAGCTCCATCAACACAAAAGGGTGAATGAAGAAAGCGATAGCGCACTCAGAGCAATTCCTGGAAGAGAAACCCCCTGCTCTAAGTTTCTCATACGCAGCAGCCGTAAAATTGGAAAGAGAAAAGAAAGGCAGAGCTTGGCTATTAAAGTTAGAGTATTTTAGAAATGCACGCACGCCTCGCAGGCACGCAGTTCGTCTGGGCTGAGATTCGCCTGATGCTGGATGAAATTAAAGTAGCACTCGGGCTGGTGGGGGGAGACACTGGGGATGTTGGGGGGGCTGAGCTGAGAGCTATGTTGTCAAACAACAGACAAGCTCCCTCCAAACCTTTTGGATTTGGTTTATTATTGTTGTTGTTGTTGTTTGCTTGCTTTTTTTTTTAAAAAAAGTAAATCTCCTCTCCAAGCTTCACTAGGCAAACCCAAATACCTGTTCTGGGTACTCACCATTGTTTCTTGGCTGTCCTGGAGACACAAGCGCCTTAAAATCCAGTCTCTCCAACAGATGCTGGGAGGTAATGTGTCTCGTTTGAAGTCATCATGTGAGAAGTTCTGCTTTGCTCAGTGGATCGCCCACCACTTGGTGTGACTTATGAATCTAATAACAGCCCTTTGCAATATCCGCAAGCCTCAACTCTCCACCACCTTGGTGACTACGGGAAGACAGAAAGCAAAGGGCTGCTAGGGAGTTCTTTAAAAACCTATCTAGATTTACGCAAACGCCTGAGCTCACAGACACGTTTCCCCTTTGGGTTCTTCTTCTTACGTGATCTTAATGAACGAGAAGAGGTTGGCAACCAGACCCAACTAGAACAAGCGGGGTGGGCGGGGAGGGGGGAGCTATCGCCCTCTCTTTTTCTCAGACTTTTTCTTTTCTGGTACGCGGGGAGAGGGCTGCAAACTTTTCCGCTTAAGTCTTGTTCAGGACCTCTTGTTGAAGGCAGCGTGGCAAAAAGTCCCCTTCACTTTTTGCCGCCCCCCTCTTTTTCTAACCCTTCTGATGCCTCTTAGCGAACGGTCGACCCATCTGGAGCTTTGAATTTGGGCTGGCAGGTAAGGAAGTAGCCGCCTCCCCCTCCCTTTCTCCCTCCCTGCTCCAGGGACTTGTTGCATCGGAGTAGAGGAGTAGAGCGGAACCCACAGGCGGAACTATGCAGGTGACGGCGGCAGAAGAACGAGAGGCAGGCAGATGGGGGATAGAAACGGGTGCTTGTTGTATAGAGTGAGGCACATACGTTGTCTTTGCCTGATCTCCATGCAGAAGACCGGTTCATTCATGGAAGGAGAGCGGTGTGCGCCTGCTTGTGTATTAAATAAATGCAAATAAATCAGAGTTCTTGGTAATGCGCATGTGGTTCCTTATCGGCTTTGGTTCAGGAACCAGACAGGTGCACATGCTGGGATATGTAAATACAGATATGCCTGTGTGTGTAACACGAATAAAGTGATTTTTAAGAGTAAATGCAAGGTTCCTGTGCGGTCTCGTGACCTGGATCTCAAGTTTAGTTATTGAGGGAAGGGGTGCAGGCTTTGGTGGAACTTAGTTCCAAGTAATGTTCTTGGAACGGCAGCCTTGTAGCCCAGTGTAACGTGTAATTTTCTTGGAAATAATCCAAGGGAGACTTCCATTCAAGTAAGAAGGCATGCGAGCCAAACCTGGCAGCCACGTTGTGAATACATCTGCCAAAATATGAGTCCAAAGGCATTCAAGGGAATTTCCTGCTACGTAAGTGAATATGCAAAGGGACAAAAGCTGTAGCCTGTTAATCGTTTCCGTGGTTCTACAGCCCATCGATCTATGCCTGACATTCCTTTTCCTACTATCCATCAGCTTCTGTTTCTATCTAATAGGATTTCATCCTGTGATTTCACCAGGTACGGAGATGGCAACCCTAGGCTGTAGTTCTCCCTCCCTAACATCATCAAAGCTTGGCAAATGCCTATCTCTGAGATAAAGAGAGGGTGAAGTTAAAGTATTTTGCACCTTGGACTGTTACCTGCATAATTAGTATACTTTGGTAATGCAGTCCCCCTATTTTTTCTCTAGCAACTTTCCACATGATCTACCATCACTTATTATCAAGGGAAGTTTTAGTCTCTCTTACATTACTGTAAGTTCTAGAGAGGAAAGAAACTGCAATTCCCACCATTCTCACCCAGACCTATTGACTGTGACTGGTGGAAATTGTCACCTGAAAACTTTTGGAGGGCATGAGGAAAGGTATTTGGATTGCAGGTCTTTCACACACACACAAAAATACTATAAAGCTACTTTAAACACTTTTTGAAAACTTGATGTGTTTGTATGCCTGTCTGACTGTCCCTTATTATGTTTTGCTGAACTGTCTTTTGAACTGTCTTTTTTACAGCCCAAAGAATTTGATTTGATTTCACAAAGGAAATGCCCCAGATGGAAAGCAGGCAGGCAGGCAGGCAGGCAGGCAGGAAGGAAGGAAGGAAGGAAGGAAGGAATATTCAGAGGCTCTGATCAAAGTTTGTATGAAGTTGTCTGCAGGATGCTTTATGGCTGCACTTCCATTTTGGAACACTTAAGTTGCTTCTGGGACTATGGGAAGGGGAGTTTGTGCTTGCTGTGGTCAACTAATTCTCCAGAGGAATATATTTCTGTCACTTTCAGGTTCTCTTCTTCCCATCAGTTGATCAGCAACAATGGAGATAATTCATCTCTCTACTTGCAAGGGGAGATTTTGGATCTGTGATGGTGGGAGGCTCTTTCAATATATATGTAGGGAGACATATTTCTAGTAAGACCCTTACAACGGAGCAGAAGTATCTCAGACTTGGGTTTTCCAATATACAAGGACTCATGCTCTTTGGAGGGGATTTCCTATGGCTTTCCTTCTTTAGCTTTATTAAATAGCTTGAAAAGAGTTTCTTTCTAGCTTGGCATAAAGAAAGTAGAAGAAAAGGACACTATTATGGATTTTAGGGAGGACAACAAAAACTGCAGTGGAAGGAACTCCTGGTCACCAGACTTGATTCAATGTACATTTTCAGTAATGGAAATGTCCCCTTGTTCCAGTTGCTGCAAAGCTAGTAAGAAAACAAACATCTCTAAGCTCTGCTGACTAGGACTGTGGATACATTCTTCTTTTCATGGCAAAAAGGACAATCTTCTGAATGATTCCTATTTTGCATAATAACTTAATTTAGCTAACTATGGAGAAATGACTGAATATATACCTAGATAATCTAATATCTTCCAAGGCATGTAGATTATTTTAGATGTTGGGTTGACTGATCTCATCTCCCCTATCTTTGTTGATTGTTTGCTTTGGTAAAGGGCTGATCTTTAGAGACTTACATATATTCTTCAAGCCAGCTTTATTTAGTCATGTTTTGTTCATTCTACAAATAGGGGCCCAGGAATCTGCCTTTATATTGATGTCTCACAGAGACAACATCTTCTATATCCACATTCTGGGCTAATCTGAAACTTATTTTATTAATACATTAAGGAACATATTTGAAATGCAAATGACTTCCTGTGACAGATCATTTTAATTTCTACAGTTACAGCATTTGTTGAAAAGGACTTGGTATATCCTATTTCAGTTGTCTATTCATTGGGCATGCAATGATTTTTTAAAAAGGCAAACTATAACTAAAAAAATGATGAAGCAAATATAATTCCTTGAAATAAATGTTTCCTTCAAAAATGTGCAACACCATCAGAATCCACATGTGTAGGGCAGAGAATTGAATATAGTTAAATATAGAATATAGCAATAGCAGTAGACTTATATACCGCTTCATAGGCCTTTCAAGCCTCTCTAAGCGGTTTACAGAGAGTCAACATATTGCCCCCAACAATCTGGGTCCTCATTTTACCCACCTCGGAAGGATGGAAGGCTGAGTCAACCCTGAGCCGGTGAGATTTGAACCGCTGACCTGCTGATCTAGCAGTAGCCTGCAGTGCTGCATTTAACCACTGCGCCACCTTGGCTCTTAATGTAGAGAAGCTTGCACATGAGCTAGAAGGACTTAAAATATTCCAGCTTCAATTTGCTTTGTGAGAAGAAACATTTGTGATCAAATCCTTAGTTCAATATCTGCCAATTCCCAAGAGAAGGCAGACAGTCGGGCATGATTCTTGTAAACTGGATATATGTGTATTTTGTTGTATTTGTGCTGATAAATTTTATATATATATATATATATATATATATATATATATATATATATATATATATATATATATATATATATATATATATATATATATATATATATATATATATTAGATTTTTTACAACCCCTGGTAAGCCCCAATTATGGGAGGAAGCTAACTGCTTCCATCATCTGTCCTTCGGCTCGTCACAAGAGTCCATCACGACAGAAACCCAATATTTTTACTGTTGCCTTTGTTATATTTGTGTTTTTTTATTTGTGCTGATAAATAAATAAAGGGAGACTAGTATAGATCTATTTCAAGCTATTTAGCTCTCATCAGCTAGCCATACCCTTACTGGGATTTGAACCTGGGCTATATTGCACACTAGGCATACTAGGCAGAGATCTTAGCCATTAGACTTATTAAGACGTATTGTTTGGGCCCTACAATAGACTTTTAATATAACTGGTTAAGTAATATAGCAGTTTGGTCCAGTAGTTAAGGCACTGGACTAGAAAGCAAGAGACTGTGAGATCAAGTCTTCCCTTTGCCCTGAAAGCCAGCTGGGTGACCTTGGGCCAGTTACATTCTCTTTGCCCAATCTACCTCATGGAATTAATTGTTGTTGTGAGGAAAATATGAGGAGGGATGATATGTTGGATATATTCAGTGCCTTGAGTTATTTGTAAAATAATAATAATAATAATAATAATAATAATAATAATAATAATAATAATAATAATAGAATAATAATAGCCGCACTGCTTGGATCTGCACACATATTACGAAAATACGTTATGACGTCCTAGGCCCCTGGGTGGGGCCCGACTAGTAACCAATGCCAAATCCGGCGAAACAACTGGCCGCTGTGATACAATTGTATAATAATAATAATAATAATAATAATAATAATAATAATAATAATAATAATAATAATAATAATGTTCCTAGGTCCTTAGTTAGGACTCGAGCTGTTGAGCTACCAACCAGCCCCAAAGGCTGTGTATCTCACCAAAAATTAACATGATGATGATGATGATGATGATAGGAAAGATATAAATATAAATATAAGTATAAGTATAAGTATAAGTATAAGTATAAGTATAAGTATAAGTATAAGTATAAGTATAAGTATAAGTATAAGTATAAGTATAAATATAAATAATATAAATATAAATATAAATAATATAAATAAATATAAATAAATATAAATATAAATAAATATAAATAATATAAATATAAATAAATATAAATAATATAAATATAAATATTATATAATATATACACACACACACACACACAAAATAAATATATGCAGATAGGCCAATGTGCACATCTCCCAAATCCTAACTACACATTCCGTGACAGTGCGTATCCTGTGTGTTTATTGGTTGATCCAACTTCCAGTTCTGTGCTTTGCTGTTTAAGGGGCCCAACCCAGAACGAATATTTGTACAAGTATAAGTGCAACAGCTATGCAACCGTCTCTGAACGAAAGATGCATATGTTCCATGAGGTGCAGAGAAGCCTAATCCAGGTTTAGGCTTTGGAATCCGAAGGTATGACTTCATAACTCACTTTACCAAATCTGACAGGGGCAAAAAAAGTTTGAACTCACACTTATGAGATCTATTATTAGACTGACATTTCAAAATGTACTGGTAGAAAGTGAAAGATTGCAAATAACTTTGAAAGTTAATGAAAGATAAAACTTACAGAAGGGGGGGGGGGAGTTCATTCTGTGTTATTCTGAAACTGTGTTTTCCAACCTTGACATGTTTCAGAGATATGGCCTTCAAATTCCAAAGTTCTTAGAAATGGCCTTGCTGGCTGGGATAGTCTGGGTACTGAAGGCCATACATCAGGAAGTTTACATGGATGAGAAACAACAATCTAAAATAAATATCACATATGCTAACAGTCTATACAGGTAATCCTCAATTTACAGCCACAATTGAGCCCAAAATGTATGTTGTTAAGCGAAAAAATTGTTAAGTGAGTTTTGCCCGATTTTATGACTTTTCTTGCAACATTTGTAAGGTACAGTTGTTAAATTAGTAACACAGTTGTTAAGTGAATCAAGCCCAATAATTTTAAAACAATAAAATATATGTATTTTATATGTAAAATAGGAAGAAGTAAGGAAAGGATGAAATTATATCAAAGGCTGAAGGATAGGTTAAATTATTTGCCAAAGCTCTTAACAATTTATATTCTGAATGTAAACTTATTTTTAATTGATTACTAATACTGATCTCTAACACTGTGTATCTAATTGTGTTATACTCTGTTATTCTGCTGATTTTCCATATTTTGTTTACAAACAATACAGGAACCTATTTGAGCTGTAGAATAGTGTACACATAGATCAGAGTTGGTATTCAGTTGGTTCTGACAAGTTCTGGCAAACTGGTAGTGGAAATTTTGAATAGTTCCAAGAACCAGCAAATAGCACCTCTGACTGGCCCCACCCCATCTACTCTCTGCCTCCCGAGTCCCATCTGATCGGCTGGGTCTTCTTTTGTTGTCCTGTGAAGGAGAATGGAGCTGGAAAGCAGGTTAGTGGGGTTGGGAGGAAATGGGGATTTTGTAGTACCCTTTTCCTGCCATGCCCACTAAGCCATGCCCACCAAACCAAGCCATATCCACCAAGCCATGCCACAGAAACAGTAGTAAAAAATTTTTTAATCCCACTACTGAAATAGATGAAACCAGTAGAGTTTAAGTCTGGTAAAATCTCTACATTTTTGACACCATAAATAAAGAGTGCAAATTTTGATGAACTGATGAAGCTTTTGTTGATTTTCTAATTGAAAAACAGCTATCTCTCCTTTAAAGAAAAAAGTGGGCTGCCATAAGGAATCTAGGTAGTGCGATGACTCAGTGATTAAGATGCTGGTTGGCTGGAAAGCCGGCAGCCCAGGTTCAAGACCCGAGTTCCAGACGACAGGGTGAGCTCCTAGCCTCATCCCAAATCCTAACCCTAATCCTAGCAGCTCGAAAGCTTACAAATGCAAGTAGAAAATAGGTACCATTTCAATGGGAAGGTAACAGGGCTCTGTGATGTCATGCTGGCCACATGACTACAGAAATGTCTTTGGATAGTAGCCTTGAAATGGAAATGAAACAGAACTGCCCCCTAGAGTTGACGATAACTAGTGGAGTAAAATCTTCAGGGATTCCTTTACTTTTTTTTTTTTTAATAAGGAATGCAGATGAGATAGAAACATGTTGCAAAAAGACTATACTTGGACTTCTATTGTATTCCCAAGACTGGTGACATGCCCACTTGCACATATTCAAAGAAAGGTACATATGTATCATATCAATATCTTAGTAAAGATACTAATTTATAAGCAGACTGAAACTAATTCCTTTAACTCATACTAAAGTTAGACAGTAAGTAAGTTAATACAGTATGGGAAAATTCTTGTCCTATTCTTCTCTCCATCTTTTACAGCAGTGGTCACCAACTGGTGGCCTGTGGACCACTGGTGGTCCGCAGAAAAATTATTTGTATTTTTATAATGCATACATGCAATGAATGCTTGTGTTGCTGCAGAGAGTCTCCCCCGTCAGGATCTTTTTGTGTGGGTCAGAGGAGGGCAGAAATTCCAACTTGGGATCTGCTTCAGCCTCCTGTGCGTGGCTTTGGCCGAAGGCTGGAGGGAAGCACTGCTGGTGGCGAAGAGCCGAAGGGCCTTGTTCCAGTGGGACTGTATCATGGCCTGGAACTGGCTGACCATCTCAGCCCAGTTCTGTGAGCCTTCAGGGGCTGGTACCTGGCCTTGCACTCCCGCAGGTCTTCCCTCTGCTTGGAAAGCCTCTGCTCGTAGTCCTCAGTGAGGTGCTTCTGCTGAGCCTCCTTCTCGATCAGATCCAATTTGAACTGAGCCAGCTGTTTTGCCAACTCTTATTCATGGTGGCTGCTTAGCTCCAACAACTGCTTCCTATTGGGGCCCTAAGGAGCCTGGATGGGCAGGTGAAGAGTGGCTGGGAGGGGAGGGGTGAGTAGAGGCCAGCGAGACATCCCTCGATGTGAATGACATTGTTGGCCACACTCACCCAGTCACATGACCATCTAGCCACGCCCACCCAGCCGGTCATATTAGTGGTCTGCGGGATTTAAAATTATGAATTTAGTGGTCCCTGAGATCTGAAAGGTTGGTGACCCCTGTTTTACAGGACATTATTTTTTCTCATATAGCGTGGGTTCTATCAGAGCTAGACATTAACTAAAGACTTTTTGTTATTTGTAAATTGGGAATCTGAAATAGTTGATAGATCTTTCAGATAACCTTGCATTCCTTTCAGACCAGTGGGCTAAAATATGTACTGTTTTAGGAGAAAAGGTATCCCAGATGTCTAATGAACAAAACATCCACTTTTGTCATTTAAATAATATGAGCAGTTGCATGTATAGGTATAGGTAGTTCAGAGTCACTGATTCGTTATACATTAATTATGATGATGTTATCCATTCAGACAAGTCCAACTCTTGGCAATTCTATGGGCCAGATCTGCCCACATCTTCTAATCATGCACTATTTCTTTGAGTTTTTACTCTAATTATACTTCAGTATATAAATTATTGCTATGCAATGACTTTCCAAAGGATTATGGATAAGTCCAACTTGGTATTGTGGGCTACATAATATAGGGCAATTATAGAAACCCGTATAACACATAAGCAGCCTAGGATATAGTTATAATACTAATGAGATTCATTAGACTTCAAGGTTCTCAAAATGGTTTATATCATAGAGATTCTAGTTCCTTTTGCAAATTTTACTGCTTCTAAGTACCTTTGTGCAACTCACATTATGGCAGGTCAAGATTCAGTTATAGATTACAATCTTCTAGTTGATATTTTGGAGAGAGAGAGATAAGGAAAAATATTGAAACCTACTTTTTGAAATCTAACTTGGACTCATTAACTCTTTCTTTCCTCCCGCACTCAGAAGAACATTTAGGGACTCCTCAAACTATAAAGTATTTATATGAAAAAAATGTGTGCTGTTAAAATATTAACTATTTCTGTCTTAGGTTTGTAGAATAGCAGCTTGGCTTAGAATGACAATATTAAATTAATCAACTAAGAAAGAGATTTGGGGAACAAAGAAATGAGACACTATAAATACCACTATACTAAAA
This sequence comes from Thamnophis elegans, assembly GCF_009769535.1. NCBI lineage: Eukaryota > Metazoa > Chordata > Lepidosauria > Squamata > Natricidae > Thamnophis > Thamnophis elegans. The sequence continues at coordinate 94,263,371 of NC_045541.1, read as the reverse complement.
AGTATAACTAAAATTTCCTCCAAGTCAAGCTATTAAAATTTTACAAACCAATCTAAAGTATTAAATAATCCTATTTGATCACTTAGTTTATATTGTAGAGTATCTTTCTTGTAATTTTCATAACTCCCATTTTTTATCTTATTTATACCCATGGTATCTGTCATAAGCCACAATGACATAAAAATGACATGATGTATGATATATAATGATGCCAGGTTTCACATGCTATCATTTGCCTTTCTTGCTTTTATTTGGGAAGCCTAGGTATTATATCCCAAATGGCTACGTAGTTTAATAACTTGTAAAATGCAAATTGTTTTTCACTTTCTATAAAGCTTACATCAAATCACGATTTCTTTGTAATTCCAGCAGAATTCAAAAGATACTTTAATAAAGGAGATTAGGGCAGGACTCAAGCCACTTCTATGAAGAGATGTGCTTTCAGTTGATGGCCATTTATTTTTGCTTGCTGATTCTAAAAGATCTATCAATAGTCTATCAGCAAAACTGATATACTGGACAAAGGAGCCAATTGAAGAGAGGAAGTGAAATAACAGATTAAGTTTACTCACATCCAATCCATTTACAAACAATAATGTGCTTACAAAGCTCATTAGACTGAGCTGAAAAGTTCTATTTATCTCCAATATTCTGAATCCAATAGGTATTCCAATTTTTTAAATAACTCCATCCATGAGCCACCCCTTCTTCCCAAGAAATGAATGAATTTAGGATGCAGCAAAGCTGCAAAGTACCAAATGTCTACACAACTTTCTCCTGCCTATTTTCTCCTTTTGGTTTTGGGCTGTTAAATATTCTTTCTAATGTTTTCAGCTAGAAGCTCTATGTGAGGCTCAGTTCTTGGCAACCCAGTGTAAGGGATCAAGTAGAAGAAGATGCAGTCTCTGAGTGATATTCTGGAGCACCATTGCAGGGCAGATTAAATTACTCCAGCTGTCTACAGTTTTAGTGACCTGACCTCTGATGTGTTCAGATATCAACTCCCATTATTCCCAGCCTGCATTTTGAGAGCTTGACTCCAATATCTCTGGCAATCTTTCACAAGGGTGAGAAGGAATTAGTTTGTTCTATAGAACATAACTTTCTGTGCTTTTCACATTGCTTGCTTATTATACAAATATAGCACAGGTGCTAGTGGAGGTGGTTATTATTCTACTTAGAATCATATGGTATTTTTGACACCATCAATCCAGCTAGGATTAGATGGACAACTGACATTGAGAAGTAATCCTTCCACTTTCTATTTTAGCAATAGCATTAGCACTTAGATTTGTATACCGCTTCATAGTGCTTTACAGCTGTCTCTAAGCAGTTTACAGCATCAGCATATTGCCCCCAACAATCTGGGTCCTCATTTTACCCACCATTATTTTCTTCTCATGTCACCACTTCCTGGCGGCTGGAGGGAAAAAAAAATCCGATAGCTGCAAAACAAACAAAAGTGCATTGCAAAGAATAAGCAGTTGACAGTTGTGCATAATGAAACAAGAGGCTGAAGACATACAAGAAAAGGTTGGGCCAGATATTAGAAGTGATTTTTTTTAAAAAAAATCTGCCCTCAAGTTTGTATTGACTCCTGGTGATCACCCAGACCAGTCCTGCAGTTTTCTTGGCAAGGTTTTTCAGTAATGGTTTGCCATTGCCTGTTTCCTAGGGTTCAGAGACAATGACTGGCCCAAAGTTACCCAGCTAGTTTTGTGTCTAAAGTGGCATTAGAACTCCTGGTCTCCTGGTTTCTAGTCTAGTGTCTTAACCACTAGACCATACTGGCTCTCTAGAAATAAAAAAAAGCCATATTAAGAAAAGAATGCTAAGCCAAACAAATGTGCAAACTAAAGAAGAAAGAAGATGGAGTGACACGAAGAGGCTAAGAAAACATCTCTTTTTGCCTCAGGCAACCCTCTACTTCCAATAGGTTTTAATTTGCAAAAGCTATACAGAATTAAATAAATAAAATGTCCCATATTCATCTTCTTCTTTGAACTACTTAGGAGGCTTCATTAAAAAAAAGATAGCCAAATAGTATAAGACTGAAGTAATACCTTGTACATAATCTTAACTTCAGAACATGGTCTGGTTGTACGTAATAGGTTGTTCAATGTTGCTTCATAGAATGTCTTTTTTCCTTTATTTTGCAAATACAAAGAATTATGTGCATCGGGTTTTCTATTCACTCTTAAACCAGCTCAAAAAATTTAAAGTAAATAATTTTTTTCTTGGACTTCCCTCATTTTAGTTTTGAGTTTTTCTCTCTTTTATTATAATTTACCATTGATTAAATTTGCAGAATGGGTTGGTTTTTGTTGTCTGTATTTAGAAAATTCTGGAGTTTCATTTCCCAGAAAAAAATTCTTATAAATATTTTTATTTTGTGTGTGTGTGTGTGTGTGTGTGTGTGTGAGAGAGAGAGAGAGAGAGAGAGAGAGAGAGAGAGAGAGAGAGAGAGAGATTCAGTGAGTGAAATGGGTAGAGCTAACTGAGAGGAATCATTTTTAAAGGCAGCTTGTGTTTGTGCCTCTTAAACAAACTTTATTATAACATGACTTTTATGCCCCAAATATGCGAACAATGATATAACAATGCAGATGTTAAAATTGATCTTCAGGGTTATCTTGTTGAAACTAGGAGATGTGATGTCAATATAAGTTGGGAAACTCTAGAGGCTGTTTTAATTATGGTAGGGCAAATGTAACAATGAAGATTACGTTTTTAGAATGGGAACTACCTCTTTATCATATAAGATACGCATTCCAGATATCCGTGTACTAATCTGAAAAGCAACAACATGCTTCTGTTCTGCTAATATAAGTGAATGGCCTTTCTTGTGGTAGAGAATTTAATGTCCAGGACTTGCAACTCAGGGCCTTATCCTTCACTTAGTTAAGTACTTTGTCCTAAGTCAGTTGACATGTTTTGCAATTATAAATGATCTTTCTCCTTATGTGTTTAAGAACGGTTTATGATTAATGTCCCAAAGGTGTTTATGATTAAATTCCACTTCAATCTCAAGACCCTGCTTTTTTGACATTATCCTCCTCTCCTCACACTGAAACGCAATTCTTCCTTGATTTTTTTTTCTGACTCTTCTTTCTAAGTGGTAATTTCATGATTGCATCAAAACCTTTTTTATCTAAATGATCCTCACTTCCTGGCTTGTAGTCTCCCAGCCTCAAACTCATCTACTTATATACATTCACATATAAAGAACCATAGGGACATTCTATATCTAGATGTTTACACAAAAATTCATCTTTCTGAATCTTTGTTACTTAATATGTGCATAGAAAGGAATGCGAGAGAAAGAGATTAGGGGGAGAAAGCATAATATATCTTTTACATTTCTTTCATGACCAGATTTTTTTCCTGTTGTACATTTCTGATTGTGGAAAAATGCAACTATCTATATATCACTGGCAACTGGGTTCCAGAATGGCAAATGGATCTCTCTCTCTCTCTCTCTCTCTCTCCCTCCCTCCCTCCCTCCCTCCCTCCCTCCCTCCCTCCCTCCCTCCCTCCCTCCCTCCCCCTCTCCCTCTCTCTCTCTCTCTCTCTCTCTCTCTCCAGTAAAAAAGTGGCATGCTTGGACAAAAGAGTGATTAGAACTTGTAGCTCCCACCACATCCAATTCTAATTAACATGGCTTCTCAGGTAACATTTTGAAATGGTTCTGGAATTGGAAAAAGTAACTATGCTTGTTTAGAAGGTAGACTTAAATTGGAAGCTCGGTAAGGACAGTTCTTATTTCTTTATTGAAAAATGATTTAACCCTTTAAAGAAAAACAAAAGATGAAATGATTTCGTAGTGGTAAAGGTGCCCATCAACGCAGCCCCTGAAGATTTAGCAGCCACTCAGATCATCCACTTGCCATTTTTCCCATTAGTGTGAGTGGAATTGCATTTCTACAGTACACCGATTAATTAATTAAAGGCACCTCTGCATATAAATTGGGATATGCAAATACGGTGCAAATCTATGCTCTCTTTTATCATTTTTACAGTAACAAGCTTACAAAAATACATTAACTTTGATTGGGCTATCAGCTGGATTGTTAGATCTTTTCTGCATAACCTTCCTGTTTCCATCATGTTCATCTTTCCACTGGCTGCCATATAAATAGTTTGCAATCTGAGCTCCCTCTGTCTTATTTTTATTTTTTTGCTCTATGATGCAATTTCTCTTCCTGATCAGCTTTCTGTGCAGAAAAGCCATTCCTAATTATGTATATTCCTTCCGTCCTGTAGCATGCAGATGAAAACCACTGAGTCACAATGCCATTCAGATAATAAACATCCCTCCCACTAGTGCGTTTATACAGCATTCTCCTCCCCTTCTCCTCTTTCCTTTTAGGCTGTTCCTTAAGCTATCAGGAAATAGTCTGTCTTAAATGAGCCTCAGGCACTGCTCTTGTTACATTGACACCTTGAGGGCACAGAGAGGAAACACCCTTTTTCAGAATCACCTTTAAATGATAGTAAGAAGAAAAGGTGGCCTCTCTTGTGTCACTTGTTATCACACAGAGACACTCCTTGCCTGCACAGTTTTTACTGTGCAAATTTTTGCAGACAGATTTGACGACTGATAGGAGTTTGGTGCCTGCCTTTGTATTTTTTTTTCAGGTGACACTCCCAGCAGAGTGTCAGATTAAACAGAGCTAGCCTTGGCACTAGAAGGAGTTCAGCACCTGAATGAAAGTGTAGAATTTGGCTTATGTCCGGGTCTGTCTCTATCACCTTTCACTTGCCTATGAAAGAGCTGTGTAGACACCCCTTTGCTTCTCTCATTAAAGCATATCAGTCCTAACTTTAAGCTACATTAGCTAATGGGCTACTGCTGTGATGGAAACCTATTGCATGCGGGCCACAGGTGGCATGCAGCGCCCTCTTTGTGGGCACGTGAACTTTCGCCCTAGTTCAGCTTTACTGTGCATGTGCACGCCTCCCACTGGCCAGCTGGTCATAGGGTCTCTGCCATGCATCCACAGGGACTTGGGCTCGTGCAGGGGAGTGTGCACATGCAGGGGGTTGGAGTGCAGGGGGTGTATGTGCATGCGTGGGGGCCAGGCGCATGAATGGGGGCCATGTGCAAATTGCATTTTGGAGGGTCGGACACTTTGGGCACTCAGTCAGGAAAAGTGTAGCCATCACTGGGCTATTACAATATGCTGGCAGAAACTAGGCTGAGGTTTACCTTGCATTTTTTTAATATTGTTCCTGAACAGAGAGTTCAACATTTTGCTAAAGAAGCTGAAGTAAGGGAGGCCAGGACCTTGGCTGGAATTTTAGACATTCATGATGGGGATGTGGTTAGTCTTCAGAGGAGGAGGTTATCAGGATAAGAAGTGGTAAATTGTTTACTATCATATTGGAGGTTTGGGCCTCCAAATGCTATGGCTAGTTATCACTGTATGTGTTTAGTGCATTCAGAAATTATTCAGACCCCCTTCACTTTGTCAATTTTGTTATGCCACAGCCTGATTCTACAGCTGTTGAAATTCATTTTTTTCTCTTTAATCTTCACTCAGTACCCCATAAGGACAAAGTGAAAACAGAAGTTTAGAAATGTCTGTAAGTTTATTAAGAAGAAAAAAACTTAAATACCACATTGGCATATGTATTCAGATTCTTCACTCAGTACTTTGTTGAAGCACCTTGGCAACAATTAGAGCCTTGAGTCTTCTTGGTATGACACGGCAAGTTTTTCACACTGGGTTGGGGGATTTTCTGCAATTCTTCCTTGCAAATACCCTCAAGCTCAGTCAGATTAGATGGCGATCATTGGTGGACAGCCATTTTCAGGTCCCTCCAGAGATACTCAATAGGGTTCAAGTCAGGGATCTGGCGGGGCCACTCTAGGACATTCATAGAGTTATCCCTAAGCCACTCCTGTGTTGTCTTGGCTGTGTGCTTAGGATCTTTGTCATGTTGAAAATTTCGGCCCAGTCTGAGATCCTGATCATTATGGAACAGGTTTTCATTAAGGATATGCCTGTACTTCATTCCATTCAATTTTCTCTCAACCTTGACCAGTCTCCCAGTCGCTGCTTCTGAAAGACATCCCATAGAATAAGGCTGCCACCACCATGCTTCGCTGTTGGGATGATATTGGGCAGGTGATGAGTGGTGCCAGACATAATGTTAAGAATTGAGATCAAACAGTTCAATCTTGGTTTCATCATACCACAGAATCTTGTTCTTCATAGTCTGAGAGTCCTTCAGATGCTTTTTTGCAAACTCCAAGCAGGCTTTCTTGTATTTTTCACTGAGGAGAAGCTTCCATCTAGCCACTCGGCCATAAAGCCCAGATCAGTGGAGGGCTTCAGCAAGGTTGTCTTTCTGGAACTCTGTCCCATCTCCACAAAGGATCTCTAGACCTTAGTCAGAGTGACCATCAGGTTCTTGGTCACCTTTCTTACTAAGCCCCTTCTCCCCTGATTGCTCAGTTTGACTGAGAGACCAGCTCTTGGAAGAGTCTTGGCTATGCCAAACTTCTTCCACTTGAGAATTATGGAGGCCTCTATTCTCTTAGGAGTGCAGCAGAAATTTTATTGTAGCCTTCCCCAGATCTTTGCCTTGCAATAATCTTGTCTCTGAATTCTGCAGGCAATTCTTTTGACTTCATGGCTTTTGCTCTGCTACAATACACACTGTCAGCTGTGAGGCCTTCTATAGAGGGGTGTGTGCCTTTCCAAATAAAGTCCAATCAATTTAATTTATCACAGGTTGACTCCAATCAAGGTGTAGAAAATGTCAGCAACAATGAAGAGAAACAGGAGGCACCAGAGCTAGATTTCACGTGTTGTTGCAAAGGGTCTGAGTACTTATGCCAATATGATATTTTAGTTTTTTTCTTTTTAATAAATTTATGGATATTTATGTTTTATCTTTGTCATTATGGGGTACTGAGTGTAGATTAATGAGGAAAAAATGAATTTCAAGAACTGTAGAATCAGGCTGCAGCATAACAAAATTTATTTATTTATTTATATATAAAATAAAGAGATAGTCATGTATCATACATGTAGAAATTTACCATATATGTAAAGTATTACCATATTATAATCTTTTGCTGTTGAGATAAACTCTAAAATCAACCTAAATTTGATAGAACGTGGTTCCTGCATCTGATGTCTTATTATTTTAACATTGGGTTCTCCCCCCCCCCCCTAATATAGTAATTGAAGAGGCTTTAAGGTTAGGGTGGCCTTTTATATAAAGTTGAAGCACTAAACAGAGATCTAGAGTGGGGGAAAGCATCAATTTCTCTGCCTTTGAGAAGACTGTTCTTTCTTTTTAAAAAAATCCTCACAGTGCTGTTTAGCCCATTGCTATGCACAACACTAGCTCTATCCACTGATTCACTTCCACACAAGCCAAGAAGAAGAATGGAGACTTTTAATTTTCTTTCTTTATGTAAACCAGAGCAGAGTCAATACATTTTTTGCTGTCTGGAGAGAATTACAAAACAATAGTCCCTTTCATGTGCAGAGGCTGATTGGATGTACAATTTAGCATCCTCCTACTGAATTTTAGGGGGTGCTGAATATGTTACCTGGGACATGTACCCTTACATTCAATGTCACATCATCAATTCTATGCATCAGAATCTGCTACCTTAAGCAATCACATTGGAAGCTTTTTCTTGGACTACTATGTCTCTAACTTGGCTATGGTACATGTTGAACATAGTTGCACATTTGACTGGACCTTTGAAATGGCTAAAATGACCACAACCTTCTTCTTCCTATCCATTTCACTCTGCAGAGTTCCTGGAAAATTCTTAGCTGATATTCTCTTTCTCTTTCAAACACATATGTTGGAGTGTTAGAGATGCACATTTAGTACTGTACGGAATTCTTTAAAGCAACCATATTATTTCTTTGGACCATGTGGCAGTTTTGTATTGGTATCTAAGAACCCAGCACAACTTGGAATTAACCCTAACTTTAAAACATAAGAAAACAAGAACTATCTGTAAAGGATTCTATTACAAGGTCTCTACCTCCTAAGGTAGATTCAAGAATTATATTCTGCTCATATTGGCTGTCACCACCTTAGGTGTTTCCCACCCCTCTCTTTTCAACCAAGAAGCAAGCAAACAAGCAAAAAAAAAAAAATAACCCCAAACCTTCCCAAGATTTAAGAAACACAAAGATACCTTAATATCTGAATATCTGTCCAGAGATACCTAGGTTTTGAAAGGTATGTTACAAATTGGCACTCTGTTTAAAATATTATTTATAGTTTTTAAGAACACAGAACAGGCCCAAAATGAATGGAAGTTAGATTTAAAAAAAAAAGATAGAATTTGATATACTTAAGGTAACTGCTGAAACAAATCTGGCTTTACTAAGGTGCAAAGTGAAGAGCTAGATGTTAAAGGATAAAGTGATTATAAACAATTTGGAAGATTTAACTGAGAAAGTAGAAGTAGCAGGAATATGGAAGAAACATAACAATTTCATTTGAAAATAAAACTGAGACTTGGACTTCAAGAAAGTAGATCTGAATAAACTTGGAGCAGTGTTAGGTGGAATCTCTTGGGAGAAGAAGCTAATGTGGAAAAGTGCCCTCCAGATTGTGGCAAAATTTACAAAAGAAGATACTAAAACAACAATTGCAAGTAATTGAAAGAGAAATAGATGGAAGACAGCAGAAGAAGACAATGTGGTTTTACAACAATTTTAATAAGGATCTGAAAACAATGACGACAAAGAAGATACATTTAGGAGGTATCACTAAAAGAAGAACAAGTCACCAAGGAAAAGTACAATACCACAGAAGTGTGGAAACGTTCGCATTCAAAATAAACTGAAATGAATAAAGTTGCTTAGAAATAAACATACATACACTGATTTAACATGAAAAGAATCAGTAGATGAGTTGCTCACTAAGGATGAAAATACTAATAGGTAACAAAGACAGGTCAAAACTATTCAACAGTAAGAATGGAACACATGCCAGAGATATGGAGGACTATACTTCAATGGAAATGTCCAAGAAGAAGCTGGACAACAAAAAGGTGCATCTTTGGCACAGATTTCATGCCATATTATGTGAAATTATTATTTTTATGTTTGAAATCATTTCATATATGATAAACAATGACAAATGAAGCAGAAAAAGGAAATAAACACACCACCCAGATATATCTTTCTCCTTTTCTCCGTTTCATTTGTTGTTGTTTATCATTTATATTTCTTTTTCACTTTTATTTATAATATTATTTTGCAGTATTGTAATTCAGTATTTTTTATTTGTATATAATGTTAAAAACTTATGATATTTATGTAGTTACTTACCAAGCACATCTAAATTATATTAAAGTAACTAAAATATCTTTACAATCCCCAAGGCATGTCACAACTTTTGAGGATCTCAAATGTTTGGAAATCGAAAGTTGAAAAATGTGAGATACCCTAATTTTACACACCTAGATAGTTATTTTTAGCTTTTAGAAATTAAGTGGAAAGAGGAAAAGTATGCGATGAAGCAGTAACAATGTAATTAGTGTTGATTTTTGGTTTCAAACCTTCTTATTTTATAATCTTTGAATTACCCAAAGAAGAGAAAGAATTATGAATGAAATAGCATCTTTGGCTTGTGATATTCTAACTTGTCCCTTATTCATTGATGGGTCTTTCTTCTAAGCACACCCACTTTCAATCTGATTGAACAGTCACCAACCTTTGGATCTGCTGGGGAGAGAAAGAGTGGGAAAGGCCACACTTACTTTATGTAGTGTGGACTGGAAGAGAAAAGTGGGAGTGAATAATGACATCAGAGGAGACCAAATACACAAAGAAATTATTAAACTGTTCACATGTCAGCCATTCTGTGGTATAATTCCCAATGTACTTGCAATGTTTCAAGCATGGCCAGAAACTTGAATATAGGAGATGCTGAATTAATGCTGTTCTTAAAAAGATGCCACCTAAGCCTTTAGTTAAACGAACAATCCATCAATAATAAACAAGGAGCAGAATTAAAAAGTGAAGAATGAAGCAAGATTTGCTTTAAATCAGTCACAAACAATGCATATGGAAACCCCAGATATGTCACTTCTGGGGATATAATGGAAGATGATTGACCTCTGTGGGGAGGCAAGGAGAAGATAGATTGGCAATGTCATTATTATGTCCTGGTTTCAGAATGAAACGAAATACTAAAATTGTTCAGAGATGTGTCTAAGGACCAGGTACATGTTAAGAAAGGTACATGTTTTTATGGAAATGATGCTGTTTCCATAAACTGCAGATCTCCTGCTGATGTCCCAAATAGAAATGCTGGTAACGTTGGGCATTTGAAAGACAAAAAACCCCCAAGCTTCTCCCTATTTGGGAAAATGCCAAGGGAGGGAGCAAGATACATTTGATCACAGGTGGGAAAGTTTCAAATTGCCAGTAGGTGGGGCATTTTGCTGACAGACTAAAAAGATGACTGAAATGCCTCTAGAGCTCAAATCCATTCAAAATATGAATCCTGAGCTGAAAAACACAACAGTTAGCCTTTGCTTTTCAATACTCCCTGGCTTTGTGAAATGCAAAGAAAGAATGATGCTAAAGGGGCAGCTCATGTTTCTTTTGCAATGCAAGTTCTTATGACTTTTCCATAGTGTTGTTTGCTTTTGTGTCCATCTGATCTACATACCGGTTTCTTTGCGCTCAGATGCAGCTAGATACACTGGGAAAATGTACCGCAGTCACGATGCCCTGACAATCTCTATAAAATCAAAATATCACTAGAAGGAAGAAGTACTTATGAATTTAATTTTCTGAATATGTTAGGCTATGAATTGATCTAATATTAAATTCTATAGGAATTTAATTTGAGTTAAGTCTATGAAACTAAGTTTTAATCTCCAAATCAGATTGGTAAATCAAATTTTGCATATTAAGATCACAGAAAATAATCAGAAATATAAAATTGTTTAACAATGCTATCAATATAGTGGGATTTTTTTAAAAAAATTAAAAAGCAGAATAATTTTTTCCCCCAAAGTTTTTATCACAACTTTTAGAATTTATCAGACAGTTATAAAGGATTCATGTCTTCTTTGGCCATTTCACAAATACTTCTCTATTTCCAGGTCTGAGTTTTAGGAGAAGAGCAGGCAACAACTTTTTCAAAAACTACCCAGAAATAAGAGTTTAGAGACTGGACAATCATTTTTTTCAGTTAGGTCTAGGTTTGCTTTCTTTAGGATGCAGCACTGCTCTTCTCTAAGTTGGTAGCATTATCTCCTCTCTTTAAATACACCTTATACTACCTTATATGGTATATATGCCTTATACCTTATGCACAATACATTTATGGCTGTCTTTACCATCCCAAAGGAGGCAAGGATATAATTTACAGATGGCAGAACGCATTGCATGTAGGACCCTGCCAATTTCCTTAGGCTTTCTAGGCTCAGAATAATCTTATATGACACTGACATTTTATTTCTGGAAACTAACTGTGTGAAAGTGGCCCTAATGCTCTCAAGGATGACTACTGAATTGCCCTTGTGTGAGTTTTTTGCAGCCTCTAATCACTGACATGCTAGGATGGTTGGCAGAGCTGATTTGGAACCCCAAGGAATAGGCCCCTTTATCTCCAGCAAGCCTTGGTTGTGCCTTACTAACAATACCTCATGTTGATTACTTAGCAAAGACAGCAAAAGTAGCTAACACAGAATTAAACAGGCCACTGAGAAATAGACTATCAGTTTTGGTCACCACAATGTAAAAAAGATGTTGAGACTCTAGAAACAGTGCATAGAAGAGCAACAAAGATGATTAGGGGACTGGAGACTAAAACATATGAAGAACGGTTGCAGGAACTGGGTAGTTTAATGAAAAGAAGGACTAGGGGAGACATGATAGCAGTGTTTCAATATTTCAGGGGTTGCCACAAACAAGAGGGAGTCGAGCTATTCCCCAAAGCACCTGAGGGTAGGATAAGAAGCAATGGGTGGAAACTAATCAAGGAGAGAAGCAACTTAGAACTGAGGAGAAATTTTCCTGACAGTTAGAACAATTAATCAGTGGAACAACTTGCCTCCAGAAGTTGTGAATGCTCCAACACTGTTTTTAAGATGTTGGATAACCATTTGTCTGTAGTGGTGTAGGGTTTCCCGCCTAAGCAGGAGTTGGACTAGAAAACCTCCAAGGTCCCTCCCAACTCTGTTATTCTATTCTAGTTATGAAAATTAAATCTATGGACCAATATGGTCCAAAGGCAACTGATAGACAACACTTCTAAAAATAAAATACCCTTTCTACTATATATTTTCCAAGAACTTGCCATGCTTGCAAGGGGAATAAATAATAGTGTTGCAATATAGGCCATAGAAAAGAATATTCATAACTTTGCAGCATAGGCCAAGCCATAGAAGTTGATATTCTAATACAGTACATTTTCATTCAGCCTTCTTATGGTTGATAAAATATATGATCAGTATATATCTTTGCAAATCAAACAAATTTAAGCCACTCTCTTCAAATGGCAATCTCAATTTAGCTAATGAAAAGCTTGATTATCTGTATTCAGCATCGAGAATAGCAGATGTATCAAAACCTTCATTTGAAGAAAACCGTGCCTTTTCTTCAAATTAGCAACTGATTAAGGCATCACGGAGGAAAAAACCCCCTCATTTTGAATTCAAAACACTGTAATATTTACTGAGGCATGATTATTTTAGATTTAGATGCATTCATGATTTATCCACATGAAACATCAACTTGTAAATATGCTGATTGGTACTAACATTGCTGCCAACTCTGTACCTGCCACGTTTATTGTTCAATGAAGATGGCTGTGTTCTCTTTTCAACCCACGTATACTTCTAGCATCTCTTTGTTTGTGTTCCAGATAGACTGTAAATATTACACCGGAATAATACACATTAGTCAAATCTATTATTGAGAAGAAATTGGTGAATCAGTGATTCCTTCACTTCAGCGGTTTTTTAAAATAATAAAATAGGGCTTTTGGTTTTCCAAGGTTAAATGCTAGAATGGTACAGAAGCAGTTTTTCCTCCCCATTTATATCTAATTGATGTGTTCTTTACTGAAACAGTACTTTATTCTATAGTTTATGACTCAGTTTCACAGAGGTATCCATAAAGGGAAATGTGACTCATGGACTATTCTGAATAAAAGTAAGACTAGAATCACACATATGCTAAGCTGTGTTTGCTTTAAGCATGGCTTGTGGAGTAATCCTAACATAATAAATTGAAAAGCAAAGCGGTCCCATGATGGCTTGGTGGGATAGATGGTTAAAATGATTCAAAATTATTCTTTCTTCAGTGACTTTGTTTTTGGTATGGAAACAAATCCAGAGTCTACAATACTTACAATTAAAATGTACGAAGCTCACTCAATGCTGAAAAGAATCCCAGGGCAATTCCAAGAAAGGATCCAGATGATTTAAGGAGTTGCAGACCGCATTAGATAAAAGCAACTGAGGCTTTAGAATAGTTCTAACATATAGTGAACTTGGATGCATGGAATGGATCAACAATGATCTAAAGTAGGGTGTTAAACTCAAAGCCCGGATCTGGCCTGTAGGCTACTTAGATCTGGCCCACAGGGTCACCCTGGAAACAGTGAAGGACTGGCCCATGGTGCTTCTGCCAGCAAAAACAGTCTCCCGAGTTCCGTTTTCAGCTAACATGGGCTCCTGCAACCCTCTGACAGTGAAAACAGAGCTCGTGAGAACTATGTGCAAAGGGTTGCAGGAGGCTGTGGCAGCCAAAAATGGAGCTTGGGAGCTTGTTTTTGCTGACACAGTGCTCGGGCCACAGCAGGCACTCCCAACAGGTGTGATGTTGAGCTGGCCATGCCCACTGACCATAGTACCCCCACAGTGGTGGGTTTCAAAAATTTTTTGAACCTACTCTGTGGGTGTGGCCTCCTTTGTGGGAGTGGCTTGCCGGCCATGTGTTTTCTCTCTCTCCATCTCTCTCTCTCTCTTTCCTTCCTTTTGTCTCTCTGTCCCTTTTTCCTTTTTTCTTTCATCTCTCTCTCACTTTTTTCTTTTTTTCTTTCTTCCTTCCTTTCTCTTTCTCTCTCTCTCTCTCTCTCTGTGTGTGTGTGTGTGTGTGAGAGAGAGAGAGAGAGAGAGAGTGGTGGGTTTCAAAAATTTTTGGAACCTCTTCTGTAGGTGTGGCCTGCTTTCTGGTGGAAACTCTTTGGTAGATTTGACGAACCAGTTCTACCGAACTGGTGCGAACTGGTAGGAACCCACCTCTGTACCCCCACCCCCCAGGATCAAACACAACCCTGATGCGGCCCTCAATGAAATTGAGTTTGACACCCCTGTTTTAAAGCCTTACAAGTCATACAAGAAAGCAACAGCCTATAGTGTTGCAATATTAAAAATCTCTTGTGAATAAGTTGAGTAGAGGAAAATTATTGAATATATTGAGCTACAACTAAGTTCCAAAGCCAAATCTTTGCCCAGATACTTTCTCTGAAACAAGACAATTGTATTAATGGGAATATGTGTTATGTTCACATACCAGCCTGACTTTTTGAACTGGGAGCTTTTAAAACCATCCTTCGGAATTGAGATTTAGGAATAGTAATTCCGTGTAGATGGCACCAAAGAAATATTGAAAAATCTAACCTTAGAGCTCTTGTCCAGAATTTAACTGCACACATCTGGTATCTTTAAAGGATATTATTAGCCTTAATTATATAATAATAAATTTAAATCAAGCAGCAATATTTTTATTTATTGGATTGTATCATTTTCATGTCATCATATTCAACTGGAAATTATTTTTTTTCTGAAAATCTATTTCATATCATTTTTTCTGAAAATTGATCAAGTTATTTTTAACCTTTAGTGACCACATAGATGAATTTTATCAATAACATCTTGTTTCTAATCTGGTCTTTCAGGTCTTCCAACTGTGCACTCACTGGCAGTGTAACTGAGTCCATCCATGTTGCTGCTGATCAATCTCTGCTTTCCTACTCTTCCACCTTTTCCAGAATTTTGAAAGAGTTAGATCTTTGCATAATGTGTCCAAGGTAAGATATGTGTCCAAGTCATTTGTGCCCCAATGAGAACTTTGGATTGATTCGTTCAATCAGCCATTTGTTTTGTTTTCTTGGCTGTCCACTGTATTTTCAGGAGTCTTGTCCAATATTAAAGTTCAAAAGCATTATATCTTGCCTCTTTAAAATCCAACTTTCATTTTCATAAAGCATCACAGGGAATACCATGGCCTGCACAAGATGTTTTCATAACCATCAGTCTGAGCTTGAGTTGTATGTGTCCCCCTTCTTCCAGCTATGTGACCTTGGAGCAGCTTCCCAAGGAAGCACATCTTTCAATTTCCCCCAACTATCCCCTTTCCCATCATTTCCTCTCCATCCAGTTCATGGCAGACTTTCATCACAGGGCAGCAAAGCACAAGCAAAGCATAAGGCAGCAGCTGACAACATATAGAAAAATCAGAGCATTTGAATTTAGTTTTCAAGGGCTTCAGAGCTAGTCTGCAGCATAATTGTTGACTGCTTCTTTCTTTAATCTTATATTTTTATATTTCTAAGGCTGGTTGTCCTACCTGTTCTGATTAGTTTTGCCTTCTTTATATTTAATTTTCATCCTGAAAATAGAAAAATAAAATATAAAACAACCATGCTGGAATTAAGCTATGTTCAACAAAGCAGATTATATTGTTACAGATAAAAATGTCTAATACTTTAAGTGAGTCACATGCAGGATCTCCCCCCCCCCATTTCTTTTTCTTCCCCCCTTTTTAATAATAATAAAAAACAATCCCTGGAGCCCTAAGGTTTAATAAAGTAAAAATGGAAATAGATAGTTTTGCCTCATTTCCTTGAGGTTTAGCTCAAATTCTTTCTTACTCAATTACATTTTCGTTTACAATTGGAAAGAAGGCCATTGATTATGAACCTTTGCTAATATTATTTTTTATAAAACATTGCTCATGATAATGCCAATTCAGTGATAAACTGATTTAATGCCTAAAATGTTCACTTTTGTAGGATATGCATTTTTAAAAGCCATTTCAGAAATATTAAAAGGAAGTGTGGACATAGAAGATAATGTTCCACTCTATCTTCTAACCCTCCAACAATAACCATGTTCCATAATTAGAAGGCAGGATTAAAAAAAATAGAAATAATAATGTTGATAATGATGATGAGCAGATTTCTAGCCAGCATGCTGGTGATAGTTTACTGATGGAGACGATGATATTCCTCCTTTTTCATTAAAAACAAACAAACAATTTCTTTTCATTTTAAAGGCAAGCTGTTTCATTTCTCCTTCTGTAAGAATCTTAACATAACTTATTAGATAAAACCTGAAACCTGGAAATCGGGTTAGAAGATAGAGTGGAACATTATCTTCTATGTCCACACTTTTTTTTAATATTTCTGAAATGGCTTTTAAAAATGCATAAGATTCAGAAGGCAAAAAAGCAACATGATAACTAGCTTGAAACAATAGCCATGATATAGACCAACTTCATCCTGAACCTATTTTGATCCCTTTATGAGAATAAAATAGGGAGACCAACAGGTGAAGGATTTGCCTTCCCTAACTCTGTGCAATGATTCCAGTCTCACATCAAAATAGGTAAACACACAAAAACAGAAAGTCTTAATTAGTCGTCAATATCAAAAGTGACTGAGATATTAGTTGACATGAACTAGACTGCCCAAATTTTTCATTCAGAAGAATAAACATGCTGAAACAGTTTCTTCAATCCATATTATTACTGTTGGAGAATCAGTAAGACAAAGAAATAAGGTTTGAGATTAGAAAAGGAAACATAGAAATAGCTTATATCAACATCATTGAATACATCTTCTATCCATCTTTGCTTCTAGTACATCCACATAGTCTCTCATGCATTGTCTTTTGAACTTTATAACTCCTATTCTTCTTCAGTTTTATCTTATCAGTTTCATAAATCATAATGAATGTCCAATTTTTTTTCAATCCATTTATTATTTTTCATATATTTAATTTGCAATTTGATCCTTGGTTTGTGTTTCCATATGAACTAAATTAATTCAATATACTGGTTGCTTAGTTTTGTACACAGGACAATCCATATTTATTCTTGACCTATCTTTTTCTTGTTTTGCCATATTCACTTCTTAACCACTCCATTCTTATTGCATGCAACTTACTTTTATGTTTTGCCTGATATATCTAACTTCTGTATAACAAAGTAGCATAGACTATCTCCAAGTTATGAATTCTTCCTTTCATGTAAACCCAAGACAAGAGCATTTGTTACTTTCTGATATTAATTCTACCTTTTTATTTATGGTGAAATCATTTATAATGAAACCTAATTTTTAACTTCCTTGTGGCATTGATCATGTGCTCCCCACAAAAATCAGATAATCTTCATTCACTTCCTTCCTTCCTCCCTCCCTCCCTCCCTCCCTCCCTCCCTCCCTCCTTTCATTATTTCACTAATGCATTTGTCCATTATGTATTTTTCTTGTGTGCCACATTATAGTTTCTATACTGCTGCCATTACCACATGAAATTTTGGTCAGTCAAGGAGATCACACATAGTTTTTAATATGGTGGAAGAGACTTATTTCCATTCATGCCATATGTAGTATACCCTGCTGATGGTATGGACAGTTCTGATAATTTTGGCTCATTTAGGCCAATAATGCCATGAGTTCAGCCATTTCCTCTAAGCATACACATATTATTCTATGCAATCTAGGCTTTCTAATCTTGAGACTATCTTGAAAGTCAACTTACTTTTCTCGTTTCTATCAAGTGGGATGCGTGTGTGTG